>NC_045764.1:40240645-40543675 GCF_008692025.1 Phocoena sinus | reverse complement strand
ATCAAAGAGGAAATAAAAAAATACCTAGAAACAAATTACAGTGGAGACACGATGACCCAAAACCTATGTGATGCAGCAAAAGCAGTTCTAAGAGGGAAGTTTAGAGCAATGCAATCCTACCTTAAGAAACAGGAAACATCTCGAATAAACAACCTAACCTTGCACCTAAAGCAATTAGAGAAAGAAGAACAAAAAACCCCCAAAGTTATCAGAAGGAAGGAAATCATAAAGATAAGAACAGAAATAAATGGAAAAAAATGAATGAAATGATAGCAAAGATCAATAAAACTAAAAGCTGGCTCTTTGAGAAGATAAACAAAATTGATAAACCATTAGCCAGACTCCTCAAGAAAAAAAGGGAGAAGACTCAAATCAATAGAATTAGAAATGAAAAAGGAGAAGTAACAACTGACACTGCAAAACTACAAAAGATCATAAGAGACTACTACAAGCAACTCTATGCCAATAAAATGAACAACCTGGAAGAAATGGACAAATTCTTAGAAATGCACAACCTGCCAAGACTGAACCACGAAGAAATAGAAAACATGAACAGACCAATCACAAGCACTGAAATTGAAACTGTGATTAAAAATCTTCCAACAAACAAAAGCCCAGGACCAGATGGCTTCAGAGGCGAATTCTATCAAACATTTAGAGAAGAGCTAACGCCTATCCTTATCAAACTCTTCCAAAATATAGCAGAGGGAGGAACACTCCCAAACTCATTCTGCAAGGCCACCATCACCCTGATACCAAAACCAGACAAGGATGTCACAAAGAAAGAAAACTACAGGCCAATATCACTGATGAACATAGATGCAAAAATCCTCAACAAAATACTAGCAAACAGAATCCAACAGCACATTAAAAGGATCATACACCATGATCAAGTGGGGTTTATTCCAGGAATGCAAGGATTCTTCAATATATGCAAATCAATCAACGTGATACACCATATTAACAAATTGAAGAGAAAAACCATATGATCATCTCAATAGATGCAGAGAAAGCTTTCGACAAAATTCAACACCCATTTATGATAAAAACCTCCAGAAAGTAGGCATAGAGGGAACTTTCCTCAACATAATAAAGGCCATATATGACAAATCCACAGCCAACATCGTCCTCAATGGTGAAAAACTGAAAGCATTTCCACTAAGATCAGGAACAAGACAAGGTTGCCCACTCTCAACACTCTTATTCAACATAGTTTTGGAAGTTCTAGCCACAGCAATCAGAGAAGAAAATGAAATAAAAGGAATCCAAATTGGAAAAGAAGAAGTAAAGCTGTCACTATGTGCAGATGACATGATACTATACATAGAAAATCCTAAAGATGCTACTAGAAAGATGCTTCCAGAAAACTACTACAGCTAATCAATGAATTTGGTAAAGTAGCAAAGTAGCATTAATTAATGCAAAATTAATGCACAGAAATCTCTGGCATTCCTATACACTAATGATGAAAACTCTGAAAGTGAAATCAAGAAAACACTCCCATTTACCATTGCAACAAAAAGAATAAAATATCTAGTAATAAACCTACCTAAGGAGACAAAAGACCTGTATGCAGAAAATTATAAGACACTCATGAAAGAAATTAAAGATGATACTAATAGATGGAGAGATATACCTTGTTCTTGGATTGGAAGAATCAACATTGTGAAAATGACTCTACTACCCAAAGCCATCTACATATTCAATGCAATGCCTATCAAACTACCACTTGCATTTTTCACAGAACTAGAACAAAAAATTTCACAATTTGTATGGAAACACAAAAGACCCCGAATAGCCAAAGCAATCTTGAGAACAAAAAATGGAGCTGGAGGAATCAGGCTCCTGACTTCAGACTATACTACAAAGCTACATAATCAACACAGTATGGTACTGGCACAAAAACAAAAAGATAGATCAATGGAACAGGATAGAAAGCCCAGAGATAAACCCACACACATATGGTCACCTTATCTTTGATAAAGGAGGCAGGAATATACAGTGGAGAAAGGATAGCCTCTTCAATAAGTGGTGCTGGGAAAACTGGACAGGTACATGTAAAAGTATGAGATTAGGTCACTCCTTAACACCATACACAAAAATAAGCTCAAAATGGATTAAAGACCTAAATGTAAGGCCAGAAACTATCAAACTCTTAGAGGAAAACATAGGCAGAACACTCTATGACATAAATCACAGCAAGATCCTTTTTGACCCACCTCCTAGAGAAATGGAAATAAAAACAAAAATAAACAAATGGGACCTAATGAAACTTCAAAGGAAACCATAAACAAGACCAAAAGAAAACCCTCAGAATGGGAGAAAATATTTGCAAATGAAGCAACTGACAAAGGATTAATTTCCAAAATTTATAAGAAGCTCATGCAGCTCAATAACAAGAAAACAAAGAATCCAATCCAAAAATGGGCAGAAAACCTAAATAGACATTTCTCCAAAGAAGATATACAGACTGCCAACAAACACATGAAAGAATGCTCAACATCATTAATCATTAGAGAAATGCAAATCAAAACTACAATGAGATATCATCTCACACCAGTCAGAATGGCCATCATCAAAAAATCTACAAACAATAAATGCTGGAGAGGGTGTGGAGAAAAGGGAACACTCTTGCACTGCTGGTGGGAATGTGAATTGGTTCAGCCACTATGGAGCACAGTATGGAGGTTCCTTAAAATACTACAAATAGAACTACCATATGACCCAGCAATCCCACTACTGGGCATATACCCTGAGAAAACCAAAATTCAAAAAGAGTCATGTACCAAAATATTCATTGCAGCTCTATTTACAATAGCCCAGAGATGGAAACAACCTAAGTGCCCATCATTGGATGAATGGATAAAGAAGATGTGGCACATATATACAATGAACTATTACTCAGCCATAAAAAGAAACGAAATTGAGCTATTTGCAATGAGGTGGATAGACCTGGAGTCTGTCATACAGAGTGAAGTAAGTCAGAAAGAGAAAGACAAATACCGTATGTTAACACATATATATGGAATATAAGAAAAAAACAATGTCATGAAGAACCTAGGGGTAAAACAGGAATAAAGACACAGACCTACTGGAGAAAGGACTTGAGGATATGGGGAGGGGGAAGCGTAGGCTGTGACAAAGCGAGAGAGAGGCATGGACATATATACACTAACAAACGTAAGGTAGATAGCTATTGGGAAGCAGCCGCATAGCACAGGGATATCAGCTCGGTGCTTTGTGACCGCCTGGAGGGGTGGGATAGGGAGGGTGGGAGAGAGGGAGACGCAAGAGGGAAGAGATATGGGAACATATGTATATGTATAACTGATTCACTTTGTTATAAAGCAGAAACTAACACACCATTGTAAAGCAATTATACCCCAATAAAGATGTTAAAAAAAAAAAAAGACAACCCTCAGAATGGGAGAAAATATTTGCAAATGAAGCAACTGACAAAGGGTTAATCTCCAAAATTTATAAGCAGCTCATGCAGCTCAGTAACAAAAAAACAACCCAATCCAAAAATGGGCACAAGACCTAAATAGACATTTCTCCAAAGAAGATATACAGACTGCCAACAAACACATGAAAGAATGCTCAACATCATTAATCATTAGAGAAATGCAAATCAAAACTACAATGAGATATCATCTCACACCAGTCAGAATGGCCGTCATCAAAAAATCTAGAAACAATAAATGCTGGAGAGGGTGTGGAGAAAGGGGAACACTCTTGCACTGCTGGTGGGAATGTGAATTGGTACAGCCACTATGGAGAACAGTATGGAGGTTCCTTAAAAAACTACAAATAGGCTTATGGAAGATGGCGGAAGAGTAAGACGCGGAGATCGCCTTCCTCCCCACGGATACACCAGAAATACATCCACACGTGGAACAACTCCTACAGAACACCTACTGAAGGCTGGCAGAAGACCTCAGACCTCCCAAAAGGCAAGAAACTCCCCACGTACCTGGGTAGGGAAAAAGAAAAAAAAAGAAAAAACAGAGACAAAAGAATAAGGATGGCACCTGCACCAGTGGGAGGGAGCTGTGAAGGAGGAAAAGTTTCCACACACTAGGAAGCCCCTCCGCGGGCGGAGACTGCGGGAGGCGGAGGGGGGAGCTTCGGGACTGCGGAGTGGTGCACAGCGACGGGTGCGGAGGGCAAAGCGGGGAGATTACTGCACAGACGATCGGTGCCGACCGGCACTCACCAACCCGAGAGGCTTGTCTGCTCACCCGCCAGGGCGGGCGGGGCTGCGAGCTGAGGCTCGGGTTTCGGTTTTGGACGGAGCGCAGGGAGAGGACTGGGGTTGGCGGCTTGAACATAGCCTGAAGGGGTTAGTGCACCACGACTAGCTGGGAGGGAGTTCAGGGAAAAGCCTGCACCTGCCGAAGAGGCAAGAGACTTTTTCTTTCCTCTTTGTTTCCTGGTGCGCGAGGAGAGGGGTTTAAGAGCGCTGCTTAAAGGAACTCCAGAGACGGGCGCGAGCCGCGGCTAAAAGTGCGAACCCCAGAGACGGGCGCGAGCCGCGGCTAAAACCGCGGACCCCAGAGACGGGCGGGAGACGCTAAGGCTGCTGCTGCCGCCACCAAGGGGCCTGTGTGCGAGCACAGGTCACTCTCCACACCCCTCTTCCGCGGAGCCTGTGCAGCCCACCACTGCCAGGTTCCCGGGATCCAGGGACAACTTCCCCGGGACAACGCACGGCGGGCCTCAGGCTGGTGCAACGTCACGCCGGCCTCTGCCACAACGTCACGCTGCCTCTGCCGCCGCAGGCCCGCCCCACACGTAGTGCCCCTCCTTCCCCCATCCCCCAACCCCCGGCCTGAGTGAGCCGGAGCCCCCAAATCAGCGGCTCCTTTAACCCCGTCCTGTCCGAGCGAAAAAACAGACGCCCTCCAGCGACCTACACGCAGAGGCAGGGCCAAATCCAAAGCTGAGCTCCGGGCTTCCCTGGTGGCGCAGTGGTTGGGAATCTGCCTGCCAATGTAGGGGATGCGGGTTCGAGCCCTGGTCTGGGAAGATCCCAAGTGCCACGGAGCAACTGGGCCCGTGAGCCACAATTACTGAGCCTGTGCGTCTGGAGCCTGTGCTCCGCAACAAGAGAGGCTGCGATAGTGAGAGGTCCGCGAACCGCGATGAAGAGTGGCCCCCGCTTGCCACAACTAGAGAAAGCCCTCGCACAGAAACAAAGACCTGACACAGCCATAAATAAATAAAATTTAAAAAAAAAAAAAAAAAAAGCTGAGCTCCTGTGAGCTGTGAGAACAAAGAAGAGAAAGGGAAATCTCTCCCAGCAGCCACAGAAGCAGCGGATTAAAGCTCCACCTGCAGCTGTGGAATACCTGAATAGACAAGGAATGATCCCAAATTGAAGAGGTGGAATTTAGGAGCGAGATCTATGATTTTTTTCCCTTTTCCTCTTTTTGTGAATGTGTACGTGTATGCTTCTGTGTGAGATCTTGTCTGTATACTCTTGCTTCCACAATTTGTCCTAGGGCTGTATCCGTCCATGGTTTTTTAAAAAAAAATTTTCTTCTTAATAATTAAATTTAATTGTAATAACTTTATTATACTTTACCTTCGTTCTTTCTTTCTTTCTTTCCTTCCTTCCTTAACTCCTTTAGATAACGAATCACCCCAAATTGAGGAGGTGGTCTCTGAGAGCAAGATTTATGATTTTTCCCCCTTTACCTCTTTTTGTGAACGTGTATGTGTATGCTTCTGTGTAAGATTTTCTCTGTATAGCTTTGCTTCCAACATTTGTCCTAAGGTTCTATCCGTCCTTTTTTTTTTTCTAAATATTTTTTAATTCAATAACTATATTATACTTTATTTTATTTTTACTGTATCTTCTTTCTTTCTCTTTTTTCCTTCTTTCCCTCCTTCCTTCTTTCCTTCCTTCCTCCCTCCCTCCCTCCCTCCTTTCCTTCTTTGCTTCTTTCTTCCTTCCTTCCTTTCCTCCTTTCCTTCTTTCTTTCCTCATACTTCTACTAATTCTCTCTACATTTTCTCCTTCTTTCCCTCCTTCCTTCCTTCCTTCCTCCCTCCCTCCCTCCTTTCTTTCCTTCTTTGCTTCTTTCTTCCTTCCTTCCTTTCCTCCTTTCCTTCTTTCTTTCCTCATACTTCTACTAATTCTCTCTACTTTTTCTCCCTTTTATTCTGAGCTGTGTGGATGAAAGGCTCTTGGTGCTCCAGCCCAGGAGTCAGGGCTCTGCCTCTGAGGTAGGAGAGCCAACTTCAGGACACTGGTCAACAAGAGACCTCCCAGCTCCACATAATATTAAACGGTGGAAATCTCCCAGAGACCTCCATCTTAACACCAGCACCCAGCTTCACTCAACGACCAGCAAGCCACAGTGCTGGACAACCTATGCCAAACAACTAGCAAAACAGGAACACAACCCCACCCATTAGCAGAGAGGCTGCCTAAAATCAAAATAAGGCCACAGACACCCCCAAACACACCACCAGACGTGAACCTGCCCACTAGAGAGACAAGATCCAGCCTCATCCAGCACAACACAGGCACTAGTCCCCTCCACCAGGAAGCCTACACAACCCACTGAAACAACCTTAGCCACTGGAGACAGACATCAAAAACAACGGGAACTACGAACGTGCAGCCTGCAAAAAGGAGACCCCAAACACAGTAAGATAAGCAAAATGAGAAGACAGAAAAACACACAGCAGATGAAGGAGCAAGATAAAAACCCACCAGACCTAACAAATGAAGAGGACATAGGCAATCTACCTGAAAAAGAATTCAGAATAATGATAGTAAGGATGATCCAAAATCTTGGAAGTAGAATGGACAAAATGCAAGAAACATTTAACAAGGACCTAGAAGAACTAAAGATGAAACAAGCAACGATGAACAATGCAATAAATGAAATTAAAAGTACTCTAGATAGGATCAATAGCAGAATAACTGAGGCAGAAGAACGGATAAGTGACCTGGAAGATAAAGTAGTGGAAATAACTACTGCAGAGCAGAATAAAGAAAAAAGAATGAAAAGAACTGAGGACAGTCTCAGAGACCTCTGGGACAACATTAAATGCACCAACATTCGAATTATAGGGGTTCCAGAAGAAGAAGAAAAAAAGAAAGGGACTGAGAAAATATTTGAAGAGATTATACTTGAAAACTTCCCTAATATGGGAAAGGAAATAGTTAATCAAGTCCAGGAAGC
Source organism: Phocoena sinus (assembly GCF_008692025.1). Taxonomy (NCBI): domain Eukaryota; kingdom Metazoa; phylum Chordata; class Mammalia; order Artiodactyla; family Phocoenidae; genus Phocoena; species Phocoena sinus. Next base: position 40,536,476 of record NC_045764.1, on the reverse strand, counting down.
ACAGAGGGTCCCATACAGGATAAATACAAGGAGAAATACGCCAAGACACATATTAATCAAACTGTCAAAACTTAAATACAAAGAAAGCATATTAAAAGCAGCAAGGGAAAAACAACAAATAACACACAAGGGAATCCCCATAAGGTTAACAGCTGATCTCTCAGCAGAAACCCTACAAGCCAGAAGGGAGTGGCAGGACATACTGAAAGTGATGAAGGAGAAAAACCTGCAACCAAGACTACTCTACCCAGCAAGGATCTCATTCACATTTGATGGAGAAATTAAAACCTTTACAGACAAGCAAAAGCTGAGAGAGTTCAGCACCACCAAACCAGCTTTACAACAAATGCTAAAGGAACTTCTCTAGACAAGAAACACAAGAGAAGGAAACGACCTATAATAACGAACCCAAAACAATATAGAAAATGGGAATAGGAACATACATATCGATAATTACCTTAAATGTAAATGGACTAAATGCTCCCACCAAAAGACACAGATTGGCTGAATGGATACAAAAACAAGACCCTTGGGCTTCCCTGCTGGCGCAGTGGTTGGGAGTCTGCCTGCCGATGCAGGGGACACGAGTTCGTGCCCCAGTCCGGGAAGATCCCACATGCCGTGGAGTGGCTGGGCCCCTGAGCCACGGCCATTGAGCCTGCGCGTCCGGAGCCTGTGTTCCGCAACGGGAGAGGCCACGACAGTGAGAGGCCCGCGTACCGCAAAAAAAAAAAAAAAAAAAAAAAAAAGACCCTTATATATGCTGTCTACAAGAGACCCACTTCAGACCTAGAGACACATACAGACTGAAAGTAAGGGGATGGAAAAAGATATTCCATGCAAATGGAAACCAAAAGAAAGCTGGAGTAGCAATTCTCATATCAGACAAAATAGACTTTAAAATAAGGACTATTAAAAGGGACAAAGAAGGACACTACATAATGATCAAGGGATCAATCCAAGAAGAAGATATAACAATTGTAAATATTTATGCACCCAACATAGGAGCACCTCAATACATAAGGCAAATACTAACAGCCATAAAAGGGGAAATCAACAGTAACACATTCATAGTAGGGGACTTTAACACCCCACTTTCACCCATGGACAGATCATCCAAAATGAAAATAAATAAGGAAACACAAGCTTTAAATGATACATTAAACAAGATGGACTTAATTGATATTTATAGGACACTCCATCCAAAAACAACAGAATACACATTTTTCTCAAGTGCTCATGGAACATTCTCCAGGATAGATCATATCTTGGGTCACAAATCAAGCCTTGGTAAATTTAAGAAAGAAGAACAAAAAACCCCCAAAGTTATCAGAAGGAAGGAAATCATAAAGATAAGAACAGAAATAAATGGAAAAAAATGAATGAAATGATAGGAAAGATCAATAAAACTAAAAGCTGGCTCTTTGAGAAGATAAACAAAATAGATAAACCACAAGCCAGACTCATCAAGAAAAAAAAGGAGAAGACTCAAATCAATAGAATTAGAAATGAAAAAGGAGAAGTAACAACTGACACTGCAGAAATAAAAAAAACATGAGAGATTACTACAAGCAACTCTATGCCAATAAAATGGACAATCTGGAAGAAATGGACAAATTCTTAGAAATGCACAACCTGCCAAGACTGAATCAGGAAGAAACAGAAAATATGAACAGACCAATCACAAGCACTGAAATTGAAACTGTGATTAAAAATCTTCCAACAAACAAAAGCCCAGGACCAGATGGCTTCACAGGTGAATTCTATCAAACGTTTAGAGAAGAGCTAACACCTATCCTTCTCGAACTCTTCCAAAATATAGCAGAGGGAGGAACACTCCCAAATTCCTTCTACGAGGCCACCATCACCTTGATACCAAAACCAGACAAGGATGTCACAAAGAAAGAAAACTACAGGCCAATATCACTGATGAACATAGATGCAAAAATCCTCAACAAAATACTAGCAAACAGAATCCAACAGCACATTAAAAGGATCATACACCATGATCAAGTGGGGTTTATTCCAGGAATGCAAGGATTCTTCAATATATGCAAATCTATCAATGTGATAAACCATATTAACAAATTGAAGGAGAAAAACCATATGATCATCTCAATAGATGCAGAGAAAGCTTTCGACAAAATTCAACACCCATTTATGATAAAAACCCTCCAGAAAGTAGGCATAGAGGGAACTTTCCTCAACATAATAAAGGCCATATATGACAAGCCCACAGCAAACATCATCCTCAATGGTGAAAAACCGAAAGCATTTCCACTAAGATCAGGAACAAGACAAGGTTGCCCACTCTCACCACTCTTATTCAACATAGTTTTGGAAGTTTTAGCCACAGCAATCAGAGAAGAAAAGGAAATAAAAGGAATCCAAATCGGAAAAGAAGAAGTAAAGCTGTCACTGTTTGCAGATGACATGATACTATACATAGAGAATCCTAAAGATGCTACCAGAAAACTACTAGAGCTAATCAATGAATTTGGTAAAGTAGCAGGATACAAAATTAATGCACAGAAATCTCTGGTATTCCTATATACTAATGATGAAAAATCTGAAAGTGAAATCAAGAAAACACTCCCATTTACCATTGCAACAAAAAGAATAAAATATCTAGGAATAAACCTACCTAAGGAGACGAAAGACCTGTATGCAGAAAATTATAAGACACTGATGAAAGAAATTAAAGATGATACAAATAGATGGAGAGATATACCATGTTCTTGGATGGGAAGAATCAACATTGTGAAAATGACTCTACTACCCAAAGCCATCTACAGATTCAATGCAATCCCTATCAAACTACCACTGGCATTTTTCACAGAACTAGAACAAAAAATTTCACAATTTGTATGGAAACACAAAAGACCCCGAATAGCCAAAGCAATCTTGAGAACGAAAAAAGGAGCTGGAGGAATCAGGCTCCCTGACTTCAGACTATACTACAAAGCAACAGTAATCAAGACATTATGGTACTGGCACAAAAACAGAAAGATAGATCAGTGGAACAGGATAGAAAGCCCAGAGATAAACCCACGCACATATGGACACCTTATCTTTGATAAAGGAAGCAGGAATGTACAGTGGAGAAAGGACAGCCTCTTCAATAAATGGTGCTGGGAAAACTGGACAGGTACATGTAAAAGTATGAGATTAGATCACTCCCTAACACCATACACAAAAATAAGCTCAAAATGGATTAAAGACCTAAATGTAAGGCCAGAAACTATCAAACTCTTAGAGGAAAACATAGGAAGAACACTCTATGACATAAATCACAGCAAGATCCTTTCTGACCCACCTCCTAGAGTAATGGAAATAAAAACAAAAATAAACAAATGGGACCTAATGAAACTTCAAAGCTTTTGCACAGCAAAGGAAACCATAATCAAGACCAAAAGACAACCCTCATAATGGGAGAAAACATTTGCAAATGAAGCAACTGACAAAGGATTAATCTCCAAAATTTACAAGCAGCTGATGCAGCTCAATAACAAAAAAACAAAAAACCCCATCCAAAAATGGGCAGAAGACCTAAATAGACATTTCTCCAAAGAAGATATACAGAATGCCAACAAACATGAAAGAATGCTCAACATCATTAATCATTAGAGAAATGCAAATCAAAACTACAATGAGATATCATCTCACACCAGTCAGAATGGCCATCATCAAAAAATCAAGAAACAATAAATGCTGGAGAGGGTGTGGAGAAAAGGGGACACTCTTGCACTGCTGGTGGGAATGTGAATTGGTTCAGCCACTATGGAGAACAGTATGGAGGTTCCTTAAAAAACTACAAATAGAATTACCATATGACCCAGCAATCCCACTACTGGGCATATACCCTGAGAAAACCAAAATTCAAAAAGAGTCATGTACCAAAATGTTCATTGCAGCTCTATTTACAATAGCCCGGAGATGGAAACAACCTAAGCGCCCATCAACGGATGAATGGATAAAGAAGATGTGGCACATATACACAATGGAATATTACTCAGCCTTAAAAAGAAATGAAATTAAGCTATTTGTAATGAGATGGATAGACCTAGAGTCTGTCATACAGAGTGAAGTAAGTCAGAAAGAAAAAGACAAATACCGTATGCTAACACATATATACGGAATTTAAGGGGAAAAAATGTCATGAAGAGCCTAGGGGTAAGACAGGAATAAAGACACAGACCTACTGGAGAACGGACTTGCGGATATGGGGCGGGGGAAGGGTGAGTTTTGACAGGGCGAGAGAGAGTCATGGACATATATACACTAACAAACGTAGTAAGGTAGATAGCTATTGGGAAGCAGCCGCAAGGCACAGGGATATTAGCTCGGTGCTTTGTGAGGGCCTGGAGGGGTGGGATGGGGAGAGTGGGAAGGAGGGAGACGCAAGGGGGAAGACATATGGGAACATATGTATATGTATAGCTGATTCACTTTGTTATAGGGCAGAAACTGGCGCACCATTGTAAAGCAATTATACCCCAATAAAGATGTTTAAAAAAAAAAAAAAAAACTACAAATAGAACTACCATATGACCCAGCAATGCTACTACTGGGCATATACCCTGAGAAAACCACAATTCAAAAAGAGTGATGTACCAAAATGTTCGTTGCAGCTCTATTTACTGTAGCCCGGAGATGGAAACAACCTAAGGGTCCATCATCGGATGAATGGGTAAAGAAGATGTGGCACATATATACAATGGAGTATTACTCAGCCATAAAAAGAAATGAAATTGAGCTATTTGTAATAAGGTGGATAGACCTAGAGTCTGTCATACAGAGTGAAGTAAGTCAGAAGGAGAAAGACAAATACCATATGCTAACACATACATATGGAATTTAAGGAAAAAAGTGTCATGAAGAACCTAGGGGTAGGACAGAAATAAAGACACAGATCTACTAGAGAATGGACTTGAGGATATGGGGAGGGGGAAGCGTAGGCTGTGACAAAGCGAGAGAGTGGCATGGACATATATACACTACCAAACGTAAAATAGATAGATGGTGGGAAGCAGCCGCATAGCATGGGGAAACCAGCTCCGTGCTTTGTGACCACCTGGATGGGTGGGATGGGGAGGGTGGGAGTGAGGGAGACACAAGGGGGAAGAGATGTGGGAACATATGTTATGTATAAGTGATTCACTTTGATGTAAAGCAGAAACTAACACACCATTGTAAAGCAAGTATACTCCAATAAAGATGTAAAAAAGAAAATACTATTGCAGAGGATGTGGAACAACTGGAATTATACATTGTGAACTGGTTAAAATACTTTGGAAAATGAGTAGTCTCTACCTATTAAAATCAAACAGTTGCTTAACCTATGACCCATTAATTTTACTCCTAGGTATGTTCCCAAGGAAAAAGTGAGGGCATAAGTCTACCAAAGGACATGTTCAAGAAGGTACATGGCAACTTTATTTATTATAGCCCAAATCTGGAGAGAACCCAAATGTCCATCAACAGGAAGATGGGGAAATAAATTGTGTTTTAATCTCTCAGTGGAATGTTACCTACTCAGCAATAGAAAGAGGTAAACTCTTGATCCATGGAATAGCATGGATAAATCTCACAGACATAATGATGAAAGAAAAAAGACACAGCAGAGTATATATTGTTTGACTCCATTAATGTGACATTTAAGAATAGGCAAAACAAATCTAGGGTGATAGAAATCATAATATGGGTTATCACTTGGCAGAAGGCAGTTATTGACTGTGAAGCAACACAGGTAGGACTCAGGTGCTGCAGGTGATTTTATTTTGAACTAGGCTGAGATTACATGATTGCATTGATACATACATATTCATTGAGCTGTACCCTTAAATCTGTGCATTTGGTGTATTATACCTCAATGAAAATAACAACTAAATGCAAAAAGATAATATTTTGGATTAGGTCAAACATGTTATGATCTGAATTGGTCCTTAGGGTATTCTTTATTATGTTCCAAAGCCACCAATCAGAACAGCTTAGGCAGAAGCATCAGTCTGCCCTTTTGCTTGGGATACATAAATCAAATGAGTATATACCCTGCTAAAAACAATGACCAAGGTAAAGTAGTATTTCTGTATTATTTCCCCTGAAAATGAGAGGACTGAACATACTCATTCAGCAGCAAGGCAGGCTTCAATCAATTACCATCAAAATACTGTATGATTTCAGGTCTTTTCCAAGAAGCTGACTTCAACTGGTCAAAGATGGTCTCTGTAGATTTGCAGTTATAACATGAAGTGCTACCACTTAGGGATGTTATAGAAGGCCGATTTTAATATTTCATGCAAGACCTAAATACCAAAAAATAAACTTCTGTGAAATTTGGCATTAGCACGGTTTTGGAGTCAGGAGACCTGTAGTCTAAACTTCATTTTGATATTAAAACCAACTACATAAATCTTCAAAGAGTTATACCTTCTTTGAGCAATTTTGCTCTCCTGCAAAATGCAGAAATATTTTTCTTTTTCCTAAACAGCAGAATTATTTATCCAAATTATTTTTTAATATAAAAGTATAAATTAAGATCTGTTCGTGTTGATGGTGAGGTGGCATTATGGCCGAAGCTCTGTCCTTCTGTTCTCCCATTTTTGTCCTCCGTGGTTCCCTGAGAGCCAAGGAAAACAGTTGGAAAAGCACTGGAAGTAGATAATATCTAGCTCTGGCATTGGAAGATGAAAGGGAAATCTCAAAGGCATTGCTAAGATATGCTCGCTTATCACTTTGAATTTTAGTCAGTGATTCTGTTTTAGCCACTGTGCTCAGAAGAGGCAATATTATTCCTTTTCATGTTCATAGAGATCCCTGGTTACAGCATGCCTTCTACTTTAAGCCTCACAGGAGACACTGCACAGGAAGAGGAAGCCTATAATGGAAGATGAAATTTGGTCTTAGAAGTCTTCTATTTTCCTACCCTTCTACTTCCTTGCACTCTCCTCTAGAACTTTCTCTACCACCCTCTCATAATGCCCTTGGCCCTTCAGTCACAGCCCTCTGGAGCAACGTATATTCCCTCTCAAAGATCTAATTCGTTTTGGGCTATAAAATCTTGCTAACAATGTTAACTCCGATACCAGGAATAAGGAAAAAGAAAAAGAATGATAGAATGGAAGGAATTATAGAAGCAGTCATCCTCGATTTTGGCTTCGCTGTGTGGTCTTGGCAAAGACAATATATTTCTCTGAGCCACTTACATCATTTGCCAAATGGCAATAATAAACTCCTTGTAGAATGCTATATGGAATAAAGTAAGTCTCTATGAAGTGCTTAATATACCTGGCACATAGACTTTATTACAAAAAATTTTATATTAAAGAGAATATCAAACCATCTGAGTCATGGTTTTCTGACACCATGGCAGAATAATTTGATGGGGACTGGAGGTTTGCCAGTAGACCCCTTAATCGTAAGGACACCTCAGTCTTTGGTGTTGCTAGGGGAACATGACTTATAAATGCCAGACTGTCATCAAGCAGCTTTACCTAAAACTCCAATGAAAAACATGACGGTGGACATGAACTTCAAGGGCATGATCAACTTCTGTGATTCGGGTCGATCGTTTAATCTTGCCTCAGTTCAAGTATTCTGGGAGCATGGAAGTGTAGACCACTCTCACCTGCAGAATTATTCTTCAGGGATTCTCAAAATCCATTACCAATTCCTACTCCTTAGGACCTAGTAAGGGAGAAGTCATTCAATGCAGATTTTATTTCCTTGAGTTCATCCTTTCACTGTCATTTAGATGGACTGAAGGAAGCAGCACAAACTCATGAGTAGACATGACAGGTAACTGGATTCAGACAATTGCAAGCTCTGCAAGGAGAACTTGGACAAAGTAAACAATTTCTCTTAGCCTCAGATTCCACATAAGTTAAGTGGAGATAATAATGTTTCATATCTAATCTTGTAGATTAAATAATAATTGGCACATGGTAATGGTTCACCAAATGTCAGTGCTTAATTTTCAGAGACAAAGAACTGGCCTAAAATCTGGATGTCTGGGATATACTTTTGCTTTTTTCATACATTAGGTAAGGTTACTTACCCTTTTTCACTTTGGTTTCTTTGCCTATTAAACAGAAAGTGGGGGAGGTTGGATTAAATGACCTCAAATATCCTTTTTTAACTCTAAGATTTTGAGTTCATCAAAACCAAGGATGCTTCCATGGTTTAGAAAAACAATTCTTCAAGGTCTCTGCTCTACCTAGAATCTTCTCATTTGAGATATGCATCTGAATATGACCTTAGGGAATAGAAGTCATATATGCCAGATGTAATGAATGCCTCAGTAAATCAATTCAGTACTCAACAAATATATCCTTGTCATCTAACATACAACTGGGCATCTAAGTCACTTACCTAGCAAGCCATTATGCTTGATAAAGTCGGGGATGTAAAGATTGTTTCTAGAAGGAAAATGGGTCTACAACTGGAAAATTGCAAGCAAATAATCTTGAAAGATAAGATAGTGAAGTAGTCATATGGGGAAGTCAAAGATCAAAAAAACAAAAGAGCATCTAGTGCGACTGATAAAAAAGGCTGTAGATATGTCCAGGACAAAGTGAGTAATCTTTAAGAACTCAGGGACAATAGGGGCAATGTCAAAAGACATATAGGTGACAGAGAACACTAGTATCAGTAAGAACCTACTGCCTAGCAGGCATTTTCACAGTCTTGATTTCAGAACAATTCAATTTTAGTAGGAGGAATCTGTGGATCAATAAGACGATGTGACTTGCCTGCAGAAATGCAGCTAGTAAGTGGTTGAGCTAGAATTTTAACTCAGGCCTGTCTACCTATAAAACTCATGAATTGTCATTCATATTGTATTCATACTTTAAGTGTTCCTTCCTTCCTTCATTCCACAGTGCCAGACAATAGGATTAGCATGGTAAACGAGGCAGGCACTAACCCAGGCTCCCAGAGCTTACTGTCTGGTAGAAAAGAGAGCTAAAATTAAATAAATAAATATAAGTCATTCTGGTAAATTGTAATTTAGTAAGTTTATAAGTTATCATGTATAATATAATAAAAATGTGTATAGAGAATTATGGTCAATTCTATAAAGGAAACAAGCAGGCTGTTGTGATAAAGCATAAAAGGTGTTGTGAGCAGAACTTACTCTAGAAAGAGGGACCATATGCAGGGATCCCACTCATGGGCATACATCCAGAGAAAACTCTACTTTGAAAAGATATATGCACCCCAAGGTTCATTGCAGCACTATTTACAATAGCCAAGACATGGAAGCAACCTAAGTGTCCTTCAACAGATGAATGGATAAAGAAGATGTGGCATATATATATACACACACACATACATACACAATGGAATATTACTCAGCCATAAAAAAGAATGAAATAATGCCATTTGCGGCAACATTGATGGACCTAGAGATTATCATACTAAGCGAAGTAAGCCAGACAAAGACAAATATCATATGATATCACTTATATGTGGAATCTAAAAAATATATATATACAAATGAACTTATTTAAAAACAGAAGTAGACTCACAAACATAGAAAACAAACTTATGGTTACCAAAGGGGAAGTGGGGGGGAGGGATAAATTAGGAATTTTGGATTAACATATACACAATACTATATATAAAATAGATAAACAACAAGGGCCTACTATATAGCACAAGGGACTATATTCAATATCTTGTAATAACCTATAAGGGAAAAGAATCTGAAAAAGAATATATATATACCTGAATCACTTAGCTGTACACCTGAAACTAACACAACATTGTAAATCAACTATACCTCAATAAAAAATAAGAAAGGGGTAGCATACGTGTCCTTTTGGTGGAGGTGAGATCAAAGTGCAAAGCTGAAGGATGAAGAAAAACCAGCCATACAAAGAACAGGGATAAGAACATGAACACCATGCTTTTTTGCTACAAAACAAGCAAGGTAAGATCAGCTGCATCAAAATTCTACAATGCATTATGATGCAGGTAGCTTGAGGGCATTTGAAAAAGAGATTATACAAAGCTGCACAGGTGTCTGGTTAGTGGAGTTATGCTAAATCAGTTCCTTTGTTTTGTTTTTTTCTTTTGTTCTTGCCTTCATTCATTCTTATTTTTATTCACTTTTTTTTCAAGATTTTTTTAAAATTTCAGTTTACTTAGTTGAAAACAATTTTTAAATGCTAAATCTTTTATCTTCATGAATATGTTGGACATAATCCCCCATGACCTACCAGCAAAAAATAAGGTTGAATTGACACTAAGATGTCATAATATTTAAGTGGAAATTTAAGTGGTTAAGTATCCATGCTAAAACTTGTTGATGGCTCTGGAATCCAGAGCAGAGCTGTGGGACTCAAACTTCAGTCCCGTTTTGTTGAACATTTTCATCCAAACATTGCACAGAATCACATAAAATGTGTTTAACAAATCACGGTTGGATGGATAGATTACAGTGGTGACAGAAACAAAATTCAAATGCCTTAAGTTGTTATACTCTGTGTAAACCAAAATAATAAGAATAAAATTGAAAATATGAGAATTCCTATATTTACATTAAAATGATCAATATTACAAATGCAGATGTAGAGAGATTGAGGGCAGTTCCTGTGAGTTCTGGGAGTCAACGTTGTCGTAAGCTTAAACAAGCCAACTGTTCCAGAAGACTCCTAAATGAAACCTTGACCAGTGACACTTCTGTAATCTGCTCTGGTCAGAGCCCACTGTGCTCAGTTCTGAGCCCCTCCCTTAAAGAGCAATGTGGAAAAAGTAGAATTGGTCCAGAGGAGAGTTGCTTTGGCCCCAGCCATCCAATTATATTAATGCCGTTTCTGCTTTGTTCATGTATACCTCTGTTCCTTTTCATTGTAATGTTCTGCCTCCTGAATTTTGTATGTTGGATTCCTTTTGGAATCTAGGTTTAAAAGTAAATGCAACTTCTTCAGAGAACTTCTACTATCAAAAACTAGCCACCTAGCTCCCTGCACTCTTACTCACCCAGTCATCCTTTATCACGTTACCCTATTTTATTTCCTTCATTTACATTTACCTCTTGGAAATTATCTTTTTATTTGTTTAGGTGTGTGAAATTGAAGACTCTCTAATTTCCACTAGAAATGGAAGGATGAGGGCAGGGCTTTGGTTATCTTGCCTTTTCCTAGGCTACCACATGGAAGGGCTCAAAATAAATTTGTCTGAAAATGAATCATGTCAAGAAACTGCTAAATTTAAACTGGACTAAAGGACTATAGCAGAGTTGCCTGCAAATATATGAAGCACCATCAAGGGAAATAAAGAGACCTGTGGTGTAGAACTTACACCAGAGACACACTAGGATCAGTAAGTAGAATGTAAGGAGTCTCTTTTGGTTCAAAATGAGGAGGAGCATCCTGCTAATTTGACTGATCTGAACAACAGTGTAAGCAGCATGAAGTCATGAGAGTCACATTATATATAAAAAACCAGACACTGCCTCGTTGTGCATTGAAGACATTGCACCACACGGCCTTGGACAAGTCAGAGGCTGAACTAACTGATGTCTAAAGCTATCTTTAGTTGGAAGCATTTCTACATCTGTAACACCAGCAAAGATCCAGAGACACTTTTGGATCATTGAACCAAGGAGGAACTCCAGCTGCGGAAAACAGCTTAGAGCAAAGCTTAGAACAGAGCAGAGCTCAATTCTCTTATAAGATTTATTTTTATTGTTCTCTTATGTTACCAGGTTCACAAGCATAGAGGAGAAAAACAAAACAAAACAAAACAGGTTGGGGAGGGGAATCTCATTTACGAGACCAAGATTCCAACATTTCGTTGAGCAAAGAGCCTAATTATTAATTAATAAGACAATTTCCCTAAGACGTATTACATACCAGATTGGCTGTGTTAATGAGGATGTTTTGCATCTAATTTAATGCACCGCAATGAGCATTTTTAATCACAAAAAGGACAAACCTTCTCTATCTAATCAAAGCTCTTGTTAGTGACAAACTTCTGGTAAATAATTCCTCATTCCTAAATGGAAGACACGTACACCACAAAAATCTCTCCCTGGGGAAGTTAAGACTTTCAAGTGTGCATTTAACATGACACACTTCCTCAGAAAATTCTCTGAAGACTCTATATTTCCATCTTCCACTGACTTCCAACGCTGGCCTAACAGTGCTCATCAATCGGAGTCATCAACCTGGACTGGCCCCAGCTGGTTACTATATTGTTTGCATAGAAACCTGGGTTTTGGGTGCTTCCAAGTCATCCTCTATTGAATATTTCTCCAAGTAACACTCTATACCCATCCCTCCCACTCAGCATTAAAATCAGTTAATCATCATTCTCACCTGAGAATTTCAAAACATCAGGGTCTACCCCAAGGCATTAATTTTCCTCCTCCTCCATACCAGTGAATTGACAAATCACTTGTATCTGATGTCAACCTCTCAGCTAATAACAGAGACACACAACGCATGAGGCTCCAAAAACTCAACCATCTGGTCTACCCACTATAAGCCCATCAGTAATGACATGCTCAGAAATGTGAGGTGCAAAATCAGTAAATTGGAAGGCTAATTAGAGTTCCTCTGCTCCTCCCTCCAATTTACCTTCTTTTGGCACACATAGGTAGACTTCCCCTAAAACATTTCTTCTTGGGCACAAGAGTAGAAATTATGAAAATATTATAAGAAGCATACTTATCATTTCCCATGAGCACAGCAAATGACCACTTTACATGGTAGAGAAGAGGGACAGTGTATCATGTAGGGGGTGGGCTATAGAGTCATACAGACTGAGGTTCAAATTCCAGCTCTGCTGCTTACTGTTGTGAGAATTTGGACAAATTACTCAGTTTCATGAAGCATCAAAGTCCTCACCTACAAAAACAGGATAATAATAGGCCTACCTGGGGCATTGGTTGAGAATAGTACAGGAGTTAATGAATAGCAAGCATTGAGTAAAGTGCCTGGTACATAGTAAGTAACCAGTCATTACTGGCTATTATTATTATTTTTATAACAAATTATTAATAATGTTAGCAGCAGGGCAGAGAGAGAGGCTGGTGTCTATTTCTAGTGTTGCATGTTGGGGTTGCTATAAATCCAGAGACTCTGTGACAGTATCTGTGCCCTCCTTTTCATTGTAATGTCACCAGTATAGCTATTTTTTTTTTTATTGTCTCACCTGGTCCACGCCCTTTTAACGTGGCTTCCACCTTCAATCTCTTCCAATTTATCATCCAACTCCTTCTTTTCAACACTACAACTACTTCCTTAACGACATCTTTGATTATTTAACACTTGCATCTATGATAGTTTCTAACGGGTCCTCTAAAGTCTAGACCCAAACTACTACTAGCTTCATAACTTCCATCAAAAGTTTAAAGAAGCAATATCAAGATGCAGCCTAGTTGGTGGCAAAGGTAAGAAGCCATGGAGAGAAGGAAGGATATTCCACTTGGGGCTGAAAGGGTGAGAGTTTTGCTCTCCCCTTCTCTCCTCCATAGGATGGGACAATGACTAATGAAGAAAGCAGTACTTCCATCATCAATAAAAACTTCATTTCACTTTTATTTCATTTTTAAAAAGAGATTCCTGGGCTTCCCTGGTGGCGCAGTGGTTGAGAGTCTGCCTGCCGATGCAGGGGACGCAGGTTCGTGCCCCGGTCCAGGAAGATCCCACATGCCGCAGAGTGGCTGGGCCCGTGAGCCATGGCCGCTGAGCCTGCGCGTCCAGAGCCTGTGCTCCGCAAGGGGAGAGGCCACAACAGTGAGAGGCCTGCGTGCCACAAAAAAAAAAAAAAAAAAGAGATTCCTAACACTGTTACCAATTTATGTGTCTTAAATGTTTCACATGCCAAATACTATGACATTCAAAAAGAGACTATATCCAGAATATATTAGCAGCATTCTTTTTATTTTTAAAAATTTTTTAATTGTAGTGCTATTGCCTTTATTGGAGTTATTTTTTAATAGGAGTTTCTGAGTTAAAATGCTTCATTTTTTTTTTTTTTTTTTTTTTTTGCGTTACGCGGGCCTCTCACTGTTGTGGCCTCTCCCGTTGCGGAGGACAGGCTCCGGACGCGCAGGCTCAGCGGCCATGGCTCACGGGCCCAGCCGCTCCGCGGCATGCGGGATCCTCCCAGACCGGGGCACGAACCCGTATCCCCTGCATCGGCAGGCGGACTCTCAACCACTGCGCCACCAGGGAAGCCCCGCTTCATTTTTTTTAATTAATTTTTTATTGGAGTATAGTTGATTTACAATGTTATATTAGTTTCTGCTGTACAGCAAAGTGAGCCAGTTATACATATACACATATACACTCTTTTTTAGATTCTATTCCCATGTAGGTCATTAAAGAGTATTGAACAGAGTTCCCTGTGCGATATAGTAGGTTTTTATTAGTTATCTATTTTATATATAGTAGTGTGTATATGTCATTCCCAATCTCCCAATTTATCCCTCCCTGCCCAGCAGCATCCTTTTTAGAAAAGCTTTGAAATTTGCTAAATATGACATGGTTTACCTTCTCCCTCAATGCTGAGATCTTTTCCCCCCACCTACCTACTATGTCACAAGGTCACTCCTTTCTTGGTGATCACAGGCAATACTTGGAAGTGACTATATGTTACTTTCATGTATTTTAAAAGATGACCTGTAATAATGATGTCTTAAGTATTGGGCAGGGGTGGTCCTCAGTGTTGGGGTAAACCCCAGTGTTGGGCCAGCAAGCACTCCCCTCCTTACTTCCTGCAATGCAGTTCTAGTAAACAGCAAAGCCTTGCCTGAATCTGGAGTCTCAGAAGATAAGGGACTAGAAAGCTACAAGGAGACAGTGATTCTTCAGTTGGTATTCTCTCCACTTGACCATGAGGCCTGAGGCCTTCAGTTTAATCCTGTGTGTGTCTGTTGAGAACTTCGCATTATACAAAACTTCAACATTATACAAAGCTCAACTGCACTGGACAGGGCTTCACGATAATGTTATTTTTTTTCAGGCTCATTAGAACCTTCAACACCACCCTAGTTGTGAGTGAGAACAAGCAGCTATTGTCCATCACTAAAGTGATCTATATGAGGAAGCATGGTATTTTCTAAAATCAAACAGCTTGTCCCCCACCCGCATGAAATGATTTCAATTATACCCTGAGGACCCACTCCTTCTCTCTTCTCCAAATAGGCAGTGGAGAGTGACTCACTGTGAAAACATTGACAAATACTCTATAAACAGCTTTAGATAAGAAGACTCAGACCTCCATTTACAGAGACTGATAAATGACAGAGGACAGAAAAGAAGTGTAGAGGCCAAGGAACAGGAGAGACAAGAGTGTAAGGATAAGCTAGACATCCATCTTTAAGAGAAAAGATCACAAAGACCAGGAAGCTGCTTCACTGCAGATGAGCCCTCTGATTGCCCCCCAGGGGGGCACACTGACCAACAGCCATAAGCCAGTTACTCAGAAAATGTCCATTTAAAAATGATGTTCCTCTGTGCCTCCAGCTGTTAACCCCAACCAACTCTTCTTCCATGAATAACCAAAAGTATGATGGTCTGGACAAATGTAAATCTCCACCCATCCGTACAGAAAAACAAGGTGGGTTGTGAATCTTTCATTTGTAGGTGGTAACACTAATGAAAAGCCCACATCTTACCTCAAAACCAGGGGGGACTAGACACAATCAGCCTAAAATTTTCTGCTGCAAAGAGGTGGAAGGAACATATCACCAGATAGATTAGTTCCATGTCATAGTTATTTACCATCATGGTGTAGATAACGTCAACATCATAGGAAAATATTACTTCAAATGAGCCAATCCACTCAGTACCCAGGGCTGAAAGAGCTTAGGTGTCATGCTGAAGAAGGAAATTCCACTTCCTATTTGTCTCTTAGCTCCAGGTATCCAAGTCTTCTTGAGGCATGGTGCATTGGTGTTCCTTCCCCTGCTTCCCACGCTATGAAAAAACCAAAAAACCCAAAAAAACAAAAAAAAGCCCTCTCTGGGACTTATCTGGAAAAGAACTAAAAATCAGATCCATTCTCTTCAACTGAATGGAATCTGATCCATCAGAATTGGATTTACACCTAAGGTGAACGTAAGATTGAAAGTCACCTTGGACGCTATGGCAAGGGTGAGCGGGGGGGCCTCTGTGGGAAGATTAATGAGGAGATAGAAGAGGTGATACAAAGTGAAACTCTGGTGACATGTCTTCACAGTCAGTCTATGTGCATGTTATTGTCTAAAGACTGCAAGCCCTTTCTTTTTTGGTTACCTGCTGGTCATGTTAAGCCATATAAAGGAGCGGTTTTCTTCTACCCCTTAAACATATCAACAAATCAAGGTACCCAGAGAAGAAATCAAGATACACTCTAATCTGTTTCCCAAAGCAAGTCAGAGACAGTGTTTCACTCTGGGTCGCTTCCTGAGAATGATGTCACTAAGCTGGGCTAAATAGTTGGTCCACAGGTCAAGTACAAGTACAGAATGGAAATTAGAATGGGAAAAGCCCTAAGAAAAATAACTGTCAGCCTCTTGACCCCCAAGGAAATGAAGTGTTACTCTACCCATATGAAGCCCAGAAAGGTTAAGTGGCTTGGCCAAGGTCACAAGATTAGTATGTAGTAGGAAGTAGAATGGTGAGCAAATCTCGTCTTAATCTTCTCCCTCTTCTTAAGCTCTCTTTTGACCATTTCAAACAAAAATGGACAGAAATCAATAGTTCCAACATGTGTATTTTTCTCCAGTCTGTGTAAGAGAACAGGATGAAGTTTTAGCCTGAGAAGGAACAAAGTGAAGAGTGAAGAGCAGGAGCCCTAATGGATGCTCTAAGGTGACAAACTCCTTTCCCTAGAGCATCAGTGCAGTAAGAAGTGGTTAGCAGCCTAGAGCAGAAATTTGTTGAAGAAAGAGATAGAATGAGATCATGTCTGAGAATAGCCTCTAAGAAAACAGTACAAAAGCCTGGTTTCTCAAGGGAATTTTATCCTTAAGCTTTGAGAGAAACAGCGTATTCTAGCAGCAATATTACAACGAGAGCAGTGGAGTCAGAGATCTGATGATGATGGTCATAGAGCAAACGGGTGTGTTTCGAATCATGAAGAGTGACAGAATCTCTCTTGATTGGCCCAATTTTCTTTTCTAAGAGTAGCCCAGATGGAGTACACATGCTGGTGTTCTCCACTCAATTGTCACTCAGGCTATACTTAAATGCAAGTTACTGCTGGTAGAATAATAAGTTCTTACATTCATTATTGTGTTGTAGAATTTCTAAAATATTCCATTAGAATCATACAAAAGTAATGAAGTTGGGCAAACAGAAACTGTTCAATTTTATTGGCAGATGTGTTCCAAGTCACATAATTAATTTAGTAATACACTAAACGACTGTTTATTGAGTACCTACTATGTGTCAGTCACTGTAACAGCTGGTGGGGATGTATCAGCTGAAAGAAGACGACCAAGTCCCTGCTCTCTCATTAGGCTCCAGTCTAGGAAGCAGATTAACCAATGAATGAATGAATCTATGGTAAATAGTCACAAGTGCTAGGTGGTTTAAAAATAAAAGACAGGGCTTCCCTGGTGGCACAGTGGTTGAGAGTCTGCCTGCCGATGCAGGGGACATGGGTTTGTGCCCCGGTCCGGGAAGATCCCACATGCCGCGGAGTGGCTGGGCCCATGAGCCATGGCCGCTGAGCCTGTGCATCCGGAGCGTGTGCTCTGCAACGGGAGAGGCCACAACAGTGAGAGGCCCGTGTACCGCAAAAAAAAAAAACAAAAAAAACAACAAAAAAACCAGAAAAACAACAAAAAAAAAATAAAAGATAAGTAGGATGATAAAAAGTAATAGTGGAGTACTATGTTAAGGTAGTATAATAACAATAGGTCCCCCTCCCTGAAAAGGTGATACTTGAGCAGAGGTGGGTAGCTCTCAGGGAGGGGACCAGTCTTGGCAGAAGTACTGGCAGGTTCAAATGCCCCAAGCAGGACTGAGCATGTTTGGCCACACAGAGAGTGAAGGGAAAGAAGAACAAATGAGTCAGAAGGTGTGGAGTTTGGGAGATTCCATGGGGCCGTGGAGGCATGGAAGATGTCTGGATTTAAAGAGTGAGGTGGAAGCCACTGCAGAATTATGAGCAAAGGAGTGACTTAGGTTTCTGTGTTCAGAATAACTAAAAGAGGGAACAAGACCAGTGGGAAGATTCAAATTCTGGACATCTTTTTCCTATACTTCTGGGTAGCAGAAGATCCCAGAATATCCAAGTTCAGCTTTCAGCATTAGGTAGTTTTGCAGGTCCCTAGAGCTGACTTCTTACATCTGTTCTTCCCTCCCTGCTCAGACAGGTGAGGTGAGCTCTCAAGATGAATTCTGGGTTGCCCAAACCAGGTAGGATCCTGTCTCGTCTGTTGTCCCCATCAAAGACTTGTACTGATGTGGTAAAATACAAAGAACATTCACTTAAGACAGGAGGTGTCAATGTATGTCACTGAAGTTAGTAGAACTTCCTAAAACAGATGAGTTATTTCTGTTTTTCTAAAATGGAACTTCTCACAACAGTGGAGCTAGATGGCCTGGGACAGTCTTTTCACTTCCCTGTGACTCTATTGGTTTCTATCCCACCGTTACTGATATCTCTAACTGAGAAATCCAGACACAATGTCTCATACTCTGTAAATGTTAATTTAAAAGAAACTTGAAAGTCACAGTTTGGGAGAAAATGTTTACAAAAGACACATCTGATAAAGGACTCTTACTCAAAATATACAAAGAACACTTAAAAATCAGCAAGAAGAAAACAACCCAATTAAAAAATGGGCCAAAGATCTTAACAGATACCTCACCAAAGAAGACATACAGATGTCAAATAAGCATATAAAAAGATGCTCTGCATCATATGTCATCAGGGAAATGCAGGCTGCTTCACACCTATTAGAATGGCCAAAACCCAGAACTCTGACACCACCAAATGCTGGTGAAGATGTGGAGCAACAGGAACTCTCATAATGGCTGGTGGGAGTGTAACATGCTGCAGCCACTTTGAAAGATGGTTTGGCAATTTCTAACAAAATGAATACTCTTACCATGTGATCCAGTAATTGTGCTCCTTGGTGTTTACCCCAAAGAGTTAAAACATATGTCCACAGAAAAACCTGCACGTGGATGTTTATATCAGCTTTATTCATAATTGCCCAAACTTAGAAGCAATCTGGATGCCCTTCAGTAGGTGAGTGGACGAATAAACCCTGGTACATCCAGACAATGAAATATTATTCAGCACTAAACAGAAATGAGTCATCATGCCATGAAAAGACATGGAAGAAATTTAAAGGCATATTGATAAGTGAAAGAAGTCAGTCTGAGAAGGCCATATACTGCATGATTCCAACAATACGACATTCTGAAAAAGGCAAAAGGATATATGTGGGGAAAAAATCAATGGTTGCAAGGGACTAAGAGGAAGTGAAGGATGAGTAAGTGGAGCACAGAGGATTTTTAGGGAAGTGAAACTACTCTGTATGATACTGTTAATGGTGGATACATGACATTATAAATTTGACCAAACCCATAGAAGATCCAACATCTAGAGTGAATCCTAATGTAAACTGTGAATTTTGGGCCATTATGATGTGTCGACATAGGTTCATCAACTGTAAAAAATGTGTCACTCTGGTGGGGGATGTTAATAATGGGGGAGGCTATGTATGTGTGAGGGTAGTGGGGATATGGGAAATCTCTGTATCTTTCTTTCAGTGTTTCTGTGAACCTAAAACTGCTCTAAAAAATAAAGTCTGTTAAAACATGGAAGCAACCTAAATGTTCATCAACAGAGGAATGATAAAGAAAATGTGGTACATATATATACAATGGAATATTACTCAGCCATAAAAAAGAATGAAATTGGGTCATTTGTAGAGATGTGGATGGACCGAGAGAGTGTCATACAGAGTGAAGTAAGTCAGAAAGAGAAAAACAAATATCGTATATTAACGCATACATGTGGAATCCAGAAAAATGGTATAGATGACCTTAATGGCCAAGCAGAAATAGAGACACAGACATAGAGAACAAATGTATGGATACCAAGGAGTAAAGGGGTGGGGTGGGAGGAGTTGGGAGATTGGGATTGACACATATACGCTATTGATACTATGTATAAAATAGACAACTGATGGGAACATACTGTATAGCACAAGGAACTCTACTTAATGTAATGTATTGTCCTAAATAGAGGGGATATATGTATATGTATGGCTGATTCATTTTGCTCTGCAGTAGAAGCTAACACAACATTGTAAAACAACTATACTCCAATAAAAATTTTTTTAAAAAACAAAAGAACCCAGAAACTTCGTGAGAAAAAGAATAACCTTAATGCATCCACTTATTCTTTCACCATTTTCCCATGAGTGTTATTAAGCATGCACCAAGCCCTATGCGGTGCTGTAGGCAGTGGGGATGCAGCAATGAACAACACAGATGGGATCTCTCTCCTGGTGGAGGAAGGGAGAAAGAGTGAACAAGTACACAAAAATTAAGATCATTTCAAATGCTATTAAGGAAAAAAAAATGAATAGGGCAACAAGACCATAAAACATTGTCTGAAGGACAAGGTGAAGCTGGCATTAGGGTGGGTTTTGGGCTCATACTGGAGTGCCAAGAAGAAAGTGGACTTGCAAAGACCTGCCATGATTGTTGCCAGTATGGTTGCCCTGAGTGGCCACACTCAGAGCCCCAGTGGTTATTTACCCCAGAGACAAAGATGCCATGGACAGACATATAGAGGCTAATGGAACCACAAGTACCAAGTGAGTAACAAAAATACTCAGGTAGTCCCCTTTTAAACAAGGCAAGGAGGGAAGTACAGTTTGTGGACATCAGCCTTCGGATGGAAGTCTCTGGACTGCCCTGACAGCTGTCAGCCTCCTGAGAGCCTGGAAGGTCATTCAGTGACCCCTTGGACTTCTCTTTTCTGTACTCCCAGCCCCACCCATCCCAGCTCCCACCAGCCTCCTGGCTCTCTGCTCTTCCAGGACCAGGGACCACAGTCATTCTTTGCTCTGGGAAACCCCACAGGTGATGAACACTCTTTTCAATCATAAAGCACCAGAGGGGGACTGTGATGGTGGATGGTTCCAACTCTGACAAGAGAGGAGGGTTTCCAGGCTCTCTCAGCCCTGACAGCCTTGCATCCTCTCCAATAAGATTGGGATTGATGTATATACACTATTGATACTATGTATAAAATAGATAACTAATGAGGACCTACTGTATAGCACAGGGTACTCTACTCAAGGCTCTGTGGTGACCTAAGTGGGAAGGAAATCCAAAAAAGAGCAGATATATGTATACCTGATTCACTTTGCTGTACAGCAGAAACTAACACAACATTGTAAAGCAACTATACTCCAATAAAAATTAATTAAAGAAAAAAAGAAAGCAAAAGAGAAGAGATGTCAATGCCTCCTGTGTCTATGATTGCAGGCAAAGGAACTTTCCCACGTGGGGGACATTTTCAGGTAACAAGAAGTTTATCCCTTTGCCAAATTAAAAGAAGAAAGAACAGCAAAAGACATGTAATTTTGTTTGCTTATGTCCTGTAAAGCATTAAAAATACGTATTTGTGGTGGATTAGTCTCAACAACGCAGGATTGAAATGTTTTTATGATTGGTGGCAATTCCTCCCTGCATTTGCTAATGATATCAAGTCCTTAATGAGCTTTATTACATTGTTTTTAATGGCTCACGGTTTTTTTTAGCACTGAAGACCTACTAAGTTTCATAAAATGGAACCAGGTTACCAGGTATTTAGAGAGTCGCTGTCTGCCTTTTCTTTTCTTTTGATTTCCAATTTTTTTTTCATTCTCTTCCTTGCTTTCACTTCTGCACCTATTAGTTGTAATTGTTATCACAAAGTAATCGTAACCATATAATCACTATTTTCCACTTCTATCCTCCATGAGCCCTCTCCAGATTTGCTCTAGGTTTGGCCACTGATTAGAATTGGGTGCAAAATTAAGGTAGTTCAATTATGAGTGATGGCTTAAGAGGCATTTCTGTGAATAAAATGTTCATAATTTTGAATATGGATATTGTGACATATATTTTGGTTGTGTTTTTACTTTCATTTTAGATGTTGGCAGGATCTCAAATAAGCAGGAAGTGAGGTTGAGAGAAAAAAAAAAAATTGTCTGCCTAGCATGTGGGATAATCATATTTCAATGACGATTATTATTTTAGCAACCTTTTATAGAGCCCTGCATATAAATCTTTAGTGCTGGGCTGGTATGTATAACACATTGATTCAAGGAGATACTACACATTGTTATCATGGAAAGAACATTGAACTTCAAATCATAAAAACCAATCTAAGTTGCTACTTTGTTACTAAATACTTGTCTGCTGCTGTGAATGTTACCTAAGTGCCCAGTTGGAACAACAATAAAATGGGTCAAATCATAATAATTGATCTGCCTCACAAGGTTGCTTTAGAATGAACTGAGGGAATGAGTGTGGAAAATTCTTTGAAAAATAAAAAAAAAAGTACTTTATGTATGAATGTGTGCTTGCTGTTAATTATTTTTCAGTCTCTGTCCTAATTTCTTCCATGGTAATGACTAGCAGAAACCAGAATATTAAGGAAGAAGAGAACTAAGTCAAAAACAGAAATCCAAAGCAGTCAAATCAAAAAACAACTAGAAATAATCAGGGGAAAAAACCCTCACTTCTTGTAAACAAAATGATTATTTGATTGTAAATGAGTCACACAGAACTTGGCATAATTATGCTACTTTTTTTAGGGAAGTTTTAAATAATTTCAATTCTATTTAAAATGCCACTGATTAGTACACTGTACTGGAAGTTAGAATACTGCGTCTTTTTTTGCGGGGGGGGGGGGGTGTAGTTGCTTTACAATGGTGTGTTAGTTTCTGCTGTACAACAAAGTGAATCAGCTATTCCTATACATATATCTCTTCCCTCTTAGACCTCCCTCCCACCCGCCCCATCCCATCCATCTAGGTCACCACAGAGCACCTAGCTGAGCTCCCTGCGCTACAGAGTAGACTCCCACTAGCTGTCTGTTTTACACCTGGTAGCGCACATACACCAATTCCAATCCCGCAGTTCATCCCGTGCACCCTCCCACCCATGTCTACACGTCCGTTCTCTACATCTGTAAATGGACTTTAACATAAAATAATTGTGCATCCTTGGATAGATCACTTCCCCTGTGCGGCTCTGATGTTTCCAGAGAATGCCGGTGCTGCGACGCCATCCTTTTAAACTCTCCCAGTCTTGCTACTTCCAGGATATAAAATAAAAGGAGAAGCAAGTCCCTCTTTGTCTGGGATGTGAGCTGTCTGTTTCAGGCAGGCTCTGGGAATGCTGAACATCAAAGCAGAGCACGATGTCCTCATCCCTTTGCATGTGAAATAAGACCCATCACCCACAGGTCATGAGCTCCTGGAGGGCAGGCCCTGGGTTCTGTGCTGTTCAAAGCAGCAATGCCCTGACACCCCATCAATATTCATCCGTAACTATTGCAGTAACACTTTTATAGCTCTTCTCTAATGCTCTAGAGGTCATTGGTCGGTTAGGAACACAGCGGATAGAGAATGGGAGGAGTTTGGTTTAGTGTACTCTTGGTCAGGCATCCAAAAAGGCAGGCACAAGCGTACCCCCATGTATGAGGGAGTCACTCCTGTTGGTATGTTCACTCTTTTTGGAATAACGGTGACACACAGAGGAAGCACCAAAATAGCTTCATGTTAGACCGTGTGGGAGCTGTGTACTAGGTGTTGCTCCTACTAGGTCCCTAGCTCCTTTTCCTTTGCCTTCAGGCTTTGTGTGTATATATATTTTAAATTGCGTATGATAAAAACACAATCACTCAAGATTAATGTATTAAGCAGATTTAATTTTTGCAGGTGATAAAATGAGGGGCACCTAATTTGGGGGCTAACGCCAAGGGGTTGTCATGCCAGCAGGTGCTTAGTAATTTAAAGGACCATCTGGCCCTGTTATTTGATCTCCAAATCCAATCTCCAGTTCAGACAGAGATCTCAGATGTCAGATGTCCTAGGTTATATAAAGCCCAACCTCCTCTCCTAGGAAGAGAGCTTGCCTCAAACCTGTAGGCTGGATGGTACTAGAGAAAGTGCACACCCACAGAGAAAGCTATGCCCTTCAAAGGTCAACAGAGGAGCCGTAACCATCCTGAATCACTGCCTCCTGGGTGACCCGTGATAATGTCAGGCTGCTGCAGACACTAGCTGTTTCAGTGCTGATTCAGAGACATGGTTACACACAGTGTTGGAATCCCGAGATCAGTGTTCCAGGGTTGTTGGCAATTAACCCTGTTAATTGATCTTAAGCCGGTAATTTAATTTAATCCCATTGGGTCTTATTATCCCTATCTGTAAAATGAGGCCATTGTTTCAGGAAAGCAGGAATTCACTTTTGCTGCTCGCTGGGCTCTGACACCACGTCAGATATTGCTATCTGATGCTAGTACTCTTTCACACCTGACATTCTTTCTCAAAATAGTGCTCCAAGAAATCACTTGCTAGTCAAAACAAACAAAAAAATACATGTGAGATGCAACATATTTGAGATCTGTGATCTAGCATTGGTGTGCAAGAAATCAACTCTTCAGAAAAACTGGGGGGAAGGCTGATTGGTAGCATTTTCCAATTTCCATGGTATAACCATTCCAACTGCAGCCATTTTAAGCTAACAATGCAACATTCAGTGGCCTGCAAAATTTCTGGGAATTTTACAGCTGTCTCTGCAAACTACTAAAAACCAGCTCCAGCACACCT
The DNA here is from genome assembly GCF_008692025.1 of Phocoena sinus. Taxonomy (NCBI): domain Eukaryota; kingdom Metazoa; phylum Chordata; class Mammalia; order Artiodactyla; family Phocoenidae; genus Phocoena; species Phocoena sinus. The sequence goes on along the minus strand of NC_045764.1, from coordinate 40,511,680 downwards.
CTGTCAGTGACCTCCTGGTTGAGATTTACTGGAATCTGTGAACTTAACAAAACTGAATGAAAAAATGTGTATATAACCATCTAAATTTTTCTGGGTAGCTGATTCCCACTTTTTAGCAGTCATTTGATGAGCTCCTGATCAAACAAGGACCACTAGCTAGACAATATCTATAATAGATACTGCAGTTCATGGCTGGCTCAACTCTCCTTCCAAATATCGGGAAGACTTCCTGTCTCATCCCCCTTGTAGTTAGACAAGGCCAGGTAACTAATTCTGGCAGGTGTGTCAGTTCTCAAGTAAAGGTGTGCATTTGGAATAGGTCTGCCTGGGTCTCTGTGTGACTATATGAAGCGGAGGCCCTGCCAACTCACAATAGGTATATAACATAGTAAGAACCTTATACTACTAAGTCACTGAAAATAGAGGGGTAATGTGATACTACAGAAAAATCTAGATTATTCTGACCAATACAATTAAAGCGCTTTCCAGACCTTAAGTTATATAAGCTTGAATAAGTGATCTGAGGTGACAATTGTATTCCTGTTTATTATTAATTAATGTATAATTAATAAATCCATAGATTTATTAGTCTATGAATAATCTTTCCTGGAACTGTAGCTCTACACTCAACTGTCATCTGAAGCCCAGACTCCAACCCGAGATTATTTTATTCTCCTCAGTACTCAAAACTCCCCTCAGGGCTTGCCTGGTGGCGCGGTGGTTGAGAGTCTGCCTGCCGATGCAGGGGACACAGGTTCGTGCCCTGGTCGGGGAAGATCCCACATGCCGCGGAGAGGCTGGGCCCGTGAGCCACGGCCGCTGAGCCTGCGCATCCGGAGCCTGTGCTCCGCAGCGGGAGAGGCCACAACAGTGAGAGGCCCGCGTACCGCAAAAACAAAAATAACAAAAAAAAACCTCTCCTCATGTCCACTTTCTGAGCAGCTAGACTGTACCATGCGGCCATTTTTCCCCATGAAGAGCATGAGTTACTATTTATTGAGGGCTGCTGGGTACTTCACCAATTTAGGAAGCAGTTGCGGTGTATATCATATCACACCAACAGCAACCTTGGTAAAGTGTTATGTACAGCATGTTCAGAATTGATCAACCTGTTATACCTTAGGTATAGATAAGAGAGAGAGTTATTTGTGATTTCATTTTAAGAGACCTTAAGAATTCCTTCTGGATCCAAATAGCTTCCTTGTAAGTTTATAACACCCCTTGAAGTTCTCCTATTAAAATTGTATCACTTTGGCCAAATAAACACCATACTTAATGTAAATTTCCCTGAGAGGGGCAGGGATCAATTATCCGCCACTCCCATCATTATAGGAATGATGATATTTGAAAGAATTCTTTCCTGGAAGTTGAATAAGAACTACGCATTAATGAAGTCGAATTTTTGTGAGAGAAGAGAAATAAGCAAGAAAGAAAAAGGGGTCATTTGGGAGTAAGAACATTGCCTAGGGAACTTACTTTTAAATTCCTCAGCATGAATGAATTAGTAAAAGAAAGTACAATGACTACTGACATTTTACATATGAGTACAACAACAAAAATCAGAGAAGCTAAATGTCCTGTCTTAGGTAACACAACTTATAAGAGATGAAGGACTGATTTAAACTGAGGGTGATAGTACTATTGTTTATTACAAATACAGGATATTTTGATTTAGTCTACAACAAAATGTAGAAGTCATCTTCTTTTTTTTCCAGATTTCTTTTTAGCTAGACATCATGGAACAGAATGCTCCAGGAAGGCAAGTCAGAGCAGCAGACCTAGTAGGGCAGAGATCAGGTTGAGGCTGGGAACAGCCAGGGACTGTCTGGGTTGCTCATTTCTGCCCAAGGAAAGGATGGAGGGCTCAGAAGCACACAGAGAAGGGGTTGGGTGTTGTATGATGTCGGGCCTGCATCCATCTGTCTATTTCACTCAGGTACTTACATTTTTTTTTGAGCAAAAAACGTCTCTCACCTCCCTACAATCCTGCCTATACCATCCTGTTCACACCATGCTGCCCACAGAGGTGGAGAAAACAAACTCTGTCCTCATGGGTTAACGGTGCAGAGGGAGAGAAACAATAAATGATAAATGAATAACCAAACTGCGTTTGCAGCAAATGTTATGAAAGTGAAAAGAATGTCTTGGGAAATGATTGTGATCTTGATCTTCAAGGAAATCCTCCAATGCAGGGATGGGGTGGGGGCAGGCATGTGACCTCTAGTCTGTCCTTGGTCAAAGGCAATAAGATGGGACTTCTTCCCTCTCACTGGCTCAGCAACAACCCCACCATCCCAAACCCAAGAAATCCACAGATACAGTGATGAGAAGCAGGAAAAACCAAACCGGTCATAGTGATAAACACGGGAGTCTCACAGCAGGAATTTTAACCTAGCCCTGACCTTTCCGGAGATTGCCTTTATGTCCATCACCACAACACCAGACAGGGCAAAAAGTAAATGACAACAACTACCAGGGATTTAGAATAACCAGGCACAGTGATAGAATCCGTGCTTGTGAACAGCCTAGGCAGGAACACGGGGTCAGATTTTGTCCAAAGAAAGCTAAGAATGATGAGTAACAAGGGACCAGAAAAACAGGGTAATGATGACCAGGTGCATGTGCTCTGTAATTGTTTCCTATTCCCTGTGAAACTATGTGACATATTTCAAATTCAACAACAAATTAGGCTGAGTGTGGGCCTTCAATGGGTCTGGCATATTATTATGTTTATTGTTATGTCACATTATTTTAAGTCTCCCTTTTGGGCCAAAAATGTGATATAGCACCATTTCTAGACACAGCAAGATCATACACTCCTACAGCAAAAGAGCCTTGGAAAGTTCATGTAGTATCCTTCATTTTCCAACTCTAAGCAAAGATGAATGGTTAGAAGATTTCCATTTAGACTCCAATAAAGGCATTTCTCCAGGATTTCTCCATGGTGGCCTTACTTGGATCTTCCTGGAGTTTTGATTATTCCTTCTAAGGAGGCCATGAAGGACAGCTTGAATAGAGAATCTGAAAACCAGGATAAGATTTGAAGGATGAGCCAGTGTATTCGATACAGCAGTTTATAAAGTTAGACATACCAGGGTTCAAGGCCAAGCTTAGCTCATTTGTATGTGAAATTTGGCCAATTGCTTAAGCATTCTAACAATCAGGATATAGCTGGGATTCAAATACTATCTCAATATTTAAGCAGAAGGAATTTGACTCAGGATTTACACAGGTAATGAGAATGCTTAGAAGTCTAACAGAGGAGAGTCAGGCAATCCAGACAGTAGTAATAGCAGGAAACCACCACACCCTAAGACCACAGGGGAAGCAAGGAGAGAGTGCCAATACTACAGTCAAGGGCTAGGAGCACCTTCCAGAAGCTGGCATCATGGCAGGTTTCTTTGTCGAGCTGAAAACAAAGCAGGGATGTAGTTACTCAGGAGCCCTGGGGCAGAAACAAAAGGATAGAAATATCCTGGCTTCTCTCCTACCAGCCACTCACCAGTCTCCCATCAGTGCCTGCACATGGCCAGACCTAGACAAATGTTTGCCTGGAAAACATAGCCTGAAGGGGTCAGCTGCCCTGCCATATAGAGCTCAGTCCAATGTGGGCAGTCAATTATAAAAGTTTGTTATTATTAAAACAGTCACTGTAAACAAATATTTAAAGTATAACCAGTGGTATACTGGTAGTATTTAGCAACTGACTCTCTGGGGAGAAAGTCCTAATTTGTTGCTGGTTTCTATGATATGAATACCCCATCATGGCTAATTTCAAACTTCTAATGTGAAGGCACTAAACATGGCATTGAGAAGACTGGCTCCTATAGGTGGTATAAGCAACTCCAGCACAGTGTTGAAAGTAAGCCTATGAAGAAAACAGCAAACACACTTGTACAGTTCCTGGAGAACAGCACCAATACCGTAGTTAAAAATTGCAGAGGAATAGGGTTTTTTGCTCTAATTAAATTTCTCAGATTTGGACTGTACCCCTTTTAGAGTCCATACGTTGCTCATCATTTTGAGACACATCACTAGATAGTTGGTCATTCTTTATAGATATTTTTGAGGACATCTGTATTACGTAGGTGGTAAGCTATGATGGTTCACATGTTGGCTTTCCAGAAACATGAATGCCAAACCTCCCCTTGCTTTGAAGCCAAGTTTTAAACCCTGGCTCTCATGAACTTCTCTTGATGTCAGTGGGATAACATCAGCCCTTATTACCTGAACTCTCAGTAGGAATTGTTTCACATGTCATGACTGATGCAAATGAGACGGTGGTATTATCTTGGTGCTTCTTCAGACTGTCTTTTCCTGTACCTCTCACTGTCTTTGTCATCCTGTCACTGAACAAAGTGAGGGCAAGCTGGCAGAGCTCCTCACAGTCACTGAAAAATGACATGCTTGGGTTTCTGACTTGCTGACTTCTGTGATTGTATGAAAGTACTACAACCATCACTAGAGCAGTCCATTTTTCTAACGAGCTCTCCACAGAGTTCTCGCATTACTATTGCTCTCAACAATTAAGAAGGCAATATTTTGGACATATATAGATCCTTGTACCTTAGTGTGGGATTGGCAGGTGTGGAGACATGCCAGAGAATACAACTGTGGCATCTAGAATGCAAATATTCCAATAGCTGGCCAAATATGTATGAGTAAAATATCCTTAGCGAGATGTACCTCTTTTATTTTCTCCAGTTGTTTTACCTATTGTGTTAAAATTAATCAAGAGTTGACCATTTATTAATTTACACTTTGGAAAATATGAATGAAAATGTATAAAGCTCAGTGCAAGGACCAGGGGATGGAATGGTAAAAAGAAAGTAATTCTTGTCCCCATGATGCCTTCAAGATGCTTCTAGTCTAGTAGAATAGAAGACAATAAGAACTGACAATTATAGTCAGTGTTATTGCTGATAAGGAAGGGTAAGCCTGAGGTATTCCAGGAGTACTAAGAAAAGGCAATGGCATAGTCACTCAGGAAAAGAATTGACTCAAAAGAGACCTGAATATGTATAAAGGATTGTGAAGAGAGAGGAAATACTATAATATTTCAGGTAATGCCAACAGATTGTGAAAAAGGCAGGAACGGAAAAAAGAATCAGAGAGGAATTTCATTTCTGGCCAGTTGCTGGGTTTACCTTCCTAACTGAAAAACCAAAAAACATATGAAGCTATGATTTTCGATCCCTAGACCTCAAGCAACAAAAGGTGTCATCCTTGCGGGATAAGAAACAAATGAGATAAGCCCTTTAATTGCCTCCGTTTATGGCCTTGAAAGAATTCTCAGACTATGGTAAAAGAAGCAGGAACCAGGCAGAAACCAGTGGACTCTGGACTGATGCGACACAACTGGAAGTCCAGAGGGAGCAATAAGGCTTGAGTTCATAGGAAGGTGAGCCAGAGGGGAGAGCCAGAGAGAGAGCTCTGAAGATATGCAGAAGGTCCCCTTAACTACTCAGCAGAGTACTGGTCAGTGTGTGCATGTGAAAAACTAGCCAAAGTCAGAAAAAAATTATGCAAACAGATTAGAAAGGACAGTACCCAGTGCTCACAAAGGGCCATAAATAGTAGCCAGGCTAGAAAACCTCATAATTAATGGGCATTATGTAGAATACTCAGAAGGGTCTTGCATTTGTAGTGGAAAATAATTATCTTTGGATCAAATCCTGGTCTGGACACTTCTAAACAATTCTTAAAACAAGATCTAAAAGGTTCAAATTGTTTCTAAGTAACTTAATGCATCCTGGAAAAAAGTTAAATAATATTTATAAGGATACAAAAATATCCAGCACTTTAAAAGGTAAAATTCACAATGTCCTGCATCCAATTAAATATTGCCAAACATAATGTAGAAGAAATATGACCCTTAATGAGAAGAATAATCCATCAAAACTAATACAGAACAGAAGTGGGTATTAAAATTAGCATACAGTTATTAACTATATCTCATATAAACAAACTTCTAGAGATGAAAACTACAATGCATACAATTAAAAATACACTAGATAAGATTAGTGGCAGATAAAAGACATTGCAAAAAAAAAAAAAAAAAAAAACTACTGTACTCTGGGACAACATTAAAGGACCTAAGATGTAGGTAATTGGATTCCCCAAAAGAAATAAGACTGGAGACTACTGGAAGAAAAATGGGTGAAACTTTCCAAAATTGATGAAAACTATAAACCATAGACCCCAGAAGCTCAACAAAATGGAAGAAGAAGAGAAATAAAGAAAATCACATGGGCACCATGGTCAACTTGCTTACAACCAGTGATAAAGAGGAGAGTTTAAAAGCTGGCAGAGAAAAAAAAGACAAATTATGAACCCAAGACCAAAAATAAGAGCTGATTTCTCAAAAAAGCTCTGCAGAAGAAAGGAGAGTGGAACAACACTTAAAATACTGAAAGGAAAAAAATCTGTCAGTCTAGAATTTTATACCTTGTGAAAATATGTATTTTAAAACTAAAGGCAAAATAAGACTTCTTCAGGCATAAAAAAAAGATAAAAGAATTCAACATCAACTGTCCCTGTGTTGTGTATATATATATATATATATATATATATATATATATATATATACACATTCTCACACAATATTAAAATAACAAAACAAAGAGTAATAGTCAACTAAATCAACAAAGAAAATAAAATATAATTTAAAAAACTCACTCCAAAGAAGGTCCAAACAGAATAAAAAAGAGGCTCTATATAGTGCAATAAAGCAAGAAAATAAAAATAAAGACATCCAGATTGGAAAGAAGTAAAACTTTATTTGCAAACAACATGATTGTCCATGTAGAAAATCTGATGGAACCTTCAAAATTACTACTAGAGCTCATATGTGAGTTTAGTAATGTTGCAGAATACAAAATCTAAGTACCCAAATCAATGTACTTCTATATAAAACAATAAGAAATTAAAAAAAATTAAACATCATTGACAGTGCATTAAAATACAAAATATTTAAGAATAAACTTGACAATAATGTGCAAAACCTGTACACTAAATATTACAAGACACTGCTGAGAGAAATTAAAGAGGACCTAAATCAGCTGTGATATATACAATGTTCTTGGGTCAGAAGATTCAAACAATATCAGTAAGAAGCCATTCTCCCTAAATTAATCTGTAGTTTTGATACAAGGCCAGTTGAAACTCCAGTGGGCTTTTAAAAATATTTTGGTAGAAACTGACAACCTTATTTTGAAATTTATGGATATAAAAAGATCTTAAAATAATCAAAAATAACTCTGGAAGAAACAAATTTTAGGACTGGAACAGCTTGATTTCAAGACTTAAAAAGCTGTATTAATAAATACAACATGGTATTGACATAAAGAAAAACAGATCAATTAATGGAACAGAAATAGAATTACATATATATGTATAATTAATTTTCAATAAAGTTGCAAATGCAATTCAGTGGGGAGAGGATATATTTTTTAATATATGCCACTGGCACCATTGGGTATTCATATGCAAGAAAATGAACTTCAATCCATATCTTGCATCATATACAAAAATTAATGTAAATTAAAATTTTATATTAATCTAAATATGACTTAAAACTATGAAACACAGAAGAAAATCTTTTTGAACTTGGGTTAGGCAAAAGTTTCTTAAATAGGATGCCAAAGGCACAGCCCATAAAAATTTAAAAATTGATACACTGGACTTCATCACAAGACACAAGAGAATGAAAGACAGGCCACAGACTGGGAGAAAATATTTTCCAAACCTCTAGCTGATAAAAGCCTCATATCTAGAATATAAAAATAATTCCTGTAACTCCATAGTAAGAAATAAACCCATACAAATAAACATTTGAAAAGATGCATTACAAAAGAGAGATATGAGTGGCAAATAAGTATGTGAAAAGATGCTCTACACCATTAATAATTAGGAAATGCAGATAAAATCCACAATGAGAAACTAATACATTTCTACTAGAATGGCAAAATTTTAAAAGGTTGACTACATCAAGTGTTAACTTGGTAAGGATGTGGCGGAACTAGAAATCTCATGGACAGTTGACTAGAGTATAAAATGGGTCAAACACTTTGGAAAACAGCTTGGCAATTTCTTTAAAAGTTGAACATAAACCTATATACATATACCATATGATCCAGCCATTCCACTCCTAGGTATTTAACCAAGAAAAGTTGAAGCATATGTCTATACAAAGACTTGTAAATGGGAGTTCCCTGGTGGTGCAGTGAATAAGACTCCGTGCTCCCAATTCAGGGGGGCCCAAGTTCGATCCCTGGTCAGGGAACTAGATCCCACATGTATGTCGCAACTAAGAGTTCGCATGCCACAACCAAGGAGCCCGTGAGCCACAACTAAGGAGCAGGCCTGCCACAGCTAAAACCCGGCACAACCAAATAAATAAATAAATATTTTTAAAAAAAGACTAGTAAGCAAATGTTCATAGCAGCCTTATACATAATATCCCAAAACTGGAAGCAACTGGGAAATGTATGGTCAAACCGTGGTATGTCCATACAAAGGAATACTATCAGCAATTAAAAGGAATGAAATACTAATATGCACAATGACATGGATCCAAAAATAATGAATCCAAAATAATTAAGCTGAGCAAAAGAGCCAAAGAACTATAAGCTATATGATTCCATTTATAGAAATCTCTAGAAAATTCACAGTAATCTATAGTGACAGCAAGCGGATCAGTGGCTGCTCAGTGTGGGGAGAGATACAGGGAGGGAACACCGAGGAGTAGGAGGAAACTTTTCAGGATAATTGTATGTTCACTATCTTGATCGTAGTGACGGATTCACAGGGGTATACAAATGTCAAAACTTATCAGGTTGTACACTTTAAACAAGTATACTTTACTGTGTGTCAATTATACCTCGATAAAGCTGTTTAAAGAGAGAGAGAGAATGAGATGAAACCTAAGTCAAGCTGTTCAGCAAGACAGGGGCATAGACATGAGTGTTTGCTGCCAACCTGCAAGAGTTGGAAGGGAATTGGGGCAGAACGTGGAAAGTCCTTGTAAGCCATGAAAGAACACTGACTGTACTTATTCCTAAGGACAAAAGGAAGCATTGGAATATTTTAAAGTGTGTGTGTGTGTGTGTGTGTGTGTGTGTGTGTGTGAGCTCTCTGTAAAGTTAATTCATGCTTTCTTTTTTAGTTAATCTTTGTCTCTTACCAAAGTAACCAAACCAAAAAGAAAACAAAATTTTTTTAAATACCCTTTTCCAAATACTTACATTCTAAACACTCATCACAATCTGCTGGAGTCTTCCTCATTTTGGACCATCCTCAGACCCTCTGATCTCGCCATAACATGCTAATGAAGATTGATGTACTAAATGAGTTCCTTAAATACTGTTATTTCCATGTATATTCATGGAAGATGGTCTCTTCCTAATCCATTTTCAACAGAGACATCTAAATCAGTTTAGTTTTCCCCTGCCTGCCTGTCCTCATTTCCCAGTGGAAAGAAGACCTTTAGAGTTAAAAATTCTGCAGGGGTCTTAAATCCTAAACCCTATCATTTTTGCATAACCTTGGGCTTATCAAAATCTCTTTTTGAAACACAGCTTTCTTGTATAGGAAAGGGACTAATAACACAGGTCTCATGGTGTTGTAGTGATTATAATAAGCTTTAACATATGTAAAGCCCCCAGCAGAGAACCTTACACATAGTTGAGGTTAATTCCCTCTGGTCAATTTTCATCTCTTCCCATCCTCCTCTCTCTTAGGAACATTTCCACTTAGATGAGATCCGAATATCACATTTTGTTCCTCAGTTACAAATTTATTTGGGTGTAAATCCATAATCCATTCATAAGGAGCATTGTTTAAAATTTTAAAATAACACACAAAACTAAGGCTGTCATTATGAGAAAGACAGACTCAGAACTGGCTTGTGTATGATCCCTGGCTAGGATTTTAATCAACACAGCCAGTGTTTACAAGTCAGGGCCAAATTCTTGTGACACATAGTGCAAAATTTATGAACTTACAGAAACTGATTTATAAACTGATAAAGAATAATATAACCATCTAGGGCTGGTTGCAAAATAACTAGAGGGCAAAATTGAAATTTTATTAAAATGACCTCAGTCATTTTATCTCATACCTATGCTGCATAAACAGTCATTTTTGTAGGATCCAGAAACACCAGAGAACTCCCTGGTTTCTAATGCATGAGGTACCAGAATTAGAAGAAAGTCATCCCAGGGAATGAAGCTCGTATAAAAATGAATTCAATAAATTTTTAGTAAGTGCTTATTCTGGCACAGACAGACATCAAAACACATTTCCTATAAAGGGGCCCTCAGTATAATGGAGAAGGCAAATAGGTTAACCCGAAGAGGGGTAAGGTACAGGGTATTGATGTAGAGGTCAGGAGGAGCTTTACTAGAAAAGCAAATCACTGTGTACACTCCAATAAAGTACATTTTCTGACCTCAGGATTCATTCTTCCATTCATTCAATCACTTAGCAAATATTGTTTCTGCTTTACACCAGGCATAGTGCTAGGACTAATTTTTTTTTTTCTATCGAATTGACATATTATATGTTTACTTTTCTTTTTCTCCCCACTAAATCAAGTTTCTGGAGGACACAGACTCTCTCTGTTTTCCCAGCAATAAAACACTTAATATTTATTGTTCAATATTTTCTGAAACGCAAACATTGCGTTTTCAATTCTTATGAATTGGCTTTGTTAGAAGAAAAAGAGAACAAAAGGAACCTCTTGAGATGGTGAAAGAAAATGCTTTACACATGTTGCCAGAGGTGGTCTTTGAGTCTTCCCCACCATTCTTCCTTGCAAGCAGGGGCAAGTGCTTCTTTGCTGGTATTCTCCTGCAAGGAACATGGCTTTTGCATATCTTCAGCATGCAGTCTTCCACCCAAATCCTCTGCCAAATATTTTAGAGTCTACCACCGGAAATGGGGTGGGGAGTGGGTAGAACCCAGTGCTGTATTAATTTAAGACTGTAATAGCAATATCACATATTTTAAATTCCCAGTTCAGAAAGAGTCCTCACACTGCGAGTCTGGCCATACCAGTAACACTTTGCACATCCTGTCATCTGTCACAATCAAAAATCACGGGGTTAGAAGACATAGATCATTGTTGTAAATCTAGTACTGTGGTTTTGTATAAATCATCCCATTCCACCACAGCAACCCTCTGATATAGGATATTTTTCATGCCTGCATATTAGAAAATTGAAATCAAGAAAGACCGAGAAAACTGCACAAAGTCTATCATAGAAAAATCAAACCAAGTCTGATGTACTTCAGAGCCCACAAGCTTCTACCACTCCACACAAAACTCAGAAAGGCCATTTATTCCAGTCTGCTTTGTAAAGAGGTATGGACAGCTGGTCAACCCCTCTCTGCTCAATCTGCTTCTTTATCTGGGTTGTTACATGCCAGAGAAGAAGCTCCAGGCCGACTATAACTGTGTAATTCTAATTCCGAGCTTCCCAAACTCCAGGCATTTATGTTCCACTTTCAGGATTGTTTATTATTATTTAATATTTAAATTGCTCTAACGTTTATTTTTACTGAAATAAATTTGTTCCAAAAAGACATTTTATATCATTACTATGAGCAGTAATAAAATAGTGATTAAGAACACATTCTGGAGACTCTTGAATCAAGTTTAAGAGATCTTTGGGATAACATCAAACATGCCAACCTTTGCATTATAGGGGTCTCAGAAGGAGAAGAGAGAGTGAAGGGGGTCAAAAATGTATTTAAAGAAATCATGGCTAAAAGATTCTCAAGACTGAAGAAGGAAACAGATTTCCAGGTGCAAGGAAGCACGAAGGGTCCCAAACAAGAAGAACCCAAACAGACCCGCACCAAGACATTTCATAATTAAAAATAGCAAAAGTTAAAGAGAGGATTCTAAAAGCAACAATAGAAAAATAAAGAGTCAGTTACAAGGGAACCCCCATAAGGCTATCAGCTGATTTCTCTACAGAAACTTTACAGGAGAGGAAAGAAATATTTAAAGTGCTGACAGGGAAAAATCTGCAACTTAGGATACTCTGCCCAGCAAGATTATCACTTAGAATTGAAAGAGAGAGAAAGAAATTCTCAGATAAGCAAAAACTAAAAGCGCCCATCAATAATAAGCTGATCCTAAAAGAAATGTTAGAAGGGCTTCTCTAAGTAGAAAAGAAAAGCCTATAACAAGGAGTAAGCATCTATAGGAAAGGAAAAATCCCACCAGTGAAGGCAAATATATAGTAAAGGCTGAGGATCAACAACTTAATCTAGTACAGAGATTAGAAGAGCACATACTGGGTTCAAATCCCATCTCCACCACTTATTTAGCTTTGTGACCTCAGATAACTTAGTTTACCTCTCTGCTTCAGTTTCTCATCTGGGAAAGGAAGAAATAATAGCACCCAACTCATAGACTTGCCATGGGGTTCATTAGATAAAAACATGGTAAACACAATGGTGCCCTGCATGGATTAAATATTCAAGAACTATTAGCTATTGTTATCATTAGTACATAAGTGGAAAACCCAAACCACCTTCTGTAAACCAAAGGTAACCATATAAATCAATACTAGGAAAACAAGCCATTATTCTTAAATCTGGACATGCAGTGCTGCTCTAGGGTTACAGGCCTCAGGCTTGCTCTCTTTCTGTTAAAAGGCAATATTAGTAAGTGTTCAAGGATAGCACCAAACCAAGCCTTTCTCTTTGGGTATAGTCAGGAGGATGAAAGGCGATTGAAAGGAAAGTATGTTTTTGTACATGACTCAACGGGGTTTAATTTTTGGCCTAGGCATGTCCTGAAAACAAAAGTGCTGTCAGCTGGACGTGAACCCCATGTTCAGAAAGACATGTTATGAAGTGCTTCAGTGCACACAGGCAAATGGGCTTCCTTGCCTCTTCAGGAGTCCAAGTTCTGCTCCGAGATAAAACTGTCACTGTCTTGTCTCCATCCCAAGAGTTTGTGATAACTGCTGGATATGTATTCTGTACTGAATACCCCCTAAGGGTAAGGATGGCATCTTAGACACAGATTTTACTCCACACTTGACCCAGATTTACATAGGAGGTAGCCCTTATTAAAGACAGAAAAAGTGTTGATGTGGGGACAGCCACACATGATGATAAGAATGCATCTGAGGGGTCTGGGTCTGCCAGGAAGGAGGCCTGCTCTAAAGGGAATCAGACTGTTGAAATTTACAAGCCAACAGAGCCCACTGTCCAATTTTGGACATGATAATGGGTGTCAGGACACTAATGCTTCCTGCCAGTGCATGCTTCATCCAGGAGATCATGGGAGGAAGCACCGGCTAGAACTGGAAAGGCCTCAGGTTGCGTCCGTCATCAAGTCTGGAATCAACAACAGCTGACATTCCAAGGATCCGCAGAGGGCTGGAGAATTGGATGGAAAGAAATCCTAACAACTGGCTGTGAGGAAGAGGCATTAACTTCCTCTTTCCTCTTCTCATTTACTCATTAAAACAAAGCAAACAAAAAATTTATTGTGTATCTACTATGTAGATAGTTCTGTTACCACACTAGACCCTAAATAGATGGCAATGTTTGTGTCTCTAAATGTCTTACAGCTCAGTAAGGGATACCAGTACAAGTAACTGTGGTCCAAGATACAAAGCAAAATAATTAGACACAAGTTATAAAGGAATTTACAAAAGGGAGACGTCATTTACAACCATGGGAGCTGTGTCTTTAAGGATGATAAGACTCAGATGATTAAAACTAAGAAAAAAGACACAAGAAACAGAGGAGGGCGTGCAAGCCAACATGTGTGGGAAATACAAGGCATGTTCTAGGAATAGTGGGTAGTGTAATAAAGCTAGACTCTGGCAGAGAGCTTAAAGAAGTGAGTGCAATGATTTGGGACCGGTTAATGGACAGTCTTTGAATGACAAGATAAGGGGTTTCCGGTGCTAAAGGCAAAATCCATCTTTCCCTAAATCCTGCTTAGGAGTATGGACTGTGAGACACCAAGGAGTCTTTGAGGTTGCCTGGACCGTGTGGCCTGTTCTCTGCCATTGCCACCAGCTCCAGACACAAGCTTAATTGTGCAGACGGATTCACTGTCCCCCTCCCTTTCCTGCAGCCCATGCACTCTCATGCTTTTGGAGATTATGTGAGCTCCTGCTGGAGAACTGGAAGCCACGTAAAGGTCCAACTGCTTCAATTATTTGGTTGGGTGGGCCAAGGCACTTTTCCCACAGCGAGAGGGTGGGAGCTTGGGGAGATGAGCAGAGGGAAGAAAAAGGGAATCTTAAAGCATTTCTGAGATCCCCAGTCCCCGCAGAGCCAAGGTCACTGCTCTGCAGCTAAACATCACAGTGCACGTTTTTCTCTTCTCCTCTTCTTTGCCCAGACCCACATGATAAGCCCTGGGATGAAATGCCCCCTTGCCTAGTGACAAAACAGTAGCCGCAGCTGTGGCCCTCTCTTCAGCGAGGTAATGAGGATTCATTTCCATTTTATCACTTCTGTCACGTCTGCTTTTTTCCCTCTGCGTTATTTTATTATTATGGCTGAAATTGATTGCCGTAACCGAGCAGGCCTCAATCCCATCACTTCATCCTCCCTCCCTCCGGCTCCCTTGAGCCCTTTCCTCTCAACCTTTCCCTCCTTGCTCCACATCCTTCCCCTGGCTACCTCCTCCTACTGTGGTATGTTAACAGGAAAGAAAAACTCATTTGAAACAATTTGCAATGTGACTCAGCAATCTGTGTTCTCCTAACCGCCCTGCCAGGCTGAAGGCAGAAAGCAGCCACCAATTCGGGTGCTTTGTGATGAGACAGAGTCGGGTACCAGTCTATCGAACTGCTTTATAGTGGGAGGGCCCCGAGAAGGCTCCGACACAGAGCTGCAAAGAAGATGCCTGATGAGGCAATCCGTAGGTGGTTTTGGAAAGGCAAAAGATAAGAGGAGGAAAAGTGGTAGCTGTTGTAGGGGACATCATTCTGTCATGTTCTATTGTCTGCGAGTGTGCCCTGGACAAATTGGCTTCTGGAGGTGCTGTATATGGCAAGACTCAGGATTCCTGCTGAGCCTTGAAGCCTGGTTTCTCTAAGTCAGTTTCTTACAATTTCTTAAGCATTGCCTCCAGGTACGCACTGTGAGCTAGAAAAGGCTAGGGGTGGAAGGATGGTTGGAGGAAGAAACATATCACACGTAAACATGAATGGGTATACGGATGTAAGAGCATCCTTCTTGGAGGGAGAGAAGGAGGGTACTTAGTGTGTAACCACCACGGATCACTGGTAGGTCTTTAATGCTTGGTGAGTTTCAGATGCCAATTCAGCTCTTCCTGAGCTCGAGACCCTTGGTATTTCCATTTGACCAACACTGGTCAGTTGCAGAGCAGCCTCCACCCCAGTTGGTTTACTCAGAGGGAACATTCGCTTGCACTCACTTACTTATGTTAATACCTTGGGCTCTAACATTTTTGCAATTCCTAGAACATGGTGAAATTTTAAACTTGTAAACTACACAAAAAAATACTCCTAATTTTCCAGTCTAATATAAGAAGAATGGGGAAAAAGTAATTCTGACCTGGTAAAGTTTAGAAATAAATCTCCAAGGTTAGGGTTTGCTTTTTAAATCTCTCCCTGTTGCCACTTGAGAAAATTAACAGTTTTTTTGTTTTTGTTTTTTGGGTTTTTTTTTTTTTTTTTTTTTTGCTTTTCAAGAGAAAGCTGGTCTAGATGGGCACTGTTTGGGTTAAGGACATTTTAACAGGCATGCTTTTTCAGCAGAGCTTACCTTGTGCAACATAAACCCGTTCATCTTTTTGTATCCCCAGTATGGATTAGACCAGACTTCACAAAACCCTGGGGTGTCAGTGTGGAGGCTGCAGGATGGTGCATTGCATTTCACCATGGAACACAACAATGAGTTTGCACCTGACAAAGCCCAGACTGCCTCCAGAGCTGCTAAAAATGCCTGCCTCACTGCTCCTTTATCTCCTCTTGCCCACCTGACCTTTCACAGATCATATTTTCTTCTATTAGGGGATCCAGTTCGCATATGTGCTAAGAATTGTGTGCGTCCTGGATGAGAAATATGTAAGAAGCCAGCCTTTGAAAGTCACAAAGTCTCCAGCTCCCTCCTTACCTCTGTCCTGCAAGCCCCTTACTCGGGCTGTCTTGCCCCTGCTCCAGGCCACTGCATCTTGCTTGAATCCCTGATTTTCCATGGCTACCCAACCAGGTTCTAAATCTGCCCACTTCCTGGACAGGCTTGCCTTCATATTGCCTCACATCTTACACCTCAATGGTCTGATATTAGCCCCCATTCAGCTTTATGGAACTTCTGGGCTTACAGTAGAATGAAGAATTTGGCTGCTTTTAGCAATCCTTTCCTTACCTGCTAAGATAAGTATCGGTTGAATGAAGGGACACATGACTGAACGAATGCCACCTCCTCTGACGATCCCCTTACCTGAGCCTTTATGTCCAATTCCAGGGATCATTCCAGGGCCTGGGAAACTTGCCCATTAGGAGTGAGTTGGACCCTGGATGGCTGCTGAATCTGCTCTCTCCCTGTTGTGAGAACTTTGAAACTTTGCTCATCCTGTATCTTGGAAGCCTGAGCTTCCACATGTAGCCTTGGAGAATGAGAAACCACTTTAGTTTTTGTTTGGCAGCGGGAAGGCCCCTCAACCCCAGGAAAGGAAGGATTTAATGTTTCTTGAACTCCATAAATCTGGCCTCATTCTACTCAACTCACTGAAACTTGATTCAGATGTATTTTGTGAAACTACTAAAAGCTGCTGCTCTGGCCCCTAAGCCATCAAGAGGTCCCCAAGTCCCCATGGCTAGGCTGGAGCTCATTGGAGAAGCCAGGAGAGATCTACCAAAACAGTTTGGGGGTTGAGTAAGAGGAAGCTATTGGCATCCTGCTAGCCTGGGTTTGAATCCTGGTCTTGCCACCTTTTAGTTATTTGAGACTTGGGGTAAATTATCAAATCTTTTTGAGCACACATTTTCTCATCTGAATATGGTGATGCTAATTCCTTGTCTCTAGCCTCATTGTGTGAGAATTAAATAGCCTGGCAGATGAGAAAATTTCTAGCGTAGTGCCTGGCATTCAAACCACATCCTTTCTCTTCTGATAACTTCCAGAACTGTTATATTTGGTTCTCCAGAGCCAAAGACACCTGCAAACTCTCTTTAGGTCAAAACTTCTGATATCGAGCTTTCATTTTCTCCAATTCCTTAAAACTCATATGTTAAAACCATAGAATCCAGCTTCTGTCATCTACACGGTCCCCTAGGCACTGGCATCAGAATGTCTGCCATCTCGATTGCCATATAACTTTCCAGTTAAGAAAATCTATTTTAAAAAATCCCAATGCATCTGGCAAGTTCAAGTTTATTGCTCAAAAAGCTCTAAGAAACTTGGCTTAAAGGAAGAGTGTACTTATATTTCAAGCTATGCCAGAGCCCTACATCCAAAGTAGCTTGATCCCAAATTGTAGGCATTAGGATATATGATGAGACCACGTAGCAAATATAGGATTCCAGATCCTACTGCCAAATTCCCTGACATGTTGCAACTTTTCACAATTCCTCCATTCTTAGAGAAGATTTTACCTACTGGAGAACTGAGTTGGGTGAGGGTACATGGAATCAGACCTCATGCTATGGTTCCAGTGAGATGTCATATCCAATATGTCACCAGTGACACTTCCAGAACAGATGAGGTGGGCTCTGACTGTGTCAAAACAATTTGCAGGGACACCTCACCCGGCTTGCTCTCCCCTGCACTTTGTCTAGAGGTCATGATTCTTGTCCTTAACTTTGGATCCACCCCTCTCTTTGAGTCTAGGGTCTATCATTCCTATCAGTGTGACTGCTCTTGGCATCGATATAAGATTTTCTTAACGTATTCTCTTGGGAATTTCTCTTAACTCCACATTACATTAACATGTATTATCCTTGACCTTTTTCTACAAATCATCTTCTTTCTGCAGCAGACTCCAACAAGTTCCAGCTCAAATATTTTCTTCTCTGTGAGGCCTTTCCTGGTCCTCCAGGTCAAACAAAGTGTTCTCATGGCACTCTTTCAAAGTCTGTGCTGACCAAAATCCTTTATAATTTAGGAGTTTACATATGTTTCCATCTATCACCATACTGGGAAATCTTCCCTATATTTTCAGCACTGGGTGCATAGCTGGACACACACATTGAATGAATGAATAAATAAACAGTGTAACTACCAATTATTTTTATTTTCATTTGTTCTCAACTCATTGCTGGGATGGTAGGATATATGCTGAGCCCGGAACCCAATCTCACAGTAGACTGATTATTATCAGCGTTAGTCACTAAGACACTGTTTCTCAAACTTTAGCATGTATCAGAATAACCTGGCGTGCTTGTTAAAGCACAGATATCTAAGCTCCAGCCCAAGAGTCCCTGATTCAGGAGGTCTGGGGTGGGACCGGAGAGAATTTGCTTTTCTCACAAATTCCCTGGGGTGAATGATGATGTTGCTGGTCCTGGAACCATCTTCTGATAACCTCTGTTCTAAAATGTATCTGTATGCAAAATCACCCTTGAAAATGCCTCACCTATTTTATAATGCTATTTGATTTTCCACGGTCTTTTTATAAGTTGCCTACTCTATTTGGTTGGCATGGTGACCACCACTGGGTTGGGAACGTGAGCCTGGGGGATTCTGCCCAGACATTCACCCCAAACTTGGGGAAACTCAAAGAACTTGAAGTTGAAGGGATGGGCAAAAAAGATGTACCATTACCTTGAGATGTTCCTTGTACATAGAATAGGAAAGAAAGAAAGGAAGGAAGGGAGGGAGGAAAAGAAAGAAGGAAAGAAAGTAGGAAAGAAAGAAAGAAAGAAAGAAAGAGAAAGAAAGAAAGAAAGAAAAAGAAAAGAAAAAAGAACATTTATACAGTAATGATAGCACAGGGTTTGCCTCCTTCTAGCTTCCCTTTATTTTTTTTTTTAATATCTTTATTGGAGTATAATTGCTTTACAATGGTGCTAGCTTCCCTTTAAAATCAATATGATTTTTTAAAAAAAATCACAACTTCCTCAAGGGCTAAGACTGTGCATCAGAAAATTTCCAAATATGGAAGAAGTTATTCCTGTCTATGGTTTCAGAGAACAGATGAGTTCAAAACTTACTGCTCATGCCCCATCCATTTACATAGTCACAAGGCTAGTGAGCCAAGAGGTGGGCCAATAAAGGCTCAAATTCATGAATTTATGATAAAGGTATGGGGATAAATTAGCACGAGATACAATCTGCAATGAAAAAGAAGTTTACAGAAAGGTTTCAAATAGGGAAATGTTTTAAAATGTAGTTAAAGGGACAGAACATGTATTAAGAACACTAAAAATAAAATTAACAGAGTAGGAAATTAAGGCAGTATGTAGATAATAAACTAGAGATCTAGGAATGCAGGGGGGAATAATAAAAAGTTAAAGAAGAAACTAAATGGATGTACAACATAATAGAATATTTATGTATTATCTTAGGCTGTAATTCCCAAAAGTTAGGGAACACTGATGTGTTTTTCACTGTTGTTTCTCTAGCACACATTAGTCACATACTGATTTCTTTTTCCTTAAAGGAATGGTAAGAATGACAGAAAATATAGACTCATGTATTAATAAATGGCATCCTCAGGAAGGATCCAGAACAAACAAGCAAAAATAATTATCAAACACTTAACAGAAGAAAACATATTTAAACTGAAAAAAAAGAACCACTCTTTCATAATCCAAAATTACTGACAAAGATGAAAAATTTAACACACTAAAAAGAAATTCTTACCAAGATAAAACAGAGAAATACAATTTTTTTTAAAAAAATGAATAATGCTAACATCAGACTTTTTTGTTTATAGCATTGCCAGCTGATAAATACCTACTAAATTTTAAGTGAGGAATTGTTGTTACTCAATAAT
This sequence comes from Phocoena sinus, assembly GCF_008692025.1. NCBI lineage: Eukaryota > Metazoa > Chordata > Mammalia > Artiodactyla > Phocoenidae > Phocoena > Phocoena sinus. Next base: position 40,491,732 of record NC_045764.1, on the reverse strand, counting down.
TCTGTCCCCAGGTAACATTTTGTTTTGAGGCAGGATTATGAGAAGAACCTTTTTCAGATGTGTATGGGTCTAGAAAATAGTTTATCCATTTAAAAAGAAAGTTGTTCTCAGGCTACATGAGCTAGCTGGGAGATGAATCATAAATAAAACCTTATGATGGAGTTTATTCATTATTTTAATTTCTTTCTGTCTTTTTAAATCACCAATTTCAACTTTTATATTCATGAATTTCTTAATCAATGTTTTTAGCATATTTTTATTTTTTTGTTACTTCTTCATTGAATATGTAGGAGTCACATAATTATTATTATTTTTTAATCTTTCACCCCTTTCACCCACCTCCCCAGCCTCCACTTCTGGCAACCACCAAACTGTTCTCTATATCTCTTGAGTTTGTTTGTTTGTTTTTTGGATTCCACGTACAAGTCAGATCATACAGTATTTGTCTTTCTCTGCTTGACTTATTTCATTTAGCATACTGCCCTCAAGTTATGTTCATGTTGTCCCAAGTAGCAGGATTTCTCTTTCTATGGCTGAATTATATATACATCACATTTTCTTTCTCCATTCATCTCTCAGTGGGCCCTTACGTTGTTTTCATATCTTGCCTAATGTAAGTAATGCTGCAATGAACATGAAGGTATCAATATCCTTTTGAGATAGTGATTTTGTTTTCTTCAGATAAATACCCAGAAATAGATTTGCTGCATCTTATGGTAGTTCTATTTTTATTTTTTGAGGAATCTCCATATGTTTTCCATAGTGGCTGCACCAATTTACATTCTCATCAGCAGTGCAGGAGGGTTCCCTTTTCTCCACATTCTCACCAACACTTGCTATTTCTTGTTTTTGTTTTTGTTTTTTTGCGGTACGTGGGCCTCTCACTGTTGTGGCCTCTCCCATTGCGGAACACAGGCTCCGGAAACGCAGGCTCAGTGGCCATGGCTCACGGGCCCAGCCGCTCCGCGGCATGTGGGATCCTCCCAGACCGGGGCACGAACCCGTGTCCCCTGCATTGGCAGGCGGACTCTCAACCACTGCGCCACCAGGGAAGCCCTATTTCTTGTATTTTTGATAGTAGCCATTCTAGTAGGTGTGAGATACTATCTTTTTGTGGTTTTGATTTGCATTTCCCTGATGATTAGTGATGCTGAGCACCTTTTCATGTACCTTTTGTCATATTTATAATGTGTGGACCTTTCAAATATGTTTTAGAGGTATTCTAGATGGCTGTGGGCCATTCTAGGCCCCCATTTTAATACACTCATGGCAGAAGGGAAAGGCTTGATGTGTGAAGAAAGTAAAGACAGAGAGGTATCATAAAATCTCCTTGACTGTAGTTACTCTATTTCTCGTTATTGTCCATGAGAAATTGTTTAAACAGCTGCCAGATCATTCTGATTAGCATCTCTGTGGAGGAAAACAGATTTAAGTGCCAATAAAAATGCATTAAGAGACTTGATTAAGTATAATATCCAAGCACAGACAATTTCCCTCTCAATGGTTACAACAATGCATTAGTACATGAGGTCATCTTTTTCCCATGGAGTGTGCTGAATTTCTCCTTTTTCTCAGTTGTATGGGTATTCTGCTTAACCTGATATTCACAGATTAAGTGAATTTATTATTATTCTTAGTAACAACAATCATTTATTTTTTGAAAACTCACGTAAACCTTATTTCAGTTTTAAGTTATCAGTTTGTGTGGGGTTTGCCTGTAGGAATGGGAAAAGATGAGAATAGAGGGTAGTTACAGGGTTTGCTGCCCCTCTTCCAATCTAAACCCTCTTGGAACACGTAGGTCTCACACATTTTACTGGAGTCATACCACATAGGCATTTGCCAGAAGAAAATTTCAAGTTTGCATCACTAAAAAGTCTGTTCTTTTAAGAGTTGTTTTGTATGCCCTTCAAAGCTCATGGCAACAGCACCCCCCCACCAGCACCTCTGCCCACTGTTGCGGCCTCTCCCGTTGCGGAGCACAGGCTCCGGACGCGCAGGCTCAGCGGCCATGGCTCGCGGGCCCAGCCGCTCCGCGACATGTGGGATCTTCCCAGACCGGGACATGAACCCGTGTCCCCTGCATTGGCAGGCGGACTCTTAACCACTGCACCACCAGGGAAGCCCAGGTTACACCTTCTTTTGCAGAATTTGTGACTCTTGGATCTTCTCTTTAACAGTTTGATCCTATCAGCTCCTTTGATGACATGGAACTCCCCACTGTAACACCTCCTTCCTTTAGAAGGGTTGAGTGTTGGCTCTACTAATTATTTATGCCTCCATTTTGGAAAAGGACAGTCTTATGCTGCAGAATTGGCTCCTCCTTCATTGTAATAACTCTGCCAGAATAATAAGAGTTTCTCATTTCCTGTGCTGGGCACCAGATGGGTCCTGAGAAGAGCTGATGCTGCTTGCAGGACCTAGAGGTCCTACTAGTTCTCTAGGTTCACTCATATTTGTTCTGATTTCTTCCTGGCTAGATTTCCCGGGGAACAGAGAAGCTGAATCTCTCCTCCACCTCTCATCCTTCTTCAAATCTCTTTCAACACTAACATAGAAATTTGCTCCACAAAATGTAAAGTGCCGTAGAGCCACACAACATTTCTAATAAGGCCTTCTAAAACAGATTAAGCTTGCACAAGCATGTGCCCAGAGAGAAGGCTGAAGCATGGAGACTAAATATGTCCTAGTAATTTTCAGAATGCACTGGCCCCTCTTTTTACTATATCAAAGCCTACAAAGGCAGCATTTCTCTTGTATTAACTTGATATGGTACCTTCTACCAACATCAGGTATTTAAGGAAATTGATCTAGCAAGACCACTACTTATTTGGGATCTGGGATGTATCCCATGTTTGCAGAATATTGGAGATGCAATGGGAGAATTTATATGCTTTGAAAAATCAGACTATGGTCTGGTATATTTTAGCTAGATTTATTCTATAATCTATAATCACATACAGGCATAAGTAAAATGCTTTAGGCTTGAAGTATGGCAAAATATTTTAGAGATAGCATAATATGATACAAAGTACCAGTTTGGAAGTTTGAATACTGGCTGATCTACATATGAACTGGGTGATCTTCTGTGATTTAGTTAATGTGTTTGAGGGTCACATTCTTCACCATTAAAATATACATAAAGATAACATTCTTTTTTTGCTCAAATGTATTCTTTTCCCCTTTTCCAGCTTGAATGAATATAATTGACATATAATATTGTGTATTAGGTGTAGAAGATGATGGTTTGATGCACATATACACTGTGAAGTGATGACCACGATGGGATTAGAGAGAGCGTGGCATTGACATATATACACTACCAAATGTAAAATAGATAGCTAGTGGGAAGCTGCTACATAGCACAGGGAGATCAGCTAGGGGCTTTGTGACGATCTAGAGGGGGTGGGATAGGGAGGGTGGAGGGAGGCTCAAGAGAAAGGGGATATGGGGATATATGTATACATATAGCTGATTCACTTTGTTATACAGCAGAAAGTAACAACAACATTGTAAAGCAATTATACGCCATTAAAGATATTTTAAAAAATACCTCCGTTTTTAGTGACTGCGAAGATTAGAAATGCATATGTAAATCCTCTAGCCCCATGCCTGGCACAAGTCAGATGCCCAGTAGTGGGAGCTCATGTTTTGACTAAATGAACCTTGAATCATTTTATATGTCAAACAATATTCATGATGGATCTTTGGTCCTGTTGTTTCCCTTCCAGATCTAGCAGCTGTATTTAGGCACAAAGCTATAGTTTAAACTTATGATTTAAAAAATATGGTTAATTAAAAAAATACAGAGACACATTCTGATGAGAAGTCCACGGTCCTCCCCTCCTCGTTCACAGTCTTTAGCCAGGTATATGTCTCTTGTTATAGTCGTAAGCCATCTGGGCCTAACCAGTTCCTAAACAGAAAATATAGAAGAAAATATGTATGTGTCTTGGAGCTCTTCTGTGTTTGCTAAACCAGTATCCATTTCTCCTTCTGTTCATATCAGTTTCCTGATTTTCTTCAGGGAAAAAAATGTCTTCTTCTCACTTTCTCATTCCAGGTTGTTCATGAGATGGAAAAGAGGTTGCCACATTATCCAGTTCTGGACAGCTAGAGACTTATAGTCCCCTGGCTTTGCTCATGGATGAGCTCATTAGGTAGGCTAAGCCAAAGAGATTCAATACAGGACTCCTATCAGAAGTGTTGAAATTGTTGTAAGGATAAGGTAGAAGTCTCACTGCTGGCAGCTATCTTGCTACGAGGAGATGAGCCCAACTAAGAATGGAACTAGCACAGAAGGCATAAAAAAAGAAAAAAAGAGCTAAGTGCTGGAAAGTATGAAACTGAATCCCAACAGCATAATTTGAGACCCTGGGCCTAGCCCTGCTTAACTTTTCATACTTCATTCTTGTTGTCTAAATTGTCTATTCTTTTCTATCACTTTCAACCAAAGGATACTGACTGACATACAAGGGTGAATTCAGGTTTCATGGAGCCTAAAGTTCAGATATAATTTGGATTGCCCTCTTTAAGAAAAGGGTACAACACCATAAAAAGAAAATAAGATGGAAAATAATTATTTATTGAGAATTTGAAAAGAAATCATGAATTTTAAAAGTCCAACAAATATCCCAAACTTTACAAAATCCCAAAATAAAAATTTTTTGTCAATTATTTATGTAATATTTTCTTTTTCTTTTTTGACTGTATACATTTTATTTTCCTTGTCATTATATAACTATTTTTACTATCATTTTTCTAAAGACAGAATAGAATTCACGTTTCCTCTGATGGTCAATCAATATTCGTTGTTTTAAAATTTTAATAGTTCAGATTGTTTTACATACACAAACCATAATTGCTAAGGACATTATTGTAAAAATGTGAGTTATTGTGAAGTTTGGGAAAACTTCTCTCAAGATTTTTTGACATATAAACTGTAAGATTTCAAACAATTTGAAGTTTTCTTGTATACGAAAGTCTCTTGAATATTATTTGAATGGCTGCCACTCAGTATCCGTTTTGTCCTAATTATTGTCAATGTCCTAGTGACGGTGATATAATATGAATTTTCCATTACCTTTGTCTGTGTTAATGTTTCATGTCACAATAACAAGAATTTTATGCTTAATTATTTTCCAGTGTGCTCATATGATTCACTTCTCTTCATTAACTGCATTATCAAGCAATTCCAGGGCCTACTTTTGATGAGCTTGTAAGTGGATATGCTGAATCATTGGTACATTCATTTTTTATTAATTTTTATTGAAGTATAGCTGCTTTACAATGTTGTGTTATAGTTTCTTCTGTACAGCAAAATGAATCAGTTATATGTATATATATATCTACTCTTTTTTAGATTTCCTTCCCATTTAGGTCACCACAGCTCACTGAGTAGAGTTCCCTTTGCTATACAGTAGGTTCTCATTAGTTTCATTGGTATATTCCTGACAAGAGAGAACTTTTGTTTTGACTGGTTATAGAAGAGAACCTCATCTTCCTCTTATAATTTTACATATCTGATAATTAGAATAATTTTCCTCAGACTAGCTTCTAACTCCATTTATATAAAACTTTGTTTCTCTTTCTTTACTACCTAATTTAGTGTTGAGCATCTTAATCATATTACAGTATGATTTTTTTTTTTTTTTTTGTCAGTACACGGGCCTCTCACTGTTGTGGCCTCTCCCGTTGCGGAGCACAGGCTCTGGACGCGCAGGCTCAGCGGCCACGGCTCACGGGCCCAGCCGCTCCGCGGCATGTGGGATCTTCCCGAACCGGGGCACGACCCCGTGTCCCCTGCATCGGCAGGCGGACTCTTAACCACTGTGCCACCAGGGAAGCCCTACAGTATGATTTTTGAACCCACAACTTTGTGCCGCAATACTGGATGATTCAACATGGAGAACAGGACAGGGATTCCTGGAAGCTATTCCTATGCTGGGGTGGCCAGCAATCACCTAACTACAGACATGACCACAAGTCACATAAAAATATCTCACTAAACCCAATCTAACCTTAGCTGAATCCCAACAATGCCTGCAGGCACTCCAGTTCTATCCAACATGAGGAAAGGTATTGGGGGAGGTGGGCATTATAGTGGAAGGAGATAATAGTCTCAATTGATTGTGGTTAGAGTAGCTTACTTTTGCAAATTTTGCAAAAATATACAACTAAATTAAAACATTCCAGGTCCCCTCTCAGAGTCTTGGAAGAAGCCCATGCAAGTGAGGGGCCCTGAAGCTTACATTTCATAAAAAATTTACCTCTGCTGATACAGCATATGATTTGGGAGCTCTGGAAAACTATGGGACCTCTCATTTGCAGTTCTTGGGCCATTTTTACATCAGAAATCATGTGAACGGAGAAGAAACCCTGGAAAATACCACTGCGAATGTCAACATTTGTGATGCTATTATGGCCTCTACTGAGTGGTCAGTATGACTGCTTGAGTACGTACACAGTAATTTTCAACTTTTGTGCCATAATCACAGATGAAATGTCACACTAAGTCAAATCAAAGAATTTATCATGCTCTGACTCTAACAGCAGCCCTAAGGGTCATTTTTGGGACAGCAAGAGGCTTTCCCTCATTTTCAACCTAAAAGGATTAGGTTTTCTTACCTAAATATCTTTGATATCCCCTTATTTTTCTTCCATACCCTGGATTGTGTTCTTAGGGACTGAGTGACTTACCTCTGAGACCCTGAAAATTAATGAAAAACCTTGGATAACAAAAGATCAATGCGAAATATAGGGGATTTGAAGGAGCTTTCTCCTAGGTCACAGTATGTCGCATGCCAAGAAAGACTTATGCTGATTTAACCAGCGAGGAGAAATTGAGGATTAGATTTTCAATTTGAGAAGTAAAATGGATCCTAGGGAATTTAATCAGACACTCTACATGTGCTTCACTGGTTACCAGAAATCTCTAGATCTGTCTGTTATGTGTAAATATGTAGAGTGAGTGAATCTTGATAATTCCCAATTCACCTAATCAGATTATCTCCCTGTCTGAATGCAAACTGACAGGTGGAAGACAACTCTGTAACTGGAGTGCATTCAGTCAGGCTCCATGTCCTCCAAATGGTTTTTTGGAGAAGTTAATGAGCACGAAGCTGAAGGGCTGGAGGTCTACATATGGTAGGGCCTGGCATCCGACTTGGCAAGGCTCTTCAAGGAACCTTGTCAGTGCAGTCACCTGTAGCAGAGGCATACAAATTGTCATCTGCTCAAGCCTCGCTCAATTCACTGGGGAAGATTATAGGATATCACTTCTGGAGTCCCAGATGGAATATTCAGCACTCAGGTGCAAGGCTGCTTCCAGAGAAGCTGCAGGGGACATAGATCAGATGGACTTGTACTGACCAGCACAGTTCTGGCTTAAGAATTCTAATACTTTACCTTGTTCAGCTCTGAACACAAACCGAGTGAGCACAAACTTTGGCATCAGGCAGACGTAAATTCAAATTTTCTCGTAGAGGAAAAACTTAGGTAAGTTACTTAATCGCCATCAGCTTAATTTCCTCCTCTAAAACATGGATTATAAGAAAATCTACTCTTATTTGTATAGAGAGAATTAAGTATGGTAAAGTGGATGGAAGTGTCCACTCCTGGGCCAGGCATAGAGTGACATTCAGAAAACTTTTGTTCCTGGAGTTATATTCTGCACATTCATTGATATTAGGGGGATTTGGGGTCTGACTCACTCTCTGAGCTTGTTCATGACAAATATCCTATAACCCACTGTAATATGTGCCGGGATCCAAATTTTCTACTTGGAAAGGGTGGGTAGCCAGTCTTGGTAGGGCCTAATTCAAAGTTTCAACTTGAATCAGGTTCATGAGATGAGGATAAGAGAAATCAGAGCCTCTTTCAAACCCAGCAATTATGCCACGTTCACTGACACTTAAAGGATTAGAACCACTAAAAAAAGGAGATAGGAAAGGTACCCAGTAATTTGTTGCTTGATTGACTGATTCCATGTATTCAACAGTAGAGAAAAAAGAGGCTACCTCAACTGGGCAAGCAGCATAAGAGAATTCTACATAAGAAACATCTCTCCCAGGATGGCCCCAAGTAGTAAGCTATTTAGTTAGAAACTCTTCAAAGTAAATTAAGTCTATCAAACATTTTATCAATATCTTTCTGCCCCATTTTACAATTTTTATTTATTTTTGCCCCATTTTTTAAAATCACGGTGGTACCTCAAGATACATTGACTGACAAAAGTCAGACTGTTCTCACTTAAAACTCATACCTTTGCTGTTTCTATCTGAATTTAATTCAAGTCAGTTCCCCTTAACATGTATTCGTTAAACTCACACTATGTTCCAGACAATGTGCTAAAAAAGAACGGTACTATGACAATCAGGAGATTGACTTTTTACTTACAGGAACACTCACTTCTTATACACTCTGTGACAGATACAGGTAATTAATTACAATAGAGTGAGGTAGGTGCCACAGCAGAGTATTTTAACAATAATTTACAGAGGGTAGTTTTAAAATATGGGAATGTGTAATGCTTCTCCGTGGTAGAGTCAGAGAAACCTCCTGAGGTGGTGACATGTTATCTGTTTCTTTAAGAATAGGTAGCTGTTGGCCATAGGAGTGGGGGATAGATATTAGCAGAGATTTGGTGATTGGTGACACATCGCAACAAAGAAGAAGAGAATAATCAAAACAAGTTTTGTGAGTTTTCCTGAGGGTTGAGGGTAAGATAGGGATGATAGGAATACATCTAGTCAAGTCTAGAAATGGCGAGAGAGTCTGGTGCTGCCAAGCGGGGGCTAGTTGGGTTGGACATCAGGACAGATATCAGAGCTAAAGATGGACATTTTTGTGTGATCTGTAGTGATGTAATAGGTTAAGCCAGGTGTTTTTCATCACAGGCTAGACAAACTTGGATTTGAATGTGTGGTCCATCACCTACTAGACAAGTATCTAAATAAAATACTAAACTTTTTTAAAGCCTCACGTTCAATGAGAGGACAATACCATTCTCATGGTTTTGCTGGGAGGATTGAATACGATGGCAAACAAAGAATATGTTGCATCTTCACCGCCGCATTATAAGATCCTTCAGTATAAGATGGCAGAGGGAGATATTACATTGCAGGAGCTCCATGGATGGGCTGCGGCAGGATCAGTGGAAACGTATATGTATTTGCATTTGTCTGAGGGGATAGACCACAGTTTTTATTACATTCTCCAATGCCTGTCACTCAAAGAAAAGGTAAATACTAGCTTCAGAGAGTGCAAAGAAAAAACAGTAAAGAATGAATTGTTGAGGGATCTCAACACTGTGGAGGCAGAAGAAAGAACGGGAAAGCTATGAAGACAAAAGATGATTCATAAATAGAGTCAGTTCTGCTATAATGTGATGTGTGTGTTCCTCAAAGTCACTAAATGGTAGGCAGACATTTGGCCCCTGTGACCATTACACCCTGGTTTGAATATGTCATGTTATGTGGCCAACGTTACTTTACAGATGTAATTAAGGTTACTAGTCAGTTGACCTTAAAATAGGGAGATTGAATGTACTTATATAGCCCTTAACACAGAGCTTTTCTCCTAGCTGAGGAGAGAAGAGGAAGTCAGGAGACACAACAGAAGGAGAGGACAGAGAGATTTGAAGCAAAAGGATTTCACACACTGCTGATGGCTTTGAAGGTAGAAAGGATCATAAAACAAGGCCTACAGGCAGCCTTTAGAAGCAAAAACAGCTCTGGCCATTAGCCACTAAGGATCTTGGACCTACAATTGCACAGAACCAAATTCTTCCAACAACTTTAATAAGTGGATTTCTGCACCCCACCCCCTGCCCAAGAGCCTCTGGATAAGAGCCCAACTTGACCAAAACCTAGATTTTTGCTTTGTGAATCTTTAAGCAGAGAACCCAGCTGATCCATGCTGTGTGTGGACATTTGACTCTTAGAAACTGTGAGATAATAACTTTGTATTGTTTCAAGCAGCCACGTTTGAGGTTATTTATTATAGCAATAATAGAAAGTGAATACACAATGCTATGAAAAATTGTGCAATGAAAAACACAGGAGTCAAGGGCAAAACACTCAAAAACTTGACAGACATATGCAAAATCACCCTTAAAAATGTAGACATCTAATAAAAATGGTAGCATAGTTTTACATATGTGAAATGGTTAACAAATACATAAATACTGCAATAAATACGGCACTTTACCTTAAAGAAGATCAGAAGTTTGCTTCTGGAAATAGGTGTTGGAAGTGCTGTAGCTCATGCATTCTTGTGAAGTGGTGAAGGGAGGGTTAACTGAAATTGAACAGAAAGTTTAACATCAGATGAAGGTGGGTGTGGCTCAGGTGGGGGAACTGAGTTCATCGGTAGATATTTAAGGTGTGCACGTGTGTGCATCTTGTATATTCTTGTGTAACAATGCATTTTTCTGTTTACCTAGTGTTTCTCATGGATGTGAACAAAATCATGCATAAACAAGTGCAAAATTCACATTACGATCAAATTTTACATTCATACATCAATTGCATTAGAATAAATTCACATTTGCAAAGTAAGCAACTCTATAGAGGAATAATGACAATGAAAAAACCGTACAACTGGCTGGGTGGCTGCCCATGCCAAACATATGTCAATCTTCTTGACAGCTAGACCGACTGGACTGTTGTACTTATAGGGAGATAATGCCACTCTAAGCATGAACCTGTGTGTAGTCACAGGCAATTCAACAGATCAGTTGTAGCATCAGCCTTCCTCCAAGTCAGCAACAGCAAAATATTATACTTAATCAATATGTCTTACTTCCTAAAACGACAGACAGTATGAAACCAAAACATCCTTGGGATCTATACTTCAATCCTGAGTCAATTTCTGATTTTGTAACGGCCTGGCTGGTATAAATCTCCTTGTAAATCTTTTAAACACAGTCTCACTCTGATGTGTGGTGTTTTTTGGTTTTATCTGCCCTCAAACAATTATTGTTTCTCATTTATTGTTTTTCTGCGTGGGTGCCTGTGCAGAGTCAAAAGGAAGCTAGTCTTTGGGGAAAAGCACCTGCTCCCTGGCCAGCGGTAACCATTGAGGGAAAAAATAACCCCAAAATGCAGTTTAGTGAAAAAGATTCACACTAGTTATAAGCAGAAATCACAAAACTGAGCTTTATTTTATAAACCTCAATAATCTGAAAAGTGCCCTTGACCTTAGTCCAACCCCTTCACGGGGTCACTTGAAGTCTAACAGATAGAGCCTTTGTCCAAGATCACATGGCAATTTAGTATCAGAAAGAAGAGAAGAACTCAGACTATGTAACAACTTTCAGTGTGTGGTGGCCATATATGATTCGAAAATCTTACGAAACTTCAAGCCATTTTGCACCAGAATAGCCTCTTTTTCTCCAGGTGTTCTCCACAGCAGCCAAGAAAAAGTATGAAGTTCCCACATTCGCTCATGAGATGGTCTTAAGATTAATTAATTCCATCATTTCATCAATCATTCATTATCTCCTTCTGTATTTCTACCTGAAATGAACAAGATGCTAGATGCATCCTAACAGAGGTTGAGAGAATGAGGAACTAGACCACCAGACATCTATCATGTAAATTCACCCTATATATTTATAATCTTATTCATGACCTCCTAATCTGAATGAAGTCTTACCCTCGAGGAAACGGGTTCTGAAATACATTTCCTTCTACTACTACCATGTTTCCAAGTACTGGACTCCTGTGTCGTAAAGATCAGAGAGTCCTGGTTTACTTTTTAAAAGGTGTGTAGGTGGGGCTGGGGGTGTTTTCGGAGAGAAATGCAAAAGGCTGCCCCACTGAACTAGATGGAAACTCAATTCTAGGCCCTTTGCTATCTCTGCCTTAAAAAGGATCAAGTATCCTTATAGTTCCAAGTTCTTTCCAGAAGATGTGCCATCATCCTCCATTCTCAGAACCTAAGTGGTTTCCATGGCAACCTCCTCCTCAAACCCATCACTTTTTCTGGCAATACCATCTCATTCAGACCACACTGGAGTTAAAACAAAATAAATAAAACTCTCAAAAATGAAGTTAGGAAAATATCAACAGGCAAAAATAAATGTAATCCCAACAATACCCTGAACATAATAAGGTTGAGAGAAGAAAACATTCCCAGCTAATATTGGGTTCAGGATGTTAATGAAGATCTAACATAAAGAATACTATCATAAAAGAGGATAGAAGAATGGAGGGAGGGGAGAGCCAGCCACAAAGAGCAAAGATTTCACAATGGTTTGGGGACAGCCAGCTTCTTCCCACCTCCCTTTTCTTCTCTGATAAGCATACGGTCCCGGCATTGAAATAGAATTAAACTAAAACTGCAAATGAGGTTTCCATTAAGAAAAGCACTCTCGCAGTGCTCAGAGCACAGCTGGGAGCAATGCCAAGTGCTCATGAATCAATCTTGGAAGGTTCTGCTGGACAGGCAGGAATCCCTGTCCTTCCATCACTCACTGCCCTTTATAAAAACTGGCGTATCAGGGTATCAGGATCTTACGGTACAAATCAAGATGTGAAGTAGCTTGGGCAGGATCCATCTGTCTTCTTCCACCCAGTTATATTTTTATTACCATCTTAACTGTAGCCAGTATTAATTGTAATAAATGCCCGTTTCTCTTCTATAGCCTTGGCTAAAATTAGATTCATATCCCATCTATTGAAACCCAATTCTACATTAGTCGGTATTACACCAATTCTGTGTAATGATGTTTGTTATATTTGCAATAGACAATTCCACTGTGCTACTGACTTGAGGGCAAGGAAGGTGGTCCTCATGTCCCCCATAGCATATACCATAACAGATAATTTTGTGGATTCCTAGGGACCAGACTGTGTATGATCTGCACACATAGGCAGGAATAGGTTTAAGTGTTCAGATGAAATTCCTGCCCGTCTTTAACCAATCAAGTAGTCAGGGTCAGGAAGAGTAGCAAGGGAACATTCACACAAGGTACTTTGATCTCTTTTGGAAACACGATTCCTTTGCTCTGAATCCTGGGACTTGTAAAGAAAGAGGACCAGTTTCCCTGGGAAGATTTTCTTTCTATGGCACTGCCAGAAAAAAAAAAAAAAAGTTTTTATATCCAAATACAGGGTTTCCTTAGGGAAATAAATGGATTCCTCCCTAAAAGAGAAGTGAATGAAGGAAAGGGCTGTGGGAGAAAGAAATAGAATTTGCAGGACACAACAGAGAGCATGTGTTGAAAGTCTGATAAACTATCCCCAGAGTAGAATCAGTCAGGATAGGTTCGATTATGCTGTAGTAACAAATAACTCTGAAATATGGCTTAAAACAACATTTATTTCCTGTTATGCTACAGAACAACTATGTGTTGTCTGGGGGCTCTGTTCCTCCTCACCTGAACTGGAGACAGAGGTTGACAACACAGCCGCTCTCTGGAAATGTGTGGGTAGCTGTGGCAGGGGGAAAAGAAAGCTCTGGAGAGCCAGCGTTTCAGCCCAGAAGTCATACTTTCCTTCTGCTCACAGCTGATTGGCTAGAACCAACCATGTGATCCCTTCTGACACCAAGAACTCCAGGAAGAGCCTTCTTCCCATGAGTCTGGCAGGTGGAGGGCTGGGAATTTTTTGATGAATGAAACTAATGACTATCACAAAGGGGAAAAAAAACTCCAAAAGATATTTCAAATGTATAGTTTTATGTTAGATTATTTCAGAATCGACAGCTACCCCAAGCAGCCTTGCTCAGTTCTTGAACCACATGGGAGATCTAGAAATTCATTAATTATTCATTCATTTTTTTCAACAGATACTTACTGACTTCTGATTTCTGTGCTGTCTTGTGTGAGGCATTGGTGATATAAAGGTGTATATATCACTTTCATAGGCTCACTTTTTCTTGATCTATGATTATCCCATTATCACAGCATTTTCTGTGCCTCCAGAAAAAAAAAAAAAAACCCTCGTAGGTGTCAGTTCTGGTCTAGATTTTAATAGAATTCATAACTGTACCTCCAGAGACAGTGATTTGAGCTACTGCACCTTCTCTGGAAGGTTCTACCTTCTCTGTTGCAGCTAGTTTCTCTCACCCTCATGCCTCATCCCTCATACTACTCTTAGCTTGTTCTTATTTTCTCACTATGAGATATGATGTACATCTGCTTGAGTCAATTTGCACCTGGTTACACTGGATGTTTGACATTACTCCCTGGGGTAGTTCAGTAATCACAGCCAGAATAGATCATTCTTGCCTCTTTATAATCGATGATTTTTTAAAAAGGATCTATCCTCTGACTTCTTCCCAAATAGAGATGAACATAGGTCCTGGATCCTGATTTATCTGATATGTCAAGAATTCAGAAATCAAAATTATGACAGTAGTTTGTGCCTCCACAATATATTTTAGAGCTAGAAATAGATTTCTACCAATTAAAATATTTAAGTTAAACTTCAAATCAAGAGATTAATATTTATTAATGGAATACCTAGTGTGTTCCTTGATCAGAAGTGTTCCTATAGGAAAGGCAGACTGATTTCAGTCCCAGATGTAAGAAGTATATCTCGACAAATCAACCTGCTTTGAAATGCAAATCTAATTTGTTCACTAAAAGTCCTTAGGGATTACAAGTGAGGCACTGTTTGCTAAGTGAACTTGAGACTACAAGTTGCCCAGCAGGTGCTCTGACAGCAAGGGTCTACACCTCTGTGCCTGCTGCATCATTTCCCAGGACTGTGGAAGGCCACTGCCTGCGTGTGGGGCATCAGAAGTAAAAGTTAACACAGTTAAGAACAGACCTCAATCCACAGCTCCCTGGAATTGATGTACATATACCCCAGCTTTCTACCCCCTTGGGTGGGAAAATTTAAAGTTGTGCATTTTACACAATTGCCCAGAATTTGTTTGCCAGTTGAGTTCCAGTTGTCCACTCTGATGGCTGGCCTAATGGCAAACTACCATTTGGCTACCTTCTCTTCCATATATCATTTAACATTTCTCTACTTTTATTTCCTACGCTTTCCAAATAAACTATAACAACACTGGAACCCTTGTCTCAGGAAGGGTTTGATTTGGGGGTATCTTGAGCTAAAGCAGAAATGTAAGCAGAAATATGTGAAATTTCCTGATAATTCTCATTAAATGAAAGGGTACACCCTGTAGTATCCTTCTCGTTATTCTATCACCTAGAACATAGGTATGATGTGTGGAGGTCTGCAGCCATGTTGGACCATGAGAGGAAGGGTCCCATCTATGTAAATAAAGAGCTGAGAAGTGGAAGGAGCCTGGAGCCATGATGACCAAGGAACCTCCATGCAAGACCTTGACTTCCCACCTCCAGAGTCATTCTATGTGAAAGAGAACTAAATTTCCATCGTACTAAATAAGATATTTAAAATGAAGTGTCTTAACATTAAATGTATTTCCTTATTTTTAGTATTTACTTATTATTAATATTGATTTATTTTGTTCCCCAACATAACTCAATTCCAGATAGATAGATAGGGAGATATATATGTAGATCTCTCTATATAAGTATATACAGAGATATATGTATGCACATATATATGTATATATGCACATATACACACACACGGTGGGGAGAGAGAGAGGGAGAATGAACTTTCTTCTTTGAAATGTAATAAGCAGTCACTTATGTGTTTGGAAATAATAACTAGAGTGTGAAACAGTCGTTCATGTAGAGTCAGAATTCACCTGGCTTTGATCATTTGGGTCTAGGCTTTAAGAATAGTAAAGATCTCAAAGAATTTCCACCTCTGGAACAGAGCTCAGTCCTTTCTTCCCATCCAGCTCTCCTGGAGTCCAACCCTCCTTTTATAGTGCAGATAGCCCAGAGCTGCCAGATACGAAACACAGGGTTAGAAGCAAGATCTGAGTGATCCAACATACACCCACTAGTGCCTAGGCTTCAAGCTTGCCAATATCTTTCCGCCCACTATGATGTCAGGGTCCTTGATTTGAACCTGCAGGGTGCCAATGCCCCTGTTGGGGAGGTATATTGCCCAGTTTCTGATACACAGGCCAGATGCCTCTGTTGCTTTTCTGGGTAGAGGGGAATAGTAGAGGCCCTGCCTCCCCAGTGGTTTCCTTCACTCTAGCTCATCCCTAACTACCCTGTCTCATCTCTACTCATGCCTTAGTATGAAAATTAGATGGTATTAGAAAAATCATGGCAAATGTCTTGCTATTTTTCGGTATGTTTCTTCAGTACTGTGTCTATTTCTGCATTGTTAGCATCTTAGAATCAGCCCCTTGGGATGCAGTTTGTGTTTTGCATTTGTACTAAAAGCCAGTCGTAGGAGAGTAACTAATGAGAACAATGCTCCACTGGGGCCTGTGCTGTCTAGACGGTGTGGAAAGAGAGCTGGAGCCTTCGTGCACATGTCCTCTGCATGGGGAGGGAGAATGCTCGTCCTAATATGTCACTTTTGTCTCCCAGCAGAAGGCTTATGCAGTTCCAAAGGACCATGCACAGCCTACAGACTACTTCCTCATCAGACCAAAGGCTCACCTGATTATCTATTGCATCTTTTAATTTCAGACTCCTGGACACAGAAGAAGAAAATGATAGGGGAAGGGGTTTGCCTCTGCTCCAGCCCCACCAAGGCCACTGGCCAGATATTATTGTTCTTCTTGACATTATAGTTTTCTGGTCATACACCCATGGGAAGCTCTAATTCTTGAAGAACACGGAGGTTGCCTCATGGTCAGAAAACACCTGACCTTCTGATCAATTGTGTTTCTGGCACTTTCTTATGCTTTTTCTCCAGGGGACTCAAACTTGTTCTTGACACTAAGGATACTTACAAAGGAACGGGAAAAGCAGATGAGGAAACAAGTACAAGGCCATGCAACTTGCATGTGCCAAGTACAGGCACACCTCATGCTATTGTACTTAATTCTGCTTCACTGATACAGCATATTTTACAGATTGAAGGTCTGTGGCAACCCTGTGTTGAGCAATTCTATTGGCGCCATTTTCCAACAGCATTTACTCACTTTGTGTTTCTGTGTCATATTTTCATTATTTCCTCAGTATTTCAAACTTATTCCTTATTATTATATTTGTTATGTGATCAGTGATCTTTGATGTTATTATTGCAAAAAGATTACAACTCCCTGAAGTCTCAGAAGATTGTTAACCTTTTTTAACAATAAAGTATTTTTAAATTAAGGTATGTACATTGTTTTTTAGACATAATGCTATTGCCCACTTAATAGACTACATTATATTGTAAGCATAACTTTCATATGCTCTAGGAAACAAACAAGTTCATGTGACTTGCTTTATTGCAATATTCTCTTTATTGCCGTGGCCTGGAATTAAACCCAGGATATCTCCGATGTATGCCTGTACTAACTTAATTACTTTATATAAGTTATTTCATCTAATGTGTTTAAGAATCCAGTAAAAAGATGTGTATTATTATTCTCACTGTAAAGGGAGGATAGGCCAGAGCTGCCCAGTGTGAAAGACAGAGTTTGAAACAAGATCTGAATGACCCACTAGTGTCTAGGCTTCAAGATTGCCAATCTTTCCTCTATGAAGTCAAGGTCCCTGATTTGAATGTGGAGGGTGCCAGTCCTCCTGATAGGGATATATAGCGCCCAGTTTCTGATACACAGACCTCACCAAGGACTTCCCAGCCTGTCCTGGGATCTAGCAAATATGGAGACAGCTATAGACGGTAAAAAGCTTTCAGCCCATGTTGCTGACCGGAAAAAGCAGGGTGGGCTTTAGTGGCTAGGTCTGAGCAGGGAACCTAGTCCTTGAGGGAAATGTTGTCAAAGGTCTCGCTTGATTTTTGGGCTGCAAGACTGCGAAGCATCTGCTTCAGCATTTCACCCTAACTCCCCATTCTGCCAGCCAGCTGAATTACTTAATGACTGGCTGAAGCTCCGGGATATGCCTCTCCACTCCCATCCTAACCTGGCTTCAGTGAGATATTGGCTTACTGTGTGCCTGGCATAGGTTGGTATCTGCTTCCTTAATTAGCAGTGATGAATGTGAATGGAAGACGATTATAATATCTTGATTCTGGGCCAGCAATTCTGATAGGCTGCTGTGTAGCATGTAGGGAGGGCAATGTCCCCAGAGTAAATTTGGTCCATGTTGATGTGAGGATTTTAAAGTCAAGGAACTATAGAGTTAACGGTTATGGATAAAGAACGCTGGACTTGGGGTCAGAGAATTGGAAGTAACTCCTGATTCCACTATTTGATAGCTCTGTAATCTTTGGCAAGTTACATACAGTTCAGGACCTCTATTTCTTGACAGAAACAAACAATGAGAATAAGACTATAACATAAATAGTGTTTTGTGAATTCAATGTGGTAACATCTGTTGATGAACTTAATAGACTACAAAGCATGATACAAATATACAGTATTCTTTTTAGGACCAGTATGCATGGGTAGCCCAGATGGTGGAAATCCCAAGACCCTGGGGTCAGAATGTCTTTCCCACAGCTCTAGTGCGGGGAGCCAGGGTTCTGGGAATATTAGAGAATGTGCCAAAGATAAGGTCAGAGTAACATTTCTGAAATAGGTTCACGTCATGGGGGTATGAGCTGCCACAAGTCCTGAATGTAAACCCAAACCTGGGAGACCCAAGGGAGTTGAAAACTAGAGACAAGGGATGGTCATGTGACTCGAGGCAGAAATCTGGGTAACACAGAGAAGCAATTGGGGTTTTATAGAATCACATGTGTATGCTTAACTCATTTGAAAGGCAAGAGTTGGAACCTTTATGTGGATTATTTCTATACTGTAGAGAAAAACTGAACCATAACCAATATGAAGCCAGAAAGTGCAGGTAAATATCCAAAGTTACATGAAGGGAAAGGAAGATCAGATAATGGCAAGTTTAAGTATCGGACATAGTCCTGGGTGCTGCATGGATCCAGAGGAGTGTGACAAAAGTCCGTTTTTCCAGGGAAGTTAAAATTTATTAGAGAATAGGACAGGTATATAAATAATTACCATGTGAAACAAAGAACAAATGCCTGAGGAAAGATGCAAACGAGTTGGGTGAGAAGGTCATTTTGGTGGGTTAGAGACTGATCAGGAAAGTGTCCCTGAAAGAAACAGCATCTGAAATGAGCTGGAATTGGGCAGATGAAGCTGAGAGAGAGGAGGTGGGCCCTCTGGGAAGAGAGGTCTATCTGGGTAATGTATCAAAATTGGGAATCTGGAAACAGGGTGCAATCTGGCCAGTCTGGTTTATAGGGGAGAAGTACAAGACAAGTGATGGAAAGATTGCTTGGGAACGGAGTGCTGCAGATAAGGTTATGAACATGGCCTACCATTTGGCCGATGATACTTAATGATTAAACGCTGAGGATTAGGGATGTTGTAAGATCACTTCCCTCCAAAAATGCATGATTATTACCTGTCTAGTTTATATTATTTCTACTGTGGTTATTCTAATTGTTTTTATTACTCATTCCTTATGATAGTCAACCTCCAAGATGGTCCCAGGTGATCCCTGACTCATGGCATTCATGCCTTGTATGAACTCTCCCATAATGTACCAGGTCTGATCTGTTTGACCAACAGAACATGACACAAGTGGTAGTGTGTTGTTTCTGAGGCCAAGCTATAAAAGATCTTGTGGCTTTTGCCTCACTCTCTCTCCGTGTGTGTTTGTGTGTGTGTGTGTGTTTCTCATCATTCACTTTAGACCAGCTGCCATGTTGTGAGCTACTCTATGGAGAAGCCTAGGTCATGAGGAACTGAGGACTCCAGCCAACATCCCAGGTCTCTTGCCAACAGCAACATGAATGAGTTTGGGAGAAGACCCTCCAGGACAGACAAGCATTCATTCAATGAGGCAGCCCCAGCCAACTTCTTGACTTCAGCTTCATGAGAGGCCCTGAACCAGAACCACCCTGTTGAGCCATTCCTGGATTTCTCAGCCTCAGTAACTATGTGAGATAATAAATAACTGCTACTTTAAGCCACTACATTTAGGGGTAATTTGTTACACAGCAATCAATAACTAACACACTTCATCATTCAACACATATTTATTGTCTACTGGTCCCAGGAGCTGTGTAGTTAGTTGAATAGTTATTACAACTCTAGACCTCTTGCTTTCAGAGGACAATATTTGACTTTATTTTGATTTTTTTTAACAAAACACTTTTTCTGGTTTCCAGCTTTCCCATATTTCCAACCCTCTCTCATCCTGGAATATGTTCTTCCTCCATCCTAACACCTTTCTTCTGACCAAATCCAAAGTATCCATCATTTAAATTTAATTTCTTCCTAGAGAGAAATTTCCACATACCTAGACTAGGATAAAATCCTTCAAAATAGTCTCTTACAGAACATACTTTGTCAAATTCCCTTGTCTAATTGTCATCATTCCTGCTAGTTTATAAGCTCCATGACTTTGGCTATCCTGTCCACTGATGTATCCCTGGTATCCGCCATAGTACCTGGCACAAGATAGTCTATAAATAAATCTATGTATTAAAATCATATATATATGTTATCTATATATATTATATATATATACTAAATATGTGAAATTTATGGATAAATACATGAATAAACAAATAAAAAGGAAAAGTCAGCAAGTGTGATGGGTATTTTCAGTATGATCACAAATTAACTGGAGTGATCCTCATCTTGCACAGTCCTTCGAGGTATGCTTGAGAAAAGAAGCTATTTCTCATGTGTTATTTCTGTCCCTCCTATCCATATTCATCCAAAGAAGGCTGTAGTGGACGGTCCAACAAGATAAGGGTCTAGTTTATTGGCTTCATGGAGATTTGGACACAGACATTGTCAAGAATAGAACTCTCACCTATGAAGCAATGAAAGATAATTGGGGAACAAAATGTCCTACCTTAGAGGAAACTTACACAAGCCACTGATGTCACCTGGTTTCATTTTGTTATTTTAAAGGGACAAGAGTTTCATCAGAATGCAACTCTAGAGGAAATTTTCGTAAACTCCTAGATGACTACTGGCACACAGTGGTGCTTCCTGAGTCTTCCAGGATCTCGGCACAGAAGTCAATGGTTTTGCCCAGGCGGTCCCAGGTGACTGTACATGACACAGAGGCTGCACTAGGGTTTATACAGCCACACAAAGATACTCCTAATGGCTCAACTTCCCCATCTTTAAGTCTTACACTCCCTTAAGTACCAAAATAGGAGTGATATTTTTAAGTCATTTTTCCAGGACTCTGGACAATCTCTGCCATTGTGCTGGACATTTGACACTGGTATGCAGGGGTTTTGTAGAGTCTGCTGTGGTGGTAAAGAAGCCCAGGGCTTATTTTTATCCATTATGGCTTCAACCTGATGTGGAGACTGAGGTGACTTTCCCTTGTGCTTCTCTCATGCTGCTGTGTGAGCGATGTAAGGAAAAGGAGACAGGCCTGATGTCTTAGCACACAGCTCAGCCCTGAGTGATGCTAATTACCATCCTAGAGCTGGGTAAGAAAAAACACATATTGTCAAGCTGGGGCTTTAGAAGAGAAAACAATGAATATTTCTTTGCCCCTCTCCTCTTTTTGCCTCAACTAATTGGTCCATTTTTCTGCTATAATCAGTGGGAAGAGGGATTCCCTCCCACCCCTTTTAGAAAATAAGCTGAAATCTATTTTTCTTTTGTGTTCATTAGAGCCAGCTCTTCCCTAGTTGTGCCTATAAATGAGTAGATAGTTAAAACATTACACTGAGAAAGTTTTTTTCTTCTCTTTTTTTCTCCTTCTCACGGCATTTTGCAGAGGACTTTTTTCTTTCCCTTTAGAAATGAAGCGATATTTAGAACCTTTCACGTTTCAAGTAAAAGCCTTTCAAAATGAAAGGAAAAAATATTTCAAACCTCGGCATTTAAAGTCCGTATGTCCTCTATTCAGAATGAACAATTAACTCAAAGCTGGCTACAGTGCTAGGGAGAGAGACTTGCCCAGCTTCCAAGAACGCTTGATAGATTTCTGATGGCAGATCTAACATTTAAGGCCTTGAGTGCAGCATTGCCAGAAAGGTAACATGTGAACAATAACTAAGAGTGGAAGGTACCTAGGTGTTCTCTGTCATTAAGGCAGGTGCATATCTACACAGTACGTACAGATAAGCAGGTAACGTAAATTGTGAGTATATATCAACATGTGCTGGCTTAATCGCTATAATCAAGTGTTTTGACTTCTTTTTTGAGTAACTGTTGATGCAACAGGTTAGATTTTAATTTGATGTGACAGTAATGATATTCACTCTAATTCCAAACTAACCTATTCACTTTAACCAAAGTACCATAAAATAACCTAAGAAATACAGTCCCTGAAAAAATAACCAAATCTAAACTGGCCAGGAATGCTTGTGTGGTTGCTCCATCAAAAACCTATTAACATAAGGCACTGGGTATCTTTTGGTCAAGTTGATAACCTAAAAGAAGAGAAATCCAAGGTAACATAATCTTTACCATAAAATAAATAGGAGGGCTTACTATGTTTCAGGCATTGCTTGAGAGGCTGAGGATATAGGAATAGTCCATGGCCCATGGCCACTCTGAATCTACCATGTAGAGTGTAGAAACGTGCAGATGTTCTGCAGTGTGTTAAGGTCTCTGGTGTAAGGAAACATGAAGCAGAAGGTTAATCCACCCTGGGGTGGGGTGGGGGAAGTGAGGGAGGGTTATGGTAGAGGTCTGGACTAAACCGAGCCCTGAGAATGAGCCGAAGTGGCCAAGTAAATAATGGGGAGAAAAACTCTTCCCTTTGAGGTCTATCTCTTTTATTGCCCCAGATCATCCAGTAATGACTATACCTCACCCTTCATATGACAAGGAATCCAACACAGGCACAGACTGAGAGCCTTGTTTTCCCACAGCGATGTGTGTTTCTGCAGACTATGCCTATATCTGAGAGAGAAAAATTGCTTCTTCTCAGTCATTGGGCAAAGTGCCTAATTACATCCTCTATAGGGTAAAGTAATATAAGTGGGGAGCCAGTTAACACAGGGATACTCACAGCTAAAGCACCCTTGATTGGTCCATTGTGAACCCTTATTTGGCTGCAGGGTGGGAGATGATGCTCATGGCATTGCTCCAATGGAGACCAGCCCTGTTTTTTAATAGTTTCCTCCTCTTTCATGGACAAAACTCATGATCCTGTTTCAATAGTTCTTCTCTGAGCATCTGGGACTCCCTCTTGGCTCTGCTTCCTCTCTTGTCCCTTTTCCTTCACACTGCTTCAGATCTGAAACTTTGTCTGGACTCTGCTATCAATTTCCAAGTATCCATACCTGCTTTTGTCTTTAGATGCTGTCTTCACTCCTCCTTTACTCCATGGCCCACAGGTATATCCAGGTGCCCCTAGTCTATCACATGCCCCATTTAGGTCAATGACATGGGCCTCTGTATTATTTCTCCATGGCTTCCCTGACAAATTACCGTAAACTTTATGGCTTAAAGCAATGCCCTCTTGGGACTTCCCTGGCAGTCCAGTGGTTAAGACTCCAAGTTTCCAATGCAAGGGCGCAGGTTTGATTCCTGGTTGGGGAACTAAGATCCCACATGCCACGCAGCATGGCCAAAATATAAAAAAAGAAACAAAAAAAAAATTTTTTAAAACACACAATACCCTCTTATCTCACAGCTCTATATGTTAGGAGACAAAAACATAGCTCATAGGCCAAAATCAAGGTCTCAACAGGTTGTGTTCCTTACTGGAGAGTCTGGGGACAAACCCACTTCCCAACTCATTCAGGCTGTTCGTCATATTCAATTTCATGTAGGTGTAGGACTACGATCCACATTTTGTTGTTGGCTGTTGGGTGGGAGTAATTCTCAGCTTCTAGAGGCTGCCTCATCCCCTGGTTCATGGCCCTCTTCTCTTCGTCTTCTAAGCCAGCAATGGCCACTCAAATCCTTCTCATTCTTCGAATCTCTCTGATATCACTGTCCATCTTTTTTTGTTTTTTGTTTTTCCTGTTCCTCTTCTGCTTCATCTCTGTCCCTCTTCTGCTTGCAGCCAAAGAAGGTTCTCTGCTTTTAAGGGCTCATGTGATTAGATTGAACTCACCCATATAATCCAGAATAATCTCTGTATTTTAAGGTCAGTAAACTGAATATTATCTGCAGAGATCCCTTTTGCTTTCTAAAGTAACCTGTTTATAAGGGATTAGGGTATGGATGTCTTTGAGGGGCATTATTATATCCAGCTCAGACACCAATGGTAGAAGTCAGACAACTAGAATATCTAACTCTCTAGATTCTGGTGGAATTTCTAAGAAGGAGGCTCAAAATATGTATGACTTTTTCTCTAGTAATAGTTCAAGTTTGCAACATGCTTTCCCAAATCATTATGAAGATAGAGAGGTATGCTTAAAAAGCAGCCAGCCTAGAGCCTGGCACAGAGTCAGTCTTCAGAATACATTAATTTCCTCCTCCCATTCTTGCATTTGACATTCCCAGAGAGGACACCATGGTGTGACTTGGGAATTTTAAATCTGATCCAACAAACTGCACTCACAAATCAGCCTCAAGATTATTACAGTTTGGAGCAGACAGAAGCCTCTAAAAGATTTAAGCTGAGCATGTTTCTGTCAATGCAATTGCCCAATTGTTGGGCTGAGAGTAACTTTTTTTTTTCCCTTCGAGTTCTGAAAACCTATATATTGGCTACCTATAGAATAATGGGTTGCATGTAGTGAAGTACTGGTCTGAGAGGGCAACGAAGACCCAAGTTAAGTGGCTTCTTGGCAAATAAAATGCCCTGCCCTTTTGTCCCTTCGAAATCAGACTCACTGGGGTTAAGGAAGAGTCTCTGCACCCTTCTCCCATCCTCATCCCCAATATACACAAGCAATCTTAGAAAAGCCCTTTTTATTCTTTTCCCTTCTTTTTTTCCTGTTTTTTAAAACGATGAACTCCAGTCCTACTTAAAACAAAACAAAAGCCACACACACACAACATTTTCTCTGGTCATTTCCACAATGATCACCTTTTCTATAGAAGGTCCTTTCCTATAAATCCTACCGTCCAGACTTCATATGTTGATACCAAGTTCTAGGTCCAGTGTCCATGTCTGGTTTACCTCCCTTCTCCACCATCTAGCCCAGAGCACCAGCACACAATAGCTGTTCAATGACTTTCAGATAAATGAGAGAGTGGGCATGGGTTATTGCTGAGGTTTAATGCATGCATGATTGCAGTCTCATAAACGCACTATAAACTTGCAAACGTAAAGGGTAGTTATTTCCATTTCATTTATATCTCAAACAGCTTGGGTGAAACCACCATCAGTCATATGTGCGACCATTCTCTCTCTTTTTTGTTGACTGGCCCATTCTTGATACTCTTTCCCACTAAACCAGATGCAGACTCAGGGTCATTCTCAAAACAACTTTCAGCGCTGCTCTCCAATCAAACTAAATTGACAAATGCAATAAAACCTAACTGGCAACTCTTACTAGTATAACAACTAAGACAATCACAAGTATGGTGAATATTTGTCATAATGAATGAATAAACTGTCACAGTTAAGAAGAGCCTAAGAAGACATGACTATAAATGTGATGTGGTGTCTTGAATGGGATCCTGGAACAGAAAAAGGATATTAGGTAAAAAATAAGGAAATCCGGGCTTCCCTGGTGGCGCAGTGGTTGAGAGTCCGCCTGCCGATGCAGGGGACATGGGTTCGTGCCCCGGTCCGGGAAGATCCCACATGCCGCAGAGCGGCTGGGCCCGTGAGCCATGGCCGCTGAGCCTGCGCGTCTGAAGCCTGTGCTCCGCCACAGGAGAGGCCACAGAGTGAGAGGCCCACGTATTGCAAAAAAAAAAAAAAAGAAATCCAAATAAAGCATAGACTTCAGTTAATAACAATGTATCATTATTGGTTTATCAATCATAATAAATGTACCATATTAATGTAAGATGTTAATAATAACAGAAACTGGTGTGGGTATATAGGAATTACTATCGTCACAATAATTCTCTAAGACTAAAACTGTTCTAAAATTAAACGTTCATTAAAAATATTGAAAAGAAAGGATTTCTGAAAAACATGACTAAGTATGGATCTAGAAGCCTTAATTCAGTTCTGTGACCATGAAATTTTAAAAACTGAATTTTTTTAACCAATGGTTTTCATTTTGGTGATTGACTATAACTAGTTTCTGAACCTTCGTCTCCCAAACTTAAAAACAAAAGAGAAAACAATTTGAAAAAAGGTTTTTAGAAAGGAAATTAAAACTTATTCATGAAGAAAAAATGATTTGATTAAGCAGTGATATTCTACAATAAAAGGTTGCATGGCAGAAAAAACCCCCACTATTCTTATGACATATTTCCATTTCTTTGTGTTTTGCTCTAAGTTGCATTTTTCATTATGTGTGAACTGATAACTAATCAATGGCTACTATTGTAATGGATAAAGTGTGGAACTTCATCATATACACGTTCACTCAGTTATTCTCTGTCCGAGGATTCTAGATCACCCATGACATGCATGCCACGTGTCCCTATCATTGACGAGTCTTGTCATTTAATTGAGGTACAACTATTCACTTAGCCAAAGCTAACTGGATATTTGAATACATTCAGAAAGAAATAAACAGACTCAAACCACCAGGGGACAAAGTATTTGTGGAAGCTATCAACTTAGTTTTTAAAAAGGATCTAAAACTGCAACATAAAATGTATTTGATTTTACAACCAAAGTTCAGTGTGGCATCTGTATTTATTGACAAAGACACATGTAAGAAAGACACAGAAAGAAGACATCACCTCATTCACTAACCATACCACACATAATGCTTCTGTCTTTCCTTACACACTCAGCATCTTTATCTCAACATGGAGATTCTCCACTCAGCCTTTCAAATGACCCAGGGAGATCAACTGCACACAGGCTTATGGAAGGTGTCTTTACAAGGAAGTGCTATAAAGTTTTGGTGAAGGGCCAAAACTCTGAGAAAAGCTTGTTCTTGCATTAGTCAGGGTCTTACCGGAAATGCCTGAAAGCTCATGAGAAAATCAGTTCCCTTCAGTTCCTGACATGCAAGAAGGTTGGATGGTTCACAAAAGATTCTGATAAGCATCTGGTCATCTGGGTTCAGGTCCAAGCCAGACAGCTGAAGTTCCTGAGGTGCATCCATGCATGCTTACTGTATTGTAAACAAGTGTGGATTAAAGGCATATACCAAATTGTTGCAAGGGCATTTATTGTTCATCATTAATAAATAAATACGGAGTTCCTTTCCGTGACAAGTGCGGGCTCTACATCCACGAAGCTCAAGCCAGGAATCTAAAGTGATATCTATTCTTCCTATTTTGGAAAGAACTCAGAATTATAAGCCAGACACCCAGCCTTGAGTATAGAGGCTTATGACAACTGGATTTGAAAGTAATGCTCAATCCTTTATAGCATGTCTGCAAGAAAAGGCATGCATGGAATTGAACTTGGGTTTCACCTTCTCTCTCATCTATGGAAGAGTACTGTCTTGCCTCATTAGCGGCAGTAAATCATAGCCACAAATCCTTTCCCTGAGGTCCAGAAATTAGCTATTAACATCCGGGGAGACAATTGCAGTATTTTGTCAGCAGTCATAACAGAATACTAAGCAGGGACTTGGGGCTCCCCGAGGCAAACAGGACAGGGAAAGGAGTTGGCTTCTAGCCTACAAACATACAAATAAATAGCACCCCATGGGGTTAAGGGTCTTCCTCCGGAGCTAATCACTAATTCATTTAAAGGTGACTGCCATCGTCACCCAGAAAGAAAATGGAGTTTTCTTCATTTTTCCTTCAGACATGAACCATATTTGACATTCGTGATCTCCTGTGTGTTAATTTTTATAAACTCCTTGGTGCCGGCAGAAATGTTAATCCTTTAAAAAGAAAACTTCTCCTTCTTATTCCAGCAGCCCTGGTGAACAGTAATAAAACATCTGAACACAGCCAGTCCTATGATTTTATTCCACAGTCCTGGCATCCCCAGGCTTGAGTTTGACCTCCAGGGTTCACAATATACTCCAGGATAGGAAAGGAAAAGAGGTGGGTGAGGAATAGCAAGGAGGTAGAGGAGAAAAAGGTGGAGATATCATTTGTGTGGGTGTGTGAGTGTGTGTGTTTCCACTGAGGAAAGAAGAGATAAATTGTGAGCAACGAACACCTAAAACAGAATGTCATCTATTTATATATCTGGTTGAGGCTCTGGGGAGGGTACAGAGATGAATCAAATATCATCAGTATCTTCCAGGAATTCACAGTCTAACGGAAGGAAAAAATATGCAAACCAATGATCTCACATCACTTCTGTGAGTGCTATAAGATGCGAACAAAAGGTCTTAGCTTTATCTGAAGGGTCTCAGGGTAGGTTTTCTGGCAGAGATGATACCTGAACCAGATATTACAAGTTGTCCAGGAAATAAAGGTGTGAGAAAGACCAGGAAGAACAAAGAAAGGTAAAGTAAGCAACACAGGAGTATTTATCAAGGCCCAAAGAATTGGGTGAAAGGGAGATAGGTTGCTGAAGTAGGCCAACTGACATAGAACCAAGTTTTGCTCTAGAAAAAATGTACCAGAAACGATTGCATCAGAATGATCTATTTTGTGGCTCTGGGGAGAGGAGATTGGAGGGAAGCACAGCCTAATGCTAGGATGAAGCAGAAAATTGTGTAGGTTTACCCACTGGAAAATTTGGCAGCTTTCTAGCTTGTGATATTAAGAGTGCTCACCCGGGCTTCCTTGGTGACATAGTGGTTAGGAATCCACCTGCCAATGCAGGGGACACGGGTTTGAGCCCTGGTCCGGGAAGATCCCGCATGCCGCGGAGCAACTAAGCCCGTGCGCCACAACTACTGACCCCGCGCTCTAGAGCTCATGTGCCACAACTACTGAAGCCCAGGTGCCTGGAGCCCGTGCTCCGCAACAAGAGAAGCCACCACAATGAGAAGCCTGCACACCGCAACAAAGAGTAGCCCCACTCACCACAACTAGAGAAAGCCCGTGTGCAGCAACGAAGACCCAATGCAGGAAAAATTAAAAAAATAAAACAATAATAATAATATAGAGTGCTCTCCCTTCCTGTTTTAGTCTTGATACTGATAGTCCCATCTCTAGCATTTCCCACAATTATCTGGAAAGTTTATTAAAAAATGATGATTCCTAGAACCTACTCAATTAGCATGGGGGATCCAGGAATATGCATTTTACAAAATTCTCCCAGGATATTCCCATGCACATAAAAATCCAAGAACCACTGCTTACAATACACTGTTTTAAGTCACTGAATACAGAAATTCATATTTTATTTGGAAGAAGTACTGAATCCACCATTCACACCTTAATTTGTTTTCAGGTGTCAGCAACCTTTAACGACAGTTGGGATGGGAGGGGTAAGGGCACCTGGTGTTGCAATGGGAGTGGTATGAATGGGATTTAATCTACAGTGCACCTACAGTGTGCTAGAAAAAAGTAGCATGGTAACAAGAGATCAATGAAGAAAAAGGAGAGGATCAAATGAGGAAGTAGTCAGATGCATAACCACCTTATGACATACAACACTTCATAATACATCAAAATGCTCTCATACTTCTTATCTCCTGACATGGCCATTACCATCCATATTTTACACTCCAGGATAGTAAGAATTGGACATTCTAAATGACTTATCCTTACTCTTGCCCCTCCAAGAAAACAATTCCTAGAGTGTCAAAATGCAGATGAAAATCCAGATTTTTTTCCCAAATCCATTTTCTGTAACATGAAGTGCCAATTTCCAATGGCCAGTTTTCACCTCTTTCATATTTTTTTCCTAGAACTAGTCCTGTCTCCATTTGAAGATTTTTTGCTCTTTGCATATTTTCAGAGTAATAATAATAATAATGATCATCACCATAACAATAATAGCTACTACTTATTGAGTGATCGAAATTGCGAGACCCAGTACAAGACATTTTAAAATACGTGAATTGAATTCTCACTATAGCCCTGTGTGGTAGGCAATATTATACATATCTTAAAGATGAATAAACAAACAGAAGCTCAGAGAGGCCAAGAAACTTGCCCTGGGTTCACAGTTCTTGAAAGAGACAGAGCTGCCACGGGAATATAGGTCTGCCTGACTTGAAACCAAAATGCCATTTTCCCTTTTCTTAGTTAGTCTGACTTCTGGGAAATCATGTCAACGATTAGGTTAGATTCAGGGAAATAGACATTTTTTCCAGTTTCGGCTGTAAAATATGAAATATGTTGTTAATGAGAAGGGAGCTCTGTAAGACAAAGTAGGAATAAATTACAAGCTGGCGGCAGCCTGAAATAGCATGGCAAACCAAGATCTACTCCCATCAATGCATGAATTTTATGGAGCCTAGGCAGGGAGGATGGAGACAACCTTGTCTTTGGCTGGAGGTTGCTCTGAGAGGACAGCAAAGTAGTAAATCCCCCCACCCTGGGTCCCAGTGTGGAATCTCACTAGAGGTGGCTGTGTCCCCATTCACACAACATGAACAGGGCCCTTTTCAAACTCACTGGCTCGGCTAGCCAGGCACTGGCAACGGCATGAGAGAGTGGCGGCTATGCCAACTGGCTCTGGGCTACCTCATCTCTCTTGATTGCTGCACTGGGTCGATTTGATGAGAAGCAGATTAACGCTGGTGGGAACACAAGATATACTCCAAATCTCCTGTTTATTCTCACTCCATCAGGAGAGAGCTAAAGGGAGGCTGTGCCTGGGGGTGTGACATGGGGTAGGGAGGGGGCAGACATGGAGCTTGATGAGAGATGGGGTGAATTAGATAATCTGTGCATCAAAAGGAGACCAGAAGTTGCTTTCCCTGATACTGGACTTGGCGTTTATCCAATCTTAGCTTTGGAACCCAAATGTTACCTTCCAGTGGAGTGGCTTATTTCCAAATTATCTTTACTAGCACCTCCTTTTAACACCTGAGTAGTAGTTTTTATTATTTTAATCACGGTGAACAGGAACCATCACAGACTGTCAGAACTGGACGTGATTCTGTAGTTCAGCTAATCCAAAAACTTTCTCTCTTTTATTCCTTCCTTCTCTTTCTTCTCTTCCTCCCTCCCTCCCTCCCTCCCTTCTTTCCTTCCTTCCTTCCTTCCTTCCTTCCTTTTGTGGACAGGTATGGAAACAGAAGTTATAGGCATCAATCCATTAGCAATAGAGTGAGGATTAAAATGCAAATCCCCTGCTTCATGCTCCTTGACACTGTGGACAGCCACCCACTTCACTACTTCTCCTATTGGTGTCAAAATCAATTTTTCACCAGATCCCATTGAATTTTGAGTGTGTAGCTCACGTTGGTGACAGACATGATAGAGACAAAGAGAGCAGTCATCTTTGAAGCCATCATTTCAATCTGCAACTCAGGAAGGGTGGCAGCTTGGTCTAGAGGATCCAGAGCATTTAGTCCACAGAGCCATCAGAACTTCTGCCTGAGCTGTTGTTATTTTACAGCCAACATTAATACTCTCAGGGAATATCTGGTTGCCTGGAAACAGAGGCCCATCACTGAATTCATTAATATTTATCCAGTGTGCTTTTATGAGCTTTATTATATAAATGTTCTCCTTTGATTCTAATTAACAGGTAAATATCAGCAAATGAAACATTCTCAAGGATTTATGGAGATGAGTTTGAATTTCCAATTTTCTCTTTGTGTTCCCAACTTCCCTGTGATGAAGTTGATGCTTTGACTGGATTCATATTCTGACTAAGAATCCAGAGGACATCAGATGTGTTTATAGAGAAAGAAAGGAGGCCAATACTCCTCAGTTTTGGGTGGAGATGAGGGGTAAAAATCTCCCTATTTAAGAGAGAATTAACATGTAATTCAACTCTGTAGGAAACCCTGACATTCTGTCCAGAGATGAAGCTAGATTGTATGATTCTGAATTAAACTCATGAATATAACAAATGTGTTTCTAGATAGTTGGTTTCTAGATAGTTGGTATCAAGTAAAAACTTGTAGGTAGAGAAGGGCTAACAATTCTTAGACAACTGCTTTCAAGTTTTACCATTGAAGTTCTTTGTTCACCTTAGGTAAAAGTCATTCTTCAGATGATGTTATGCATTGAATTGTATCCCCAAAAAGATATGTTGAACTCTTAATGCCCAGTACCTATGAATGCCTTATTTGGAAATAGAGTCTTTGCAGAGGTAGTCCAGATGAGGTCATTAGGGTGGGACTCAATCTAACATGACAGGTGTCTTTACAAGAAAAGCAGAAGACACACAGAGATTGAGACTCAGGGGAGAACACCATACGATGAGAAGGTAATGTTGCAAGTGATGCATTTACAGGCCAAGGAAGGTCAGGGATTGCTGACAATACCAGAAGCTAAAAGAGAGGCATAGGACAGATTATCCCCTACAGTTTTCAGAGGGAACATGTCCCTGCCAACATCCTAATTTCAGACTTGCCACCTTCAGAACTGTGAAACAAAAAATTTCTGGCTTCTTTTTAAGCTACCCAGTTTGTGGTAATCAGTTATGGTAGCCTCAGAAAACCAATATATAAAAAAAAGACATAAAATCACGTTTCAAACGGTTTAAATATTTTCTCTATTGGTAAATATTGAAATTACCAAATTCTATAGAAAACGTCTAACAGTATGATCTGTGACTTCAACTTTCTGGTTCAAACTCACAAAACAGAAGTACTCCCAATTCTCAAGTTTCTTTCTAGTAAATTTGATCAACACAGGCTATACAAAATCTACATCCTGAAAGGCATATTGAGGAGGACTTAGTTTTTATAAATACAATACATAGGAAATAAAATCAAATAGAAAGTTGAAAACAAATAAAGAGGTACTTAACTAAAATGTATCTTCTATTTGATTTTTTACTGCTTTATTTAAGATTTTTGGTTGGAGAAATAGTCATCAATTCATTAACTCACCCATTTAATCAATAATCCATTCATAAGTCATTTTGCATGAATATATGATGTTTTATAAATGTTTTTTTCTTCTAATCTATTCTCTTAACTGATACTTTCACAAATCAGAGTTATCAACATTTGACAGATATCCACGGCATCAAAATAGAGACTTGAGGGTCATCACCTGAGTTACCAGGAATTTTCTTTAGTTTGAAAGCAAAATAG
Source organism: Phocoena sinus (assembly GCF_008692025.1). Lineage (NCBI taxonomy): Eukaryota > Metazoa > Chordata > Mammalia > Artiodactyla > Phocoenidae > Phocoena > Phocoena sinus. Next base: position 40,458,637 of record NC_045764.1, on the reverse strand, counting down.
TCCACTTATTTAGCTAATACATTTCTACTATTGTCACATTAAATGGAGTATATCAGTATCCTGAAAGAATAAACCCTTGAGAGAAAATTAGAAAGACCTCATGACTTACAGCTCACCTTAGTTACTGAACTTGAAATTCAGAGCCTCAGGACTGCTCTATCAACTTCCCTTAACTACCTACCTGCCTTTAAAGGCATGTCTTGTTTTATTGCACTTCGCTTTATTGCACTTCACAGATATTGTGTTTTTTACAAATTGAAGGTTTGTGGCAACCCTGAATAGAGCAAATCTACTGGTATTATTTTTCCAACACCGTTTGATCACTTCAGGTCTCTGTGTCACCGTTTGGTAATTCTTGCAGTATTTCAAACATTTTAATTATTATTATATTTGTCATGGTGATCTGTGATCGGTGATCTTTGATGTTACTATTGTAATTGTTTTGGTATTTTTTTAGCAATAAAGTATTTTTAAGTTATATACATTGTGGGGTTTTTTGACATAATGCTATTGCACACTTAATAGACTACAGTAGAGTGTACACATAATTTGCATATGCACTGGGAAACCAGAAAATTTATGTGACTCTCTTTGTGGCAATATTTGCTTTATTGCTATGGTCTGGACCAAACCTGCAATATCTCCGAGTTATGCCTGTACTCTCACTGCCTTTGGAGATGTAACATTGCACGTGTTAAGATAGAGACTTGAATTCTTGATTCACAATTAAGATGAAACCTTATAAAAATAGGTTCTACAAATTATTGGGCAAATTTTTCCATGTTAAAGAGTTGTAGAGACTTTAAAAAAATAACTTACTTTGTAAAAAATTAGACAAAAGTCATATATCAGATGGTTAAGGTAAGAAATTATTGTCACCAGTATAAAACAATAATAGAAATGTAAGTAGAAAGTTATGTCATTAATAAAATTGCCAGTAATTCATCAGAAAGAGATAATCATATATCTATTCAGTGCTTCTCAAATCCTTTTCCACAAAGAACCACAAATGAAACAATTAATTTACCAGGTTTTGAGGACATAATCTAAAGCGATTGCCAGCAGTGCAAAATTTCTTTCAAATCTTATTAGTTTCAATATTAATGCAAGCACATTCTTGTATGACATGCCAGTTTTATTACAAAAATATCAACTGTAATTTCTTACCGTGGAGCAGCAGAATTAACTATTGAGCATGATGTGTGAATGGACCTTGCTAGTGCTATACTCCTATCTGGGTCTCCTCACTTCCGTGGGCAGTATATTTCACTTCCTAGTCCTCTGCAGTAGTCAGGACCAAATGACTATTGTCTTAGTAGATTATATGCAGAAGTGACGTGTATGACTCCTGGTTCAGGTAATAAGATCCCCCTAATAACATTCCAACTATTTCTTCCCCTCTGGTGGTAAGTATGGAAGTGATGTGTTCACACCATAAAGCCACATGATCAAAACAGATCGGATCGCTAAGTCACTGAGCAAGAGTCAACCAAATAGGTCTGGAGAGAACCCAATATAGAGCAGACTCTGGGCATTTAAGAAATAAATTCTATAATACTCCACAGAGATCTTGGGTTTATTTGCCATCACAGTATAATCCCAGCCCTAACCAGTAAAGTAGGCATATTTACCACTTGACTTCAAGAATCTCCCTGCTCACAGAAGTGTGTGTAGCTAGACTTGGAAAAAAAGGGTCATATTTTAACTTCCCCAATGCTTTCCCAATAAGATACGAACATAGGGTTCAGGAAGGAACTAATGGTTTGGCCAGAGAGTAATGAATTAAGAATGCCACAGTAATTTGCAGCAACATGGATGGACCTAGAGATTATCATACTAAGTGAAGTAAGTCAGACAGAGAAAGAGAAATACAGTATGTTTTACTTATATGTGGAATCTAAAAAAAATGATACAAATGAACTTATTTACAGAACAGAAACAGAGTCACAGACATAGAAGACAAACTTATGGTTACCAAAGAGAAAAGAGGGGGAGGGATAAATTAGGAATATAGGATTAATATATACACATTACTATATATGCAATAGATCAACAACAAGGACCTACTGTCTAGCACAGGGAACTATACTCAATATTTTGTAATAACCTATAAGGGAAAAGAATCTGAAAATATATATATATATACAATATGTATGTATAACTGAATCACTTTGCTGTAACCCAAAACTAACACAACATTGTAAATCAACTATACTTCAATTAAAAAAATAAAGGGGGAAAAAGAAGTATTATACTGGGAAGAAAAAAAAGGAGAATACCAGGATAAGAAATTTAAACTTCATTCTTTAGGCACCGGGCAGCCCACAAAGCTTAAAAAGTAGGAGATTGGATTGAGCAAAACTTCAATTAGGGAGATTGATACGGTGTTGGAATATCCAAGTTAAAGAATTGAAGCAGGGAAAGGCTGGGTGAAGGACACCACTTAAAGGTTGTTAAGATAGTCCAGATAATTGTTGACAAGCTCATGGACCAAGGTGGTAGGTACAGGAGCAGACAAGAAAACGATTTGGGAGAGACTCTTTGGAAATAGAACTGACCCTATGTGATAACTAGGGTAAAAAAGAAAGAAAGTGACTGCAAAGTTTCAAGCGTAACAAGGCAGAAATAAGGGACCCAATAGGAGAGGCTTTCAGAGAGATTTTTGCCTGATCAAAAATCTTCACTAAGCTGAGCCCTGCCTTGCTTTTACCTGTGGGGAGACTCAGGCTTCTTCCACCTTGTTTCATCACTATCTTAAAACACAGCCTCCACTCTCACCAAGGGGGAAGAGACAGACAGTTGTGCAGGGGCTTTTCACAGCCTGAATCTGGAAGTGACGTCCCTTCTGTTCACAGTCCATTGCTAGACTTGTCACTTGATGACCCTGACCAGCTACAAGGGATAGGAGATTGATATAACACAAATCAGCTAAGCATTAGCAGGTATCTGTTTCTATTGCTACTGGCTCAGTTGAACAGAAACAGGGCATTGATTCATGTGTTTTGGATAGGACAATTCTTCATGCCATATTGTCCCGGGGAGCATCTGGCAATGTTCATAGTTGAATATTAAATCTAGAAGATCCAAGGCAAACTGAAATTTCTAAGAGAAATAATGAAAGACTTTTGAGAATGCGAGTTTTTAATTACGTGGAGTTGGTAACCTGAATATCCCAATTTATGAGGAGACTCTTCTAGCTATGAGTAAATTTCAGAATTGTGACCTCACATTTCTGTTCTTTCTACTTTTATGAGGGAATGACTTCTTATAATTTCTTACAAACCATTCTCAGTAAAGCAAAGGCTGGTGTTAAAGTAGATCTAGTGATTGGTCAGGATAGGCAAAGCCACAGTCCTGTGGACTGAAAGTAGAGTTTCAACTAAAAGTTTAGGGTTATGTTAGGTGTCACTTACCATAATAAATATTTGCCTATTGTCTTTCAGCTATATATGCCCCACACCCACTATACTCTGCACTGCACTGCTGGGGTAGGGAGTTGGCAAACAATACTTTTGAGATTCCTGGTCCACCTGGCTTTCTGTTGGGTTCCACCAACTGTAGATACTGTTGGGAAATAAGAAGGCAAGAAAAAGGAGACATTTCTTGCTTCTGGATCTGACAGTGTGGCAGTAGATTTACAGGTAACATGATAGGGTAACTTCAGCTTCCAGCATCCCAGGGAGAGCCTGTGTGTTTTCACCCATTCCAGCCCTTGCCAAGGTGGCATTCATTCAGTGGAAGTGACCACAATCGCACAGCTAGCAATGCATCAGTTGGTACAGACCAGTGCCTTCCAGTGAGTCTACCCAAAACATTAGCAGCTTCTAATCTTTGAGCAGTACCTATTTTTCATCTTGTTCCTCCAGTCATTCCTCTATTCCCCTTCACTCTTGTAGTTCTTTCTACTCCATTGTAACCAATTTTCTAAATTAAATTCTGTGTGTTTAAAATACCTAGAATGGTCAACAGCACCCTGTCGGATACGGTGGGAAGAGTACTAGCTCTAGGTCTGTAAACAACAACTTTGTGTGAGCCTAGAGTATCTTCAGACTGGATTCACAGGATGACAAGAGGAGTCCCACACTTTCAAGGTCCAGATGCTTATGGAAGCCAGAGAACCAAGGTAAGGAGGAAATATACCTTGGAGGTACCTAGATATCTATTACTTCCTGTAAAAATTCTGTTATTTTCTTTTCCTAAAAGAGGTAGAATGACTTTAAAATTCTATTTGTAGAGTGAATAAGGGTAAACCCTTTTGATAACCACATTTGAAGCATGCTGTGGAATCAAATAAGCCTAGATTCAAATAGTTGGGTCAGACAAGCTCTTAAATGTCCCTGAGTCTCAATAGCCTTTCTATAAAATGGAGATAATAATATTGCCATAATATTAGAGTATATTCACCAGAGTGTATTACTTATTAAGTACCAAGCGAGATTAATAATAATTGCTAACATTTCTGGAGTGTTAACAGTGCCAGTCATAGGCTAGTGCTTCTTCATGGAGCATGTACAGTCCACAACCCTGTGAAACAGATTTCATTGTTAAACACATTTTATAGATGAAGAACTTGAGATTTAGAAAGGTTAAAGAATTTGCTGAAGGCATTGAACTAGTACATGTGAAGCCAAGACTCCAAATTCTGCAGTCTGACTCCCAAGCCTGCAACTCAATCACCTTGAGACAAAACCATCCTTATTGCATCAAAACTGCCAAATACAGTGCCTGGTACACGTCAGGTGCCTAATGAATGGGAGATATTGTTACCTTACTATTCATAACTACGAGGATCACTTGGGATGAGGGCAGGTGATCATGCTCAACCAAGAACATCATGGCTCAGATGAGGATGCTACCTTTGTCTTGGCCTCCCCTACTTCATCTCACACTGGGCCAACATGACAGTCACATGCCATACGGCAATGCTGCTGCGTCATAATGCCCCTACCCCAGGGGGAGCTGGATGGGGTTCACATTTTCTCTGTCTCTATACACACAAAAACAGAAGGACACAGAAGATGGGCTGCTTGCAGATGCTACAACATATACCCACTCCTTCCCCTTACTGTAAGCCAAGTTCATCAGCTGGAATTACGATGAAAATAAGTAAATGCCTGAACTAGATTAGAGAAATGACCTGACCCAGCAAAATAACTAGGACCCTAAGAAGCAACATAGCACTGTAACTCTTCTTCTCAGGTCATTTTAAATGACCTCCTCTTTGAGTCTGGCCTGAAAAACCTGTCTCTGTGTTTCCCCTTGAAGCACTTTGTGATATGATGGATGGACCATGCCATATAGCAATTAATTGGACGGTATTCTCTCTTATTATCTATGATTCCTTGCTCTTCCAACAGAGTTTTTAATAAACACTTGAATTATTTACAGTAATCTACAAAGGCATTTTAATAGTGCATATGGTAGAGGGATGAGAGTGAAAAATGTCTTTGTTTCACTCTGACGGGCCGATGAACCATGACGCAAATGATCGCCTGCCTCATTTGTAATTATTCATTGCAAAGATCTTCATTCAGTGGCAGAAACTTTCTGGCCCTGGGTCCTAGTGCTCATGCGATCATGCGAGCGATTTGCCACAGTCTCACCCGAGGATAAGCAGTACTGCGCACAAAGTTTGGGATGGAATCCGACGACTGATGCTGCCTGTTAATCATTTTCACGCTAGTCTCTGAGAGAGATGAGCACTCAGGGTCTGCTTTTTCCCACCCATAGAGAAACCATGGTGTGGTCCTTCTGATTGCATTGTTGATATATGTGTTCAATTACCTTGAAAAGTCTAACCAGGATCTCTTAACTGTACTACAGTCTTTATAAATGCAGATGGTGTCCAGGGTAGACTAAGTCAATGGAGATTATCTGACCAGATCAGGTGCCTTTAAACCAGCTGGAACCAGACATTGACCTGTAAATATTGTAATCTAAGATAACATCTCTGATCTTATTTACTTTGTTTTCCAACCAGCTTCCACTAGGGTCCATCTACTTCCTGGTCTTTGACTTTACCTTCTATTCTTTTTTTTTTTTTTTTTTTTTTTTTAACATCTTTATTGGGGTATAATTGCTTTACAATGGTGTGTTAGTTTCTGCTTTATAACAAAGTGAATCAGCTATACATATACATATGTTCCCATATGTCTTCCCTCTTGCGTCTCCCTCCCTCCCACTCTCCCCATCCCACCCTTCCAGGCTGTCACAAAGCACCGAGCTAATATCCCTGTGCCTTGCGGCTGCTTCCCCCCAGCTATCTACCTTACTACGTTTGTTAGTGTGTATATGTCCATGACTCTCTCTCGCCCTGTCAAAACTCACCCCTCCCCCTCCCCATACCCTCAAGTCCGTTCTCCAGTAGGTCTGCGTCTTTATTCCTATCTTACCCCTAGGTTCTTCATGACATTTTTTTCCCTTAAATTCCATATATATGTGTTAGCATACGGTATTTGTCTTTTTCTTTCTGACTTACTTCACTCTGTATGACAGACTCTAGGTCTATCCATCTCATTACAAATAGCTCAATTTCATTTCTTTTTAAGGCTGAGTAATATTCCATTGTGTATATGTGCCACATCTTCTTTATCCATTCATCCGATGATGGGCGCTTAGGTTGTTTCCATGTCCTGGCTATTGTAAATAGAGCTGCAATGAACATTTTGGTACATGACTCTTTTTGAATTTTGGTTTTCTCAGGGTATATGCCAAGTAGTGGGATTGCTGGGTCATATGGTAATTCTATTTGTAGTTTTTTAAGGAACCTCCATACTGTTCTCCACAGTGGCTGAACCAATTCACATTCCCACCAGCAGTGCAAGAGTGTCCCCTTTTCTCCACACCCTCTCCAGCATTTATTGTTTCTAGATTTTTTGATGATGGCCATTCTGACTGGTGTGAGATGATATCTCATTGTAGTTTTGATTTGCATTTCTCTAATGATTAATGATGTTGAGCATTCTTTCATGTGTTTGTTGGCATTCTGTATATCTTCTTTGGAGAAATGTCTATTTAGGTCTTCTGCCCATTTTTGGATGGGGTTTTTTGTTTTTTTGTTATTGAGCTGCATCAGCTGCTTGTAAATTTTGGAGATTAATCCTTTGTCAGTTGCTTCATTTGCAAATGTTTTCTCCCATTCTGAGGGTTGTCTTTTGGTCTTGGTTATGGTTTCCTTTGCTGCGCAAAAGCTTTGAAGTTTCATTAGGTCCCATTTGTTTATTTTTGTTTTTATTTCCATTACTCTAGGAGGTGGGTCAGAAAGGATCTTGCTGTGATTTATGTCATAGAGTGTTCTTCCTATGTTTTCTTCTAAGAGTTTGATAGTTTCTGGCCTTACATTTAGGTCTTTAATCCATTTTGAGCTTATTTTTTTTTTTTTTTTTTTTATGCGTTACGCGGGCCTCTCACAGTTGTGGCCTCTCCCGTTGCGGAGGACAGGCTCCGGACGCGCAGGCTCAGCGGCCATGGCTCACGGGCCCAGCCGCTCCGCGGCATGTGGGATCTTCCCAGACCGGGGCACGAACCCGTGTCCCCTGCATCGGCAGGCGGACTCTCAACCACTGCGCCACCAGGGAAGCCCATTTTGAGCTTATTTTTGTGTATGGTGTTAGGGAGTGATCTAATCTCATACTTTTACATGTACCTGTCCAGTTTTCCCAGCACCATTTATTGAAGAGGCTGTCCTTTCTCCACTGTACATTCCTGCCTCCTTTATCAAAAATAAGGTGTCCATATGTGCGTGGGTTTATCTCTGGGCTTTCTATCCTGTTCCACTGATCTATCTTTCTGTTTTTGTGCCAGTACCATACTGTCTTGATTACTGTTGCTTCATAATATAGTCTGAAGTCAGGGAGCCTTATTCCTCCAGCTCCTTTTTTCGTTCTCAAGATTGCTTTGGCTATTCGGGGTCTTTTGTGTTTCCATACCAATTGTGAAATTTTTTGTTCTAGTTCTGTGAAAAATGCCAGTGCTAGTTTGATAGGGATTGCATTGAATCTGTAGATTGCTTTGGGTAGTAGAGTCATTTTCACAATGTTGATTCTTCCCATCCAAGAACATGGTATATCTCTCCATCTATTTGTATCATCTTTAATTTCTTTCATCAGTGTCTTATAATTTTCTGCATACAGGTCTTTCGTATCCTTAGGTAGGTTTATTCCTAGATATTTTATTCTTTTTGTTGCAATGGTAAATGGGAGTGTTTTCTTGATTTCACTTTCAGATTTTTCATCATTAGTATATAGGAATGCCAGAGATTTCTGTGCATTAATTTTGTATCCTGCTACTTTACCAAATTCATTGATTAGCTCTAGTAGTTTTCTGGTAGCATCTTTAGGATTCTCTATGTATAGTATCATGTCATCTGCAAACAGTGACAGCTTTACTTCTTCTTTTCCGATTTGGATTCCTTTTATTTCATTTTCTTCTCTGATTGCTGTGGCTAAAACTTCCAAAACTATGTTGAATAAGAGTGGTGAGGGTGGGCAACCTTGTCTTGTTCCTGATCTTAGTGGAAATGCTTTCAGTTTTTCACCATTGAGGATGATGTTTGCTGTGGGCTTGTCATATATGGCTTTTATTATGTTTAGGAAAGTTCCCTCTATGCCTACTTTCTGCAGGGTTTTTATCATAAATGGGTGTTGAATTTTGTCGAAAGCTTTCTCTGCATCTATTGAGATGATCATATGGTTTTTCTCCTTCAATTTGTTAATATGGTTTATCACATTGATAGATTTGCGTATATTGAAGAATCCTTGCATTCCTGGAATAAACCCCACTTGATCATGGTGTATGATCCTTTTAATGTGCTGTTGGATTCTGTTTGCTAGTATTTTGTTGAGGATTTTTGCATCTATGTTCATCAGTGATATTGGCCTGTAGTTTTCTTTCTTTGTGACATCCTTGTCTGGCTTTGGTATCAAGGTGATGGTGGCTTCGTAGAAGGAATTTGGGAGTGTTCCTCCCTCTGCTATATTTTGGAAGCGTTTGAGAAGGATAGGTGTTAGCTCTTCTCTAAACGTTTGATAGAATTCACCTGTGAAGCCATCTGGTCCTGGGCTTTTGTTTGTTGGAAGGTTTTTAATCACAGTTTCAATTTCAGTGCTTGTGATTGGTCTGTTCATATTTTCTATTTCTTCCTGATTCAGTCTTGGCAGGTTGTGCATTTCTAAGAATTTGTCCATTTCTTCCAGATTGTCCATTTTATTGGCATAGAGTTGCTTGTAGTAATCTCTCATGATTTTTTTTATTTCTGCAGTGTCAGTTGTTACTTCTCCTTTCTCATTTCTAATTCTATTGATTTGAGTCTTCTCCCTTTTTTTCTTGATGAGTCTGGCTAGTGGTTTATCTATTTTGTTTATCTTCTCAAAGAACCAGCTTTTAGTTTTATTGATCTTTGCTATTGTTTCCTTCATTTCTTTTTCATTTATTTCTGATCTGATTTTTATGATTTCTTTCCTTCTGCTAGCTTTGGGTTTTTTTTGTTCTTCTTTCTCTAATTGCTTGAGGTGCAAGGTTAGGTTGTTTATTCGAGATGTTTCCTGCTTCTTAAGGTGGGCTTGTATTGCTATAAACTTCCCCCTTAGAACTGCTTTTGCTGCATCCCATAGGTTTTGGGTCGTTGTGTCTCCATTGTCATTTGTTTCTAGGTATTTTTTTATTTCCTCTTTGATTTCTTCAGTGATCACTTCATTATTAAGTAGTGTATTGTTTAGCCTCCATGTGTTTGTATTTTTTAAAGATCTTTTCCTGTAATTGATATCTAGTCTCATGGCGTTGTGGTCGGAAAAGATACTTGATACAATTTCAGTTTTCTTAAATTTACCAAGGCTTGATTTGTGACCCAAGATATGATCTATCCTGGAGAATGTTCCATGAGCACTTGAGAAAAATGTGTATTCTGTTGTTTTTGGATGGAGTGTCCTATAAATATCAATTAAGTCCATCTTGTTTAATGTATCATTTAAAGCTTGTGTTTCCTTATTTATTTTCATTTTGGATGATCTGTCCATGGGTGAAAGTGGGGTGTTAAAGTCCCCTACTATGAATGTGTTACTGTTGATCTCCCCTTTTATGGTTGTTAGTATTTGCCTTATGTATTGAGGTGCTCCTATGTTGGGTGCATAAATATTTACAATTGTTATATCTTCTTCTTGGATCGATCCCTTGATCATTATGTAGTGTCCTTCTTTGTCCCTTTTAATAGTCCTTATTTTAAAGTCTATTTTGTCTGATATGAGAATTGCTACTCCAGCTTTCTTTTGGTTTCCATTTGCATGGAATATCTTTTTCCATCCCCTTACTTTCAGTCTGTATGTGTCTCTAGTTCTGAAGTGGGTCTCTTGTAGACAGCATATATAAGGGTCTTGTTTTTGTATCCATTCAGCCAATCTGTGTCTTTTGGTGGGAGCATTTAGTCCATTTACATTTAAGGTAAGTATTGATATGTATGTTCCTATTTCCATTTTATATATTGTTTTGGGTTCGCTACTATAGGTCATTTCCTTCTCTTGTGTTTCGTGTCTAGAGAAGTTCCTTTAGCATTTGTTGTAAAGCTGGTTTGGTGGTGCTGAACTCTCTCAGCTTTTGCTTGTCTGTAAAGGTTTTAATTTCTCCATCAAATGTGAATGAGATCCTTGCTGGGTAGAGTAGTCTTGGTTTCAGGCTATTCTCCTTCATCACTTTCAGTATGTCCTGCCACTCCCTTCTGGCTTGTAGGGTTTCTGCTGAGAGATCAGCTGTTAACCTTATGGGGATTCCCTTGTGTGTTATTTGTTGTTTTTCCCTTGCTGCTTTTAATATGCTTTCTTTGTATTTAATTTTTGACAGTTTGATTAATATGTGTCTTGGCGTGTTTCTCCTTGTATTTATCCTGTATGGGACCCTCTGTGCTTCCTGGACTTGATTAACTATTTCCTTTCCCATATTAGGGAAGTTTTCAACTATAATCTCTTCAAATATTTTCTCAGTCCCTTTCTTTCTTTCTTCTTCTTCTGGAACCCCTATAATTCGAATGTTGGTGCGTTTCATGTTGTCCCAGAGGTCTCTGAGACTGTCCTCAGTTCTTTTCATTCTTTTTTCTTTATTCTGCTCTGCAGTAGTTATTTCCACTACTTTATCTTCCAGGTCACTTATCCGTTCTTCTGCCTCAGTTATTCTGCTATTGATCCTATGTAGAGTGATTTTAATTTCATTTATTGCATTGTTCATCGTTGCTTGTTTCGTCTTTAGTTCTTGTAGGTCCTTGTTAACTGTTTCTTGCATTTTGTCCATTCTACTTCCAAGATTTCGGATCATCCTTACTATCATTATTCTGAATTCTTTTTCAGGTAGATTGCCTATTTCCTCTTCATTTGTTAGGTCTGGTGGGTTTTTATCTTGCTCCTTCATCTGCTGTGTGTTTTTCTGTCTTCTCATTTTGCTTATGTTACTGTGTTTGGGGTCTCCTTTTTGCAGGCTGCACTTTCGTAGTTCCCGTTGTTTTTGATGTCTGTCTCCAGTGGCTAAGGTTGTTTCAGTGGGTTGTGTAGGCTTCCTGGTGGAGGGGACTAGTGCCTGTGTTGTGCTGGATGAGGCTGGATCTTGTCTCTCTAGTGGTCAGGTTCACGTCTGGTGGTGTGTTTTGGGGTGTCTGTGGCCTTATTATGATTTTAGGCAGCCTCTCTGCTAATGGGTGGGGTTGTGTTCCTGTTTTGCTAGTTGTTTGGCATAGGTTGTCCAGCACTGTGGCTTGCTGGTCGTTGAGTGAAGCTGGGTGCTGGTGTTAAGATGGAGGTCTCTGGGAGATTTCCACCGTTTAATATTATGTGGAGCTGGGAGGTCTCTTGTTGACCAGTGTCCTGAAGTTGGCTCTCCTACCTCAGAGGCAGAGCCCTGACTCCTGGCTGGAGCACCAAGAGCCTTTCATCCACACAGCTCAGAATAAAAGGGAGAAAAAGTAGGGAGAATTAGTAGAAGTATGAGTAAAGAAAGAAGGAAAGGAGGAAAGGAAGGAAGGGAGAAAGAAGCAAAGAAGGAAAGAAAGGAGGGAGGGAGGGAGGGAGGGAGGAAGGAAGGAAGGAGGGAAAGAAGGAAAAAAGACAGAAAGAAAGATGATACAGTAAAAATAAAATAAAGTATAATATAGTTATTGAATTAAAAAATATTTAGAAAAAAAAGGGACGGATAGAACCTTAGGACAAATGTTGGAAGCAAAGCTATACAGAGAAAATCTTACACAGAAGCATACACATACACCTTCACAAAAAGAGGTAAAGGGGGAAAAATCATAAATCCTGCTCCCTGAGACCACCTCCTCAATTTGGGGTGATTCGTTGTCTAAAGGAGGGAAGGAAGGAAGGAAAGAAAGAAAGAACGAAGGTAAAGTATAATAAAGTTATTACAATTAAACTTAATTATTAAGAAAAAGAATTTTTAAAAAAAAGTCATGGACGGATACAGCCCTAGGACAAATGGTGGAAGCAAGAGTATACAGACAGGATCTCACACAGAAGCATACACGTACACATTCACAAAAAGAGGAAAAGGGAAAAAAATCATAGATCTCGCTCCTAAATTCCACCTCTTCAATTTGGGATCATTCCTTGTCTATTCAGGTATTCCACAGATGCAGGGTATATCAAGTTGATTGTGGAGCTTTAATCCGCTGCTTCTGTGGCTGCTGGGAGAGATTTCCCTTTCTCTTCTTTGTTCTCACAGCTCACAGGAGCTCAGCTTTGGATTTGGCCCTGCCTCTGCGTGTAGGTCGCTGGAGGACGTCTGTTTTTTCGCTCAGACAGGACGGGGTTAAAGGAGCCGCTGATTCGGGGCCTCCGGCTCACTCAGGCCGGGGGTTGGGGGATGGGGGAAGGAGGGGCACTACGTGTGGGGCGGGCCTGCGGCGGCAGAGGCAGCGTGACGTTGTGGCAGAGGCCGGCGTGACGTTGCACCAGCCTGAGGCCCGCCGTGCGTTGTCCCGGGGAAGTTGTCCCTGGATCCCGGGAACCTGGCAGTGGCGGGCTGCACAGGCTCCGCGGAAGAGGGGTGTGGAGAGTGACCTGTGCTCGCACACAGGCCCCTTGGTGGCGGCAGCAGCAGCCTTAGCGTCTCCCGCCCGTCTCTGGGGTCCGCGGTTTTAGCCGCGGCTCGCGCCCGTCTCTGGGGTTCGCACTTTTAGCCGCGGCTCGCGCCCGTCTCTGGAGTTCCTTTAAGCAGCGCTCTTAAACCCCTCTCCTCGCGCACCAGGAAACAAAGAGGGAAGAAAAAGTCTCTTGCCTCTTCGGCAGGTGCAGGCTTTTCCCCGAACTCCCTCCCGGCTAGTCGTGGTGCACTAACCCCTTCAGGCTATGTTCAAGCCACCAACCCCAGTCCTCTCCCTGAGCTCCGTCCAAAACCAAAACCCGAGCCTCAGCTCGCAGCCCCGCCCGCCCCGGCGGGTGAGCAGACAAGCCTCTCGGGTTGGTGAGTGCCGGTCGGCACCGATCGTCTGTGCAGGAATCTCCCCGCTTTGCCCTCCGCACCCGTCGCTGTGCACTACTCCGCGGTCCCGAAGCTCCCCCCTCCGCCTCCCGCAGTCTCCGCCCGCGGAGGGGCTTCCTAGTGTGTGGAAACTTTTCCTCCTTCACAGCTCCCTCCCACTGGTGCAGGTGCCGTCCTTATTCTTTTGTCTCTGTTTTTTCTTTTGCCCTACCCAGTTACGTGGGGAGTTTCTTGCCTTTTGGGAGGTCTGAGGTCTTCTGCCAGCCTTCAGTAGGAGTTCTGTAGGAGTTGTTCCACGTGTGGATGTATTTCTGGTGTATCCGTGGGGAGGAAGGCGATCTCCGCGTCTTACTCTTCCGCCATCTTCAAGGTCCCCCCTTTACCTTCTATTCTGAGCCATCTTCTCTCAGGACTTTTCATCTTCTCTCTGGATCATTTTCCTGTTTACAGCTGGATTTTCTATGTTCTCTAAGAATTTGGGGAATATCTCTCCCCTCTACAGCCCTCCGCTAAAGCCTCTTGCTTTAGCTTTTTAAGATGAAATGGCCAGCAGCCTGGGTCAGGCAACTCAAAAGTACAGGTAAATCAGTGGCTCTGTACTATGAGGCATCGTAAATATTTTATTTATTCATTTATTTATTTGGCTGCACTGGGTCTTCATTGCGGCATGCGGGATCTTGGTTGCGGCATGCAGGATCTAGCTCCCTGACTAGGGATCGAACCCTGGCTCCCTGCACTGGGCGTGCAGAGTCCCAACCACTGGACCACCAGGGAAGACCCATGAAGCATCTTAGAGTCACCTGAGACTTTTAAAAAAAACAACGCTGAGGGTCTCACCCCGCTTAATGGAATTCAAATTTCTTGAGCTGAAGTCTGGGCATTGTATTGTTTAGAGTTTCAGGATGATTTTAATATTCCAACGAGGCTGAAAACCATAGATTTAGATAATGGAAGATGTCACTTCTGATTTGGAAAGAAGAAAATACTAGTCAGCTGCAGCCAATCTATAGCTACACAGATTGAATTAATGGAAAGTTGATATTCAGTCAAAAATTACTGATCAAGCATTGCCCATGCATTTCAGTGATGTGGATTATGCCAATTAAGTTGGGGTTTCCGCCAGCTAAGAGTTCTTCTTGAGAGTTGGAATTCGGAAAATAAAGCAGTGTGTGGGTGTAAGAGAGTGAGTACATGTGTGCATGTGAGTGAACGTGTGTGAGAGAGTGAGTACATATGTGAGGGAGTGTGTGCAAATGCATGAGTGTGTGTGTGAGAGAGATTATCTAAACAAACACTATCACACCTTCCAGATGAAGGGAGTACTTTGAAATCACTCTCTATTTGAGGTGTTTTAATGGACAATGACTGAGTTTTTCATTAAACTGCTATACTTTTGTGACCTAATTAATAAAACAGAGAATTTTTTTAACATAATGCAGACACTACGTGTGTACGGTGGGGACAGAGAAAGAGAGGGAGAGAAAACATACAATAAAGCTCCTTTGTCACAAATTCTCTGAAAGGACAGCCTGCTCCAAATAGATATTATAGAATAAAAGCCTGTTGTGATGAAATGAAGCATTTGAAATAAAAGTTTCACAACATTCAAATGTGCTGTGAAGGATTTCCACTGGAGTTAAAGGAAGGAGTGGTACGAAAGAAAGCTTGCATGAGGCACTGCAGCCATGGGCATGGGCCAAGCAGATGAACATGTATTTAAGTCGTGTGAAGAGCCAAATGTACAGAATTTGTACAAGGAGCAGAAATGAACATCAAGGTCACACGCACAGTGAACGGACTCTATGGAAACCGGAGTGAAACCTGGAAGACCTGGGTTGCCATTTAAACTTGGGTTTTGAAGCTTTTGCTCCAGCTGACAGTGTTGTTTCATGCCCTTTGCAATTAGGGAAGTACAATCAGAGAAGAATCATGGGATCCTTAGTAATAGTTTTAGGTTGTTTCTTTGTTTACCTCAGTGTTTTGGAATTTTCTTTATAATTAATATGTGTGTTTTAGGTGAGGAAAGTGTGTTTACTTATGTATTTTACTAATCTACCTCCTACTGCAAACAGCACCCCCTGCATTTCCTGCACATTTTCTAGTAAAACAGCATGACATATCTCACTGGAGAAGTATGAGTACAAGCATGGGACTATAAACAAATAAAATTCATTTTAATTTTTTTAAAAAGTATTTGGATTCTTACTATGTACAAAGCACTGGACTAGGAATAAAACATAGATCCATGTCTTCAACAAAGGTTTGTTGGACACATATTATATTCCAGCCTCTCTGTTGCATGTTATATACATGATTTAATTTGATCATTACAACAAACCAAAGAGGAAAGTACATCACTCAGATGAGAAAAAAACGAGTCATTATTTTTTCAGACTATAAAACACATGTTTCCAATTATGTTAAATTTTGATGAGCACCTATGCTGTGCTAAATACACTATACATTACACGTGCTCCCTTAATTAATTATGTACAATTCCTTATTAAGATTACCACTTTCTTGATGAAGGAAATGAGGCTCAGGTAGAATAAATAACTTCACAGTCAGAACAGCAATTTAAATCCAACTCTATCTGACTCCAAATAGCATTCTTTTTTTCTCACCAGTTGACCAACTGGACGTTGGAAAAAGGGATTGGGATAGGGTGAGAGAAAAAAGAAGATAAAAAAGATAAGACACAAATTAAAAATTAGAAGTTATACATTCACATTTATATTTCATACTTCCAAGATGTACCTCTGAATGTCTTTCTGAAATCACTCACAGCTCTTATGTTGAGAGCCAACTTAAAGGCCATTCCTGGGAGGTTTATAAGATATTTGGTCTCCAAAAGATGAAATTAAAAGCAAGTAGAGAAGTGTGAAAATGATACAGAAATCTTACAAACAATAAAAGTAAGACTGTGGGTGTGTTTCCCTTGCTTTTATTTTATCCGTGTAATCTAATGATTAATTTGAAATCAGAGAGCATACACAGCTTTTGAAACAAACAGAAAATGTACTAAAAGATAGACGAGGATGCAAGTCAATCTTAAGCCTTGACATTCATATTTTGGTGTTGACCAAGTATAGCAATGTCTGGCTTCACAACCCTTATTCACCAGACTTGAGATATGGGGGTGGGGGGAACCCTAGTCCTCCCACAAAATTATCTTTCAGAACATAATTGTGCACTATCCGTGTATATCCTAAGGGAAATAATGGCAATTCCCCCAAATAGTTCTGCAAATGACTTGGGCTATGACAGCATTACTTTGGGAGGTACACATCCTCCCAAGGGGTTTGTTTTGTAGAGAATATGATTATCTCGGAGCTCTCAGTTTGTCAAACATTCATCACAGTACGTTACAGACTCAGTTGTCTACTGAACCAAAAGGGAGAGAGAGTTTCAAAAGCAAGCTGAAAACACTGATAGATTTGAACTTGGAAACACTTCGTTCTCTTCGTCACTAGAGCACTATACTCATCTGGTTTTCAACCCACTTTGCTGGTACTCCTATTGGATCTAAACTGATGGATCCTTCTTTTCTCACGGGTCTCAGTACTTGAGCTCTTCTTTCTACTTAATCACTCCTTAGATGACATCATGACATCACATGTCTTTAAATTCCATCTCTATGCTGACAGCTACTAGATTTATATCAGCCTAGATTGCTCCCCTGATGTCCAGGCTCTCGTGTCCAACTGCCTACTTAAATATCTCCACAAGGATAACTAATATGGATTTGAAACTTATCACATCCAAAATCGATTTTCCGATATTTCCTCTAACCTGATCGTCCTATAATTGTCTTCATCTCTTTTAATGGAAACTCTATTTCTGTTTGCTCAGGCTCCAAACTTTGGGTTCATCCTTGATTCCTCCTCTGTCTTTCACACCACACACCCAAGCCATCAGCAAATCCTATGAAACATAACCAGAATCCAGCACTTACTAGTACCTCCACTACCACCCCCCTGGTCAAACCACCACCATCTCACACAAGTTGCTTCCAGCTTTACTTCTCTATAGTCAGTTTCAAACCTAGCAAGCAGTGCATGCAGCCTTTTCAAAATAGAAGTTAAACTGAGTTCTGACTCTGCTCCACCAATGTTTTTCCATTTCACAAAAAGTAAAGCAAACAGCTTTACAATGACCTACCAGGTTGCACAAGATCGAAATCCTCATTATTCCTCTGACCTCCTTATACAGGACTCCTCCTAGCTCACACTGATCCAGCCACCTGGTATCCTTGCTGTACCTGAACCTGCAAGTCCCACTATCATCTCAGGACCTTTGCACAGCCCTCCTTTGTTCCAGGAACACTCATTCCCATAAAACCAGTGTCAGAGTTTTCTCCCTCATTTGAGACATGAATTTAATTTATATTCTCCAAAGGAAATGCTTATAAAATGGAACAGACTCAGTCTCTAGCTACTGCTTTATTTTCTATTGAAAAGGGAAAGTTTCATGAAAGCAGAGGTCTCCCAAATTCCAAACCAAAACTGATCATCCAACACCAACCATGCACCAGAAGAATGAGATAGAAACTAAAAGCTGAAATATGTCAGGCATCTTCTAATCCCATGGAAGAGGCTTAAGAAGGAGACCTCATGGCCTCAAAAACCCTAGGTTTAAGGACCCTAGGAAATCACCTATATTATTTTTGCCTAAAAAGATACCTTTAGCCCAGTACTTTTATTATTTTTCTTAGACATTTTATTTTTATTATTTAGAGTTGATTTACAATATTATATTAGTTTCAGGTGCACATGATTCAATATTTTTTATAGCTTATAGTCTATTTAAAGTTATTGTAAATTAGTGGCTATATTCCCTGTGCTGTACAATATATCCCTGTATCTTATTTATTTTATACATACTAGTTGGTACCTCTTAATCCCCTAACCCTATCTTGCCCCTCCCCCCATTCCTTTCCCCATTGGTAACCACTAGTTTATATTCTATGAGTCTGTTTCTGTTTTGTTATATTCATTTTTTTAATTTAAAAAAATTTTTTAGATTCCACATATAAGTGGTAACATACAGTATCTGTTTTTCTCTGTCTGACATTTCACTAAGCAAAATACCCTCCAGGGTACATAATACCATCCATGTTGTTGCAAATAACAAATTTTCATTATTATTATTATTATTTTATTTATTTATTTATTTATTTTGCAGTACGCAGGCCTCTCACTGCTGTGGCCTCTCCCGTTGTGGAGCACAGGCTCCGGACGCGCAGGCTCAGCAGCCATGGCTCACGGGCCCAGCCGCTCCGCGGCATGTGGGATCTTCCCGGACCGGGGCACAAACCCGTGTCCCCTGCATTGGCAGGCAGACTCTCAACCACTGTGCCACCAGGGAAGCCCTTCATTATTTTTTAACACTGAGTAATATTCCACTGGTGGAAATCCATTTTATGTTTACCATTTCTTCCTTATCCATTTATCTCTTGATGGACATATAGATTGTTTCCATATCTTAGCTATTGTAAATAATGCTGCTATGAACATTGGGGTGCATATATCTTTTTGAATTAGTGTTTTGTTTTTTTTTTTTTGATACATACCCAGAAGCTGTCTCATGCAGTAGCTCTATTTTTAGTTTCCTGAGGAACCTCCATACTCTTTTCCATAGTGGATGTACCAACTTACATTCTCAGTAACAGTGTACTAGGGTTCCCTCTTCTCCACGTCCTCGCCAAAATTTGTTATTTGTGGTCTTTTTAATGACAGCGACTCTGACAGGTGCGAGGTGATAGCTCCTTGTGGTTCTGATTTGCATGTCCCCGTAATTTTAAATGGGCACTCCTATTTCCTTATAGGTGTGATTTTACTGTTTCACTTCACCACAAAACAAATATAGCAACTCTTCTCTTACTCTTGAATGTGTTCCTTTTTCTATTTCCTGCCACTTACCATATATAAATAATAAGATAAATGTTAATTATGGAAAGGCAGATAAATAGATTAAAAAAAGAGTTCATACAGGGCCAAGTCCTTGAAGAATTAAAGTCACCCTACATATAAAATTCAAGTGATAATATCTACTTTCAAATAGTACATGGCTATTAGACTACTATATAAAAAGCACTGTGGTGATCACCACTGATCCTATAAAATGAAGAAAACATGAATATGGCCCTCAAGGAGTTCATAAACCAGTGCAGGGACATACAATCCTTAAATATAATAGGGGGCAAGCACAATAATGAGGCTACAAAGAACTTTAGGCAGAAGAGAAAAATACATGGGGATAATTTTAATTTAAATAATACAATTAGGAGAAATTTCATGAGATGACATCGTTTTACATGGGCTTTGAAGGAAAAAGAGAATTTCAATAAGTAGGAATGGAGTGGAACCACTAAAGACTTAGTTTTCCTGTAGTTATCCATTCATTCATCATAATGTTACTGAGAACATTCTACGTGTCAAGAAATGTGTTAGATGCCCAAAAGGTGTTCTCATTCAGAAGGAAAAAGAACTACAAAGGTGAGGAAGTATGCAAAAATTGAGGGGAAAGAAATTGGTTGAGGAATTGGTAAGAAATAAAGTGAGAGTGGTTAGTTGACAAAGTAAGATGGGGAACCAGAGGAAAGGGAAATGGTATCTTGTTTCTGAAGTGTATGATTTTACTGTAAAGCTCTATAGAGGTATCAGGTTGTTCTTGTTTGTCTGTTTTTGTTTTGTTGGGGTTTCTTTGGCCACACCGCGCAGCATGCAGATCTTCCCCAACCAGGGATCGAACCCCCGCCCCCTGCAATGGAAGCACAGAATCTTAGCCACTAGACCACCAGGGCAGTCCGGAAGTATTAGTTTTTAGTATTATAATCAATAATCTCAAATGGTGTGCTTAAATATTTTGAGTGTATGCAGTAGCAAGGTTTTTTTAAGGAGGGAAATGACATTCTCAGTACTCTTCTCAGTAGGAAAAACACGCTAATATGCCCCAAAGAACACTGGGATAATGGAGTTCCTCAGAAACAAATCCCATAAGTACCTCTCTAAAAGAATCCTTTCTGTGTTTGCTTCGGGGCCATCTTAACACATTTAGGTACAAAGCAAAACAGGGAAGCACAAGCCAGAAAATTTGGTTATAAAGAAACTTGCCTCAGAGGGATTATTTTTCTTAAAACTATTAAATGTGTCTGATATCCCAAACACAATTGTCTTCGGACTTGAATTATGGGGTTTTAAAGCGTTTATTTTGGGCTGGTTGATATAGTGCTCATCCCCAGTCATTTCTCTTTAAAAGTTCTAAGACCCCAAACAGCCAATCTCTCTTTGCTACGATCATCTTAAACATTTCCATTTGCCCAGCACAACATGCTTCACATTTCCAGTCTATACAGGAAGCCACTGTGTTTAAACATACCTCAGGCTCCCTACTCTGCCTTGTTCTAAAAACACATTGAGCATCAGTGTCTATGTATTTAGATGCATATATCTGACAAATGTAGACTAAAGTGGCATTAAGTGAGATAATCCTACCTGTCCTGAGAATGTTAGAATGTTAATCTTCACTGCCCGCTGCCTGTCTCCCTTTAAATCTGGCTAGGGGTGATTGGCTGCTTGCTGAGATTTAAAAAGTAGACAACAGTCCAGCCTATATACATGGCACTGGGGGTACAGACTTCACCAAAGCCAATTCAATTAGAATTTAACACCCTATTCAATCAGGCCTCCCCCTAACCTCACAGAGTAGTTTACTTAAACTCCCTTTTCACCGTAAGGAAAAATTTC
The DNA here is from genome assembly GCF_008692025.1 of Phocoena sinus. NCBI lineage: Eukaryota > Metazoa > Chordata > Mammalia > Artiodactyla > Phocoenidae > Phocoena > Phocoena sinus. Next base: position 40,437,431 of record NC_045764.1, on the reverse strand, counting down.
TACATTGTATGTTCAAATTTACCAAACAATACAGCTTCTCCAGAAGCCGAAAACAGGTATCTGATTTTCCTCTGCAATCTTCCTGCCATGTGATTTCATTGCTTTCCAAACTCAGTGTTTCCTAGATGGCTTTTGTAATATATATGTAATCAACTGCAAACAGATTCTGGCTGGTATACCTAAGGAAGTGGATGGCCAGGGCAATGTTCCTAGTGCAAACATGTGGAGTTCTTGGGCACCTACAAAGATGAGCGTGGACCTCTTTCAACTAAAAGAAGCAACAAACAGAGATGCTCAAAAGACAGACTACAGGGCGATGAGAAGACAAGTAGTCAATGATTCAAACAGAAAACAAGGTTATTCCTTCTCCCTTTGCTCAGAACTGTGGATGGGTGAATTGTGTGTGAGTGGAGCATTTCACTGTATCCAAGGTCACTGGGCACAGAGGTGAGCCAATGCTAGAATCATAGACCAAAGTTCATCCTTAAAAAGATGAAGGTGGGCTTCCCTGGTGGCGCAGTGATTGAGAGTCCGCCTGCTGATGCAGGGGACGCGGGTTCGTGCCCTGGTCCGGGAAGATCCCACATGCCGTGGAGCGGCTGGGCCCGTGAGCCATGGCCTCTGAGCCTGCGCTTAGAGGCCCGCGTACCGCAAAAAAAAAAAAAAAAAAAAAAAAAAGATGAAGGTAGAAGATATAAAACCTTAACTCTCTGGTGCTCAGTCTTTAGCTTCCTTCACCTCACTACCCTAATGACTCCCAGATTTGTATTTTCCAGATTGAACCTCTCTCCTGAAATTCAGACTCATTTATTCTACTACTAACTACACTTGGATGTACTGGAGACTTCTGAAACCAATCATGTCCAAAATAGAACTCTTAAACGCCTTCCCAAATCCATTCCTCACAAGGATTCCTCCATCTAATTAAATAGCATCATCCTTCACCCAGTTATGTAGTCCAAAGTCTAGGCATCTTCCCTGTTTATCTTTTCTGATATCCCTTATACAACCCATTTAACAAGTCCTGTCACTGCTAGGCTAGAATTATATCATGAACTCGATCAATTCTTACCAAATCTACTGCTCACATGTAGAGCCAACCTCAATCATATCTCCCCTAGACTATCGCAAAGACCTCTGAGTCTCTCATTTCTGGGGTCGCCACTCACTGCCCTATGCCCTCCACAGTGGCTATTCCACGCATAGCAGTCGGGAGGGATCCTTTTTATCAAGAAAAGCAGATTGTATCACTCCCTTGCTCAAAATGTCCCAATGACTTCTCTCCAGCTTTTGAATGAAATTGAAAATCTTTAGGAGGGACTACAAGATCCTACATGGTCTGGCCTCGCTTACCGCTTAGACCTCACCTCCACACACCTCCCACTCACCCCTTTTGCTGTCCCCTCACCCATGTTGTGCCTTCGATATGGTCAGTTCTTTCCTGCCTCCAGGATTTTATACTGGCTATTACCTCTTCCCAGAATGTGTCCCCCCAGGAGATATGAAGGATTAGATACTTCCATTGTGTGGGTTTCAGTTCAAATGCTACCTCCTAGACAATCCTACCTAAAATAACACTCATCTTCACCCTCTATTCACTGACCCAACTACATCCAACTGCATTTTTTTTCTTCTGAGGACTCAACCACCTAAAATTATATCATCTCTTTGCTTGTTTCATACTTGTTGCTTTCAACATAAAATAACTTCTATATGAGGTCAAGACTTTGTTTCATTAGCCACTGTTTCTTCAAACTTTATACCACTGCTTGGTATAAATAGGTGTTGAATACACATTTGTTAAATCAAAACACAATCTTAGTTGCCAACCTTCCAGTCACACTTCATGATGACTGCATTAAAACTATTTGGAATTAGTTTCAATGGACTTTCTATTTCTAGGCATCAACTTATAAATTCAAGGCTTATAGTGCATAGTTTCGTATTTAGTTTTTTCAATCTTTTTAATGAGTACAAATGAAATGATCAGCCATAGCCCATCTTATTTTGTATAGCAAACACTCCCTTGGGTGTTGGATTGGAAAATGAGATCCACAGACAATTTTTCTTAAAATAAAGCCCTAAGGAATGGTTTAAAAATACACTGAAGCTAGAGTCATTTTTTCCTTGAGTGTTAGATGTTTCTTAGAGGAAACCTCAACCCTGTGCAGGAATTCCTGTCTCTGAATTAGGGATCAGGGCACTTCTGTAAAGGTTTAAGTATAAGGTAACCTAAATAAGATCCAGAATTTAATTAAACTCCCATGTATGTACTGTAATCAATCTTACTAAACATATGAAATAAACAAATATCCTTTGTTTATCTTATAAAATTCCAAATGAAAAGAAAAATTTAAAAAGTGCCCATATTGGCAACCCCTTGAGAGAGCACTTCCAGCCTGGGTGTTCCACCAAAAACTATGAGACTAATGATATCTACCCCACTTAACTATGATGAAGATTAAATAAGAAAAAGTAGGTGGATAGACTTTGATAAGTGTTACCAAGTCAAAGCGGTTCTGTTAACTCTGGGAAGGCCCCAGACTCAATGAGTCAGATGGTTTTGCCCAGTTCACTTGCACCCCTTTCCTTCAACTTAAGCAGAAGGACAGGTGTGGTACCACAGAACAAACTCAGATCTGGAACACAGCGTATTTCCTCCCCAGTCTCAACTCTAGAATTAACTCACTAAAGCCCTCGTATCTTTCATATTATCTCTCTCTCTCCTTGATTTTATTATAAAAAGAGGAGCTTACATTTGTCACCTATTAAGTGACTGTCAACCCTAAATGCTATGTCCTTTCATATCCCTTGGTACAGAGTATGATGCTGCTAAACCACGAGAACTTGAGTAGATGCTATGTCCATTCCTTGTATTTCCTACCAGGACAATAAATTGAAGTAAAGGTATTTAGCATAAGGGACATCCTAGTATTCTGAGAAATCAGGCTCAAATATGGCACTGCAGTAAGAGCTGGGCCCTGGTTTTAGTGCTAAGCTGTGTTAGACCATGAGAGGTACACTGTGGTCTGAGAAGTTAGATCATTGGACACACCACTTTACCCCAAGAGATAGAAACTGGATAGTGAATAAATTAGCCCCTATGGTACTACAGTTCTCCAAATTTAGAACAGCTTCAACAAATCTTTTGCTTTATGAAGTGGATGCCTCTCTCTCTTTTCTGTCTGTCTGTCTGTTTCTCTCTCTCTCTCTATCTCTTCCCAAACCAAATAAAATACAAAGACCTAGTAAAGCAATACTAGTGTTTTCAGTATCTGTCTATAAGCACTGACTGGCACACTGAAGTTCTCATCCGCTGCAGAAATTTCTTCCTGACATAAACACAGAACTAATAAACACGTTTCACTGAAAATAAATAAAGATTTGCATTCAACCTAAATGTAAGGTAAAATGGACAGTGAGCTTTTTTTCCAACAGTTAGGTTCAGTTCTTCCCTCCATGTGAGAGAACTGTGGCTTGTGGTAAATCCTGTAGAGAACAACCATATGGAGATTGTTTGACTTAATTGTATAGGTTTTATTACAAAATATTTATTTTGAGTTTATTAAGACTGATACAGTTTACCTATTAATTGATATATCTTAACACTGACCAAGATTTGCCTTTTATCTACCATAAATTTAGGCTGGCTCATTTGAACACCCTAAGAAAAGAGAGCAGATTTCTGAGAGCAACTAAGACCTAAATTTTAAAAAGAAGGAGAAAGAGGTGGAGGAGGAGGAGGAAGCAGAGAAGATGGTGAGGTAGAGGGTGGGAAGGGAGGGAGGGAGGAAGGAAGGAAGGAAGGAAGGAAGGAAGGAAGGAAGGAAGGGAGGGAGGAAGGAAGGAAGGAAGGAAGGAAGGAAGGAAGGAAGGGAGGAAGGAAGGAAGGAAGGGAGGGAGGAAAGAAGAGAGGGAGGGAGGAAGGAAGGAAGGAAGGGAGAGAGGGAGGAAGGAAGGGAGAGAGGGAGGAAGGAAGGGAGAGAGGGAGGAAGGAAGGGAGGCAGGGAGGAAGGAAGGGGGGAAGGAAGGAAGGGAGGAAGGCAGGGAGGAGGGAAGGAAGGAAGGAAGGGAGGGAGGAAGGAAGGGAGGGAGGGAGGAAGGGAGGGAGGAAGGAAGGGAGGGAGGGAGGAAGGGAGGAAGGAAAGGAGGAAGGAAGGAAGGGAGGAAGGCAGGGAGGAGGGAAGGAAGGAGGGAGGAAGGAAGGAAGGGAGGAAGGCAGGGAGGAGGGAAGGAAGGAAGGAAGGAGGGAGGAAGTAAGGGAGGGAGGGAGGAAGGAAGGGAGGGAGGGAGGAAGGAAGGGAGGGAGGGAGGGAGGAAGGAAGGGGGGAAGGAAGGAAGGGGGGAAGGCAGGGAGGAGGGAAGGAAGGAAGAATAGGAGAAAGAAGGAAAGAAAAAGGCTTTCTCAGAGAAATAAGAAAAAAATAATGCCCTGCACGTCCTCAGCACTGTAAGAACACCTAGGCAATGGAATCTGCCTGAAGGTCTGGCTTAGGAATCTCAGCATCGAATATAGCATGTTCAGCCCTCAGGAAACCACACACCCGATTCCTAGTAGAGTTGAGTCAAATCTTTATCCATCTACTATTCAAAGTAGATCCCTTCAGTTTGGAGTATAGTATTTCCTTTTCCAACCACAGTATTAAAAGCCAAAGTTATGGATGCTCCAAAGAGCTATTAACAATCCCTTTCTTAGCTTAGTTTCCTTCCAAAGGAAGACTGTAAGAATTTGTCTGTGTGTCAGAATTTCACTCACTTACCACCTATTTATCAGAGAAATTGCAAGAACATTTGGCAGAAGGATGGAGAGAATATGGTGGGATCATGCGTGATCTCATATCCACCCAATTTTTTTTTTCTGAAGAACAGAGTTTTGTTTTTTTTTTAATTGGAAATAAGGGAGAAAATAAGTAAGCGATTGGTATTAAGGGAGGAAGGAACCCATAAAGCCACATAATGTCGTAACTCTGGGAAGAGTTTGTAGATTATTAAATAGCAGTGAATAAGTAGAAAGTCACTGAATTCTCTATTGAACATCTCTCCTCTGCTGTGAGATATAACGCTGCACAAAGAAATATGTAACTAATGCTTGAATGAAGAACATTAATGTGGTTCAAAGATCCTTAAAATCAATAAAATGACTTTAGACCCCATTGGCAAAAATAAAATGGCATCATTGAATTATTATTATTGGGCAAAAAGTAGGCTCTGAATAAAGGTTTGTGGATAAGGAAGTGAGAAAATCTTGCCCCAGTCTAGAAATTGTGTGTGATCCTAAGTAGTCTAATCGAATAAATACTGCACTAGGAATTTGAATTTAATTCTTAAGGCCAACAGTCTTCATTAGGTACAAAACAACGCACTGGGATGCAAAAAAAAATTATTAGACTTTCTATTTATAATATTAAGCTAAAAAATAAAGAAAATAAGCTTTACTCACATTTCCACATGGATTGTCACCGAAGTCTTTGCTGGGACATATGTAAGGTGGCCCCTGGCCTCATCTGATGAACAGGTGCCCAGTGGCCCTGTCCTCATCTGATGCACAGGTGCCCTCATCTGATGCACAGCCCCCAAGACAAAAATTGACGGCCTCAAATTTTCTTGTTTGCTTGCTTTCAGCACATCACAATATGTTGTCATTTCTGTGGGCCAGGTTATGTGGAGTTGTGCATTAAATTATCTGGTTTTAATTAAACCATCATAAAATGGACAAGTGGTTTAAAAAGATTTTTTCCCCCCAAGACCTGCAAACTGAAGATAATATTAATAATGCAAGAACAAGTGAGCAGCTCAAAAATGGCAAAGCTGACACCTTCCTTTAACCTTGTGGTAGCTCTTCATCAGCCAAGTGATGAAGCAAAAATAATGACAATGTAATCAGTTCTGACAAGGTATCAGCTAAAAATACTTGAAATTATCGAGAAAATTCTTTGACATATTTACATCTGTGACTGTTAAGAACGAACTTTGTCCTAAGTGTATATTTTCTTATAAGCTATTACCTAATAATAGTATAAATTCAGGGTGATCAATGAGATAGTAAAATACTATTTATTTCATCCTGTTCTCATGCTTTTTACCCAGTATATTATTATGAAATATAGTAGTACGCTAACGCTAGCTTAATATTGCAATTCATGATTATGCTTTATAGATATTAACATAAAATAGAAATATAAACATTTGAGGAATTCCATATGCAATTATGTTTAATGATAGGATGCTTTAAAAAACTGGAAACCACTGTTCTGGAAAATGTTTTTAAATAGAGGAATTACCTGAAAATCTAGTTTTAGAAAGGTAACTGATTGTACTACAGAGTGTGTTGGAGGAAAATATAAGAGTTATCCACTAGAAGGCTATTTCAATATTGAAGACAGGAGTCAAAGCAGATCTCAGGGAACCAAGTAGACTTCTCTCTAGTTTTTGCGCTACAAAATAGTCTCGAGTACAGGTATTTGTTCACAGGGAATTATCTTTTAAAGAAATAATATAACCCAGAGGAAAAAACCATAATTATATTTAAAAAAAAAAAAAAAGGAAATGATAAAAGAACAAGGGAAAAAAAACATCTCTTACCGAAGAAGACAGACCACCCTTGGCTTTTCTGAGCTAAAACTGAGAGGAGGAAAACAGGAAGTTTCCCCCTCTCCTACTAAGAGAACTAAATAAATAGGAAAGAGTTTTCATCTGCTCTTTCCTTCACAGGATCCCTGTGACTTAAATTTGAAAGGATTTACAAAGCCAGACCGCTGTGCTTCTCAAAGTTAACTAGGCAAAGAAATCTCCTGAGGATCTAATGAAAATGCAGATTCTGACTCAGTAACTGGATTTGGACCTGCATTTCAAACAATCACTCAGAGAAGGCTATTGCTGGTGGTCAGCAGGCTCCATTAAGAGTAGCATGGCTTTAGAGCAGCGATCTCTGAACTTACCTGAACTTGCATTATGCTCAATTAAAAATGCAAGAGCATACATCCCCAGTATATGTGGATTTACTGATGTAGAAGGTAATATATTTGCTATCACTTGTTACAAATATTATGGATATTATAACATGCAACCAAAAATAGAAAATCGCAAATGATAACATTTAAGATAAATGTGAATAGAAGTTCTGATATCTTTTTCCTGCACCCGCCCCGCCCCATAGGATCGTATATTGTACCCCCAATACAGGCACCTGGGTCTGGAGACTGCAAGACTAGAGGATAGTTATTAGTTACTTGGGGGTTTTTTTGGTCTAAAATGTGGGTGGTCCCTCCAGGTGAATAGCCTTAAGGCATTTACATAAGCCAGCTGTCAAAGCTTCCAAGACAGGAATTGGTTGAATCTAGTATTTCTAATACATAATTTCCTGTAAACTTAATTCTTTTTGAAAGCAGCATGGTTACTCATCACAAACTATTTATTAAACCTTGCAAGACATGTCTAAGTTAAAATAATTAGTAACTTTCAAATAAATGCAGATAATCTAGGACAAATCAAATGCTCTTCTAGCTAAGTTGAATTGAAATAATGAAAATTCCTACACAACCAAACTTCTGTTTATCCTTTTGGCTACCTTTCACTTAAATTCTGCGTAATCAAGAATCTCCATTTGTGTACCTGATGTATACAATAGCTCTAAACGGTCTGAAAGAGACCTGTCAAAATAGAATTATCTACCTTCCCAAACTTCCAAAATTGCTCATTAAAAAAGTGGAAAAAATAAGGCTAAGTGTCTTTCTTGGGCTAATTATAAAACTTGATAGTTATTTTTCCTCTAAAACAAGGACAGTTTTCTTGACAACTACCTCTCTGCTATCAACTTGCCAATCTTATTGAATTAGTTAAAAAAAAATTCTAAGCTGTTCTCAAAATCTAGTGTGCCTAAGAATTCCCTATGGAGTTTGTTTAAAATATAGATTCTTGGGTCTTACAGAAACTCTTACTCACAAATCTAAATGGAATGAAATGAACACTAAGGAGTCCAGAAACAGACCCATAAATGTATGGAAATATATCATAGAAATGGCTTTTTTTAATAAATAAGGAAATGAAGAAATATTTACTTAATGGTGCTAGAACAATCGGTTTTTCCATATGGATAAAAATAAAAAAGTGCCATTTCAATCCCGGCAGGAAATAGATGGCACATACTTATTAGGATACTTTGGGGAAGAGTTTAATAAAGGGATTATTTACAGAGATGCTAGCAGGAAATAGTGAAACTGCAAAGGATGTCATAACCCAGGGCTAGAAACAGCAGAACTATTACTCCCTCTAGACTCAAGGAGAAAAAGGGTAAGAGTGGGTTACTAGGATTGGAAACAGAGCTGTTATGTAAGGAGGAGGACCTTGACAGTAGAAGTAACCTTTAATCTAGAGGCACAACCAGCCCCAGGCAATACTTCAGGGAAGAAGTATCCATTGAAGTATCCATAAATACCCCACCTCACCTTCCCCCTACCGTCTAATTTCCTTTGGTTCCTCAATGCCTGAAGCAAACCAGAAGCCAGAGGTCAAGGGATCTCTGTTGCGCAAGATATAAATGAGTACTTCTGAGCCAGAAATGGGTTCAAAATGGAGGAGAATTAATCTGGAGGGACATGTACAACATATCCAACAAAGACTCCTAATGCATACCACATACAAAATTAACTCCAGGTGCATTAAGATTCCTCTTCTTATTCTGCTATTTCTAAAATGTGGGTGTTATTGGTGAATAAAAATTAAAACTATTTTATTTATATAATTTGATTATTATTTATATAACTATATAAATTATTGGTGTACATCGGTATAAAATAATATAACTAATTTTAGGAGAATTTTTGTTGTAGTTCAGGGGCACATTTTCTCAGCACAAGTTAAAATAAAATCACTGTTCTATGGTTCCCGCTCTCACCAAGATGTTGAACTAGGAGAGTTTCTGGCTGTCTCTCCCAGGAACGACCCCAAAAGGCTCATAGAAGAAAAACCAAGACATATCAGAAACTGTGAAATATCTCTAGGGTGCATGCTGGTTTGTGGGGCATAGTGGTTTTGTCAGAGGATAAAGCAATAGTTCTGTTTCTCCCTGACCATTGCTTTGGGATGAACTAAAGGTTCTCAAAGTCTGGCTCCAGGCCAGCATTAATAGCATCATCTGGGAACTTGTGACAAATTTAAATTCTTGGGGTCTCTCCCAGACAAACCCAAACAGAACTGAGCAGTTGGAGCTCATAAATCTGTGCTTTTACAAGTCCTCCAAGAGACTCTGGGATAAACAATGCCTCTATCTATACTAGAGTGGTCAGATTCACGAAATAAAAATTACAGTACACCCAGTTAAATTTGAAGTTCAGATAAACAACAAATACTTTGTTTTAGTGTAAATATTCTAGTGAAGTTCAGATTTAACTGCAAATCCTGCATTTTATTTGGCAACTCGAATCTATACCTATAGTCAGAATTTTGGTCCAGGTATCTTCTAGAATAAAATCAGACAGCTCAGAAGCACAATAAGTATGAGGAACTGAGAAAAATAGGTGAATACTGACTTGGCACTAGTCAAAGCATGGTCTTCCAAATGGAGGCAGTCAGCTGAGAATCTGTAAGAAATGCAGATTCTCAGCCCCACCTCAGAAGGACAAAATCAGAAACTGTGGTGATGTGGCCAAGGAATCTATATAGGTTTACCATGCTGTCCAGATGACTAAGTTTGAGAAGCATTGTACTAACTAATCTCAGGCAATGAATCCCACCCCTTTCCCTTTCAAATGCCAAGTCCCAGACTGCTTCTCCCAGGACCACAAAGAGTGAAGCTTTGGCCTGAGGAATTGTTTGGGGACAAACCACCATTTCTCCGGTATTGTTTTCATTAGAATGAGTAACTCAGACCAGCCCTCAGTTAAGGGGTCAGGAATTAAGCTCCGCCATATGAAAGGGGAATATGTAAGAATTTGAGGATATATTTGTTAAACTACCCCAGACACTAAACAGTGAAACTTAAAGGACAGAAAAATAATATTAATCAAATGCTTAACTAAAAGAAAGCTAACATGAGATACTAATATCAAATGAGAATATTAATATCAAATAAAATTGATTTAAAAACAAATTATTAGATCGATATGGTCACAAATAGAAAATAAAAAGTTAATTCAGCAATAAAAATATCAATATAACAAGCCTAAAGATGCAAGCATTTAATAAAATTGCTTGAAAATATAGAAAGTTAAAAAAAGCAATGGAACTACAGGAAAAATAATTCCTCCACTTTAATAGAAAAATTAAAAATACCTCTCTCGATTATTAATAAGTCAAATAGTGGGAAAGAAATGTGAGTACATATAGGATCTGGAAAACATAATCAAGCAGTGTAACTTAATGACCATATTTTAGAGTTCTGCATGCAACTACTGGAGAGTATGCTTTTTTTTCATGCATTCAAAAATTGGTTATGTACAAAACCATAAAGAAAGCCTCAACAAATTTCAGAAAATAAATATTTTTCAGATCATAATCTCTGCCCAAAACACGATTGGGCTAAATGTTAATAACAAAAAGATACTTTTTAGAATCCTCATTTGCTTAGACATTTTAAAATATATGGGTGTACTGTAGAAGAAATTAAGAATAAAAATATAAACATTTATAATTACATTATGATGAAACAAATATCACAAAACACATGTGTTCAGCAAAAATGATGCACCATTTATAGCTTTGAGACCTTACATAATAAAAGAAGAAAACTTCAAAATTAATGAGCTAAGTGTTGACCTTAAGAAGTTATCCATAATGTAAATTGGTGCAGCCACTAGGGAAAACTGTATGGAGGGTCTTCAAAAAACTGAAAATAGAGTTGCCACATGATCCAGCAATCCATTCCTAGGCATACATCCAGACAAAACTCTAATTTGAGAAGATACATGCACCACTATGCTCATAGCAGCACTGTTCACAATAGCCAAGACATGGAAACAACCTAAAGAAGATGTCGTACATATATACAATGGAATATCACTCAGCCATAAAAAAGAATGAAATAATGCCATTTGCAGCAACATGGATGGACCTACAGATTATCATACTAAGTGAAGTAAGTCAGAAAGAGAAAGACAAATACCATATATCACTTATATGTGGAATCTAAAATATGACACAAATGAACATATCTATGAAACAAAAATAGACTCACAGACATAGAAAACAGACTTGTGGTTACCAGGGAGGGTTTATCCTGTGATAAACCATAATGGAAAAGAATATGAAAAATAATATATATATGTATAACTGAATCACTGTGCTGTACAGCAGAAATTAACACAACACTGTAAATCAACTGTACTTCAATAATTTTTTTAAAAAATGTTATCCACAGAATATCAGAGTAAGAATAAGAGTAAAAAGAAGGAGAAGGAGAAGAAAGGTAAGAAAAAGAAGCAAAGGAAGAAGAAAAGTGAAAGAAGGAGAGGGAGGAAGAAAGGAAAAACACAACAGAAGTAAAGTCAAAAATTAATAAAATAGAAAGCAAAATACAATAGCAGTGGAAAAAAACACATGAGTTGGTTCTTTGAAAAAATTAAAGTAGACAAACATCTGGCAAAATAATCAAGAAATAAAGAATACAAAAATAACATTAAAATGAAATAAAAAGTGAAATGTGTGTAGAAACTTAAAAGAAGATAAAAAGTTGAAATTCTTTAATATTACAAAATTTAATATTACAAAAATTAAAAGAAGTAGACAAATTCTTGGGAAAATATAACATCAGAATTGAGTAAAAATTGAGTAAAAATGAAATAAAAAATTTGATTAATTCTATAACTATTAAGAATTGTAGCAGTAAAGAAACACTAAGCCAAGATGGATCTAGTATTGATTTTTATCAATCTTCTAAGGTGAGACAAAGAAATATCATCCACCATGACCAAGTTGGGTTTATTCTGGAGAAGCAAAGGTAATTTTATATTTAAAAATCTGTAATTGCAGTTTACTACATTATTAGATTGAAAAAGGAACATTATTTTAATAGATGCAAAAAAAGGATTTGATAAAATCTAACATTCATAAAAATATATGGGTAAAGTTAATTATAAATGGAGAGATATTATAAACATTCCTTTCACAATAGGAAAGGTGACAAGGGGATCCGCTATCACCACTTCTAATCAATATTTTAACAGAAGTACTAGCCAGTCCAGTAAGATTTAAGATACATGAAAGGAAAAAAGTAGACTCATATGTTTTGGAAAAGAGAAATCAAAAGTGTCATCACTGGAATATAACTGTTTACATGGAAGAACTAAAATAAAAGACAGAAAATAATTATTTTAGAAATAATAGGATAATTTAGCAAGATGACTACATTAATTTATAAAAAGCAGCTCCTTAAATAACATAGAAATAGCAAGGAATATAAAATATCAATAAATAAGCAATATTAAAATTCAGAGTTTATTTCTCAAAAGACCCATTCCAGACAGTGGAAAAGTAAGTTACAATCTGGGAAAGCATCTTTGCAAAACGGAAAATCAAAAGACTGCTATTGAATATATTTTTTAAAAGCTCAAAAATTAACTAGAAAAACACCAATAAACTAATTTTAAAAAGTCAGGTAGTAGGGAGCATGAACAGGCATTTCATGGAAGAGTAAACACAAACAACCAATAAATCTGTAAAGAAATGTACAGCATAATTATTGATCAGGAAAATGTCAGTAACGACCACAACGGCATGACACTTTATGACTTAATGGACAAAAATTTTAAATCTGACAATATCAAGTATTGGGGACAAGCACATGGATCAAATATACCTTGCTGGAGGGGATGTAGCCTGAGCACCTACTGTGGAGCATGGTTTGGTATTCCTGGCTAAAGTTGGACATCCTCTCTGCTATGGCCTGACAATTCCTCTCCTAAGTGTATACCAAGAGAAAACTTTGCACCTGAACACGGGCGAAATTGTCCAGCATGTTCATAGCAGCATTGTTCACATTATCAGAAGACTGGAAACCGTCTAAACCCTCACCAGCAGGAGAGTGCATGACTAAAGTAAATGCAGATAACAAAATATTACATGGCGGTCAGAATGCATGACTACAGAGAACAGGGACGCAAGAATAGGGATAAAACATAACAATATAACATTAAGCAAAAAGTAACTGTAGAAGGAGTATACACAGCATGATACCAATTTTTATAAAGTCAAATAAAAATATAATTTTAAAAGAATTTCTGTATAAGAAATAAACATATGCAGAAAGGAAATCAAGGAAATGATGAATATGGGGTGGGATTCAAGATGATCGCCTTAATGGGTGAGGGGTGGCAGAGGGATGGGGATCCTAGCTTCTGCTATAGGTGATAGGTTCATGGGTGGCTGTAACATTATGAAGATAACTAACTAAATACAGCGAGATTTACAGATCAACAATATAAGGATTTTGATAATATGATTGTTCCTGAGATCTAAAGAAGAAGGAAAATCACTGTCTCCCTCAGGGTAGAGAGACTGGTTTACAGAAGCTCTGCAGTGAGAAGCTGGGCAAATAGTCTACACAGATTTTTCTTTCTTGTGCATTAGATGTTTTACCTCTGGAAGACGGTATTCCATGTCTTGTGTGGTGGCCAGGACTTATCTGGCACTGCTCTGTCTCTTTCTCTTGTAGCTGTAAGAGACCTCTAGCTAGGATGGCAAATTCCACAATAATAGAAACGCACACAAGATGGCAGTTTCCACAGTCAGTTTATATGGCAAAGACTGGTCCAGCCAGATGTGCCATATCAGAGCCCTTTCATTTTAATCAATATCATTGCCAGTTTCTCCTTAGCCTACTCCTGCAGCCTACACCTGCCTATTCTGACCCCAGGAAACCTCCTTTTATTGAAGACCCTCTCTTCTCTATGCTGTATGTTGAGATGATTGCTTTGTTTTATTTTTTATCATGTGCTCCATTACAGAATTTTGTAGCATCCATAGAATCTCGGAATGTTCCCGCCTGCTGATGGACAGACAGCTCTCCAAGCTCCTAATGCTGGTGTGATTTTTTTCTCTTTCTCTGTAAATTTACTGAGCTTTAGGGAGGAAGCAGGTATAACCTCAAATGCTCCGTCAGCCATTTTGAACTTGAATTTCTCATAAATTCCTTTAGAATGAGGACAGGGAGCTAGGACCGGTCTGGTCTCTTTGAAAAGAGAAAACGTTGCTGATGATTTAGAAAGATGTGTCCCAATGGTTTGAGTGAAGATTCTTAAATTATTTCTCAGACTCAGGCTGAGCTTCTAGAACTGAACAAAAACAAACAATGAATCTAAAAGAAAATTGGGTTGGGCTTCCCTGGTGGCACAGTGGTTGAGGGTCCGCCTGCCGATGCAGGGGACGTGGGTTCGTGCCCCGGTCCGGGAGGACCCCACATGCCGCGGAGCGGCTGTGCCCGTGGGCCATGGCTGCTAGGCCTGTGCGTCCGGAGCCTGTGCTCTGCAGCGGGAGGGGCCACAGCAGTGAGAGGCCCGCATACCGCAAAAAAAAAAAAAAAAAAAAAAAAAAAAAGAAAAGAAAAGAAAATTGGGTTGCCAACAATTGAGGCTTTAAATAGCAAGTGTCCAAGCATCAGCACAAGTGTTGTATTCCTCAGACCACAGTGGCTTTCAGACACAGGGACCATGTCCACATGGTAAGTACATCAAGAATTGCTGGATTGCTAACAAACTGAATTTTAAATTCAGTTAGAATGTTAGAATGGCTTTAGAATGGCTGTTAGAATGGCTTTCCTTTTTACTCCCTTGTTTTCTCCCATTGAAAATGGTCACTTCCATTCCCCAGGAGTGACCTGAAATTTTAACTTAATTTTGTTCATAAGACATTCGAACCTACTGAAATAAGAGACATACTGAAGAGCTGCATGCAGGGTTTATTTTATTTTATTATTTTTAAAATTTCATGTGGTCCCTTTAGGAAATCATCTGTCAAAGCCATTGAAAGGGGTAGCTTGATTAGGTTGTATACACAATATGCACCAACATTTCCAGACATTCTGTCTACTGGGGCATCTAAGTTTTATCTTCAGCGCTATCTGAGATCTCCATCAATAAACTTAACCCTTCCTTCTATATTTCCCTCATCTTCTCACCTTCTTTGTTGGTACCTTAGGTGTCTATCATATCTAAAATTCAGATTCTATGCTATCTACCAATTCTAGAGTCCTTATTATAGCTCACAATGGCCTGGCCCTGCCCTCCTCTCTCCTTGTCACTATGCTTTAGTTACATTGCCTTTGGTTTCTGAAACATGTCAAAATCCTTTTCCTCCCTCTGCCAAGAATATTCTTACTCTTTCACCTCTCCTGAGTAGCATCTATTCTTTTCAGTTGAAGTATCACTTTTTCTAAGAAGGCTTTTCTGACCTTCCCATACAAATCCCTAACACTTTGAACTTTTCCTTCAGAGCAATTATCAAAATTGTAATTTTATACGTGTTCCATTTTCTTTGGTTCTTGTTTATTGTGTCTCCAATACTGCACCAGGGCAAATATAGTACCTATTTTGTGTCCTTTGTGTTTGCAATAAATACAATGAGATTTCTAAAACATATTTACTGAGTTCCATAAATAGCAGGTAGAATTTTTGATACATTAGGGCTAAAGTATAAAGTATGAGCTTGAGGAAGAACCCAGTTCAGATTCATTTGGTTACATCTTGCAGAGGTCTGAAATACTCAATAATTTGTGGCATTGTTTCCATCCCTTTCTCTTAGCTGGCCAGGCCCCTTTTACAGCTCTGGTCTTTCACCCCTGGTATGACCCAAGTCTACCATTCGTGCTAGGGATGAAGTCTTACTTTACTTTTACTATCCAAGAAAAACTTAGAGACCTGAAAATAGTCCTTGGCCTTAGCATCTTTAGGTTAGTCGCAAAAACTCTCTGAGCCATAGTTTCTTCATCTGAAAACAGGATAATAACATCTGTCACAGGTCACGGGGGGTGTTTGTACAAGACCACTCAAACAAAGAGCTCAGTGCTCATCCTGAAGCATTTGCCACTCACAGATGCTAGTTTCTTTTCCTCACTATTATTTCCTCACTGCATAGTTTAGGTCAAGTTTGAGGTCACACAGGCCACAAAAGACCACACTCACTTCTACAACCAATTGTAAGTTACGGATGGTGGTTCCCAAAACCACCCTCGGGTTCAATAGTTTGCTAGACCGACTCCTAGAAGTCACTGAAAGCTGTTGTACATACATACGGCTATAAATACTTTCAAAGTGAAAGATTAAAATCAGCCAAGGGAACAGACCTATAGAGCAGCATCCAGGAGGTTCCCAAACATGGAACTTCCATTCTCTCCCTGTGGATTCCGCATAGCATTAACCCCTCCCACACACAATGTGTGACACATGCATGGAGTATCACCAACCAGGGACATGCACCTGAGCCTCAGTTTCCAGAGTTTGCATTGGGGCTCCATCACAGAGGCATGACTGATTGCACATACAGTTGATCTCCAGCTCCATTTTGACTGGGCAACCCAAAACCCCCAACTTAAGTCATGTTGTTACCACCTGTCTTGGCCCAAAGTCCCCACCCGAAATCACCTTGTTAAGACTATCCAGTGTGATCCAAGTTTCCAGGCATGTCATTCTAAGGGCTTAAAGTTTTCTTTCAAGAAGACAAAGGCCAGAATTCTTTTGGGACAAGGTAAATTATTTACTAAACAAATTGAGTATTCCATGTCCACCTATTTGTTCCTTATACAAACTCCCAAATTTCACAGCCATCTTCCTCATCAATTCAAAGTCCCATCTCAACTACTCTGGAAAGTTCTTTTTTCTTGGTACCTTCTCCTTGGCCTTTGACACAGACTCATCAGCAAGCTGAATACAGGCATGTTTAATATATTCTAAAGAATTTGTTGTGCCATTCTCTATGTTTCTCCAAAGTGACCTTTTACCGGGGCTTCCCAGGTGGCACAGTGGTTGAGAGTCTGCCTGCCGATGCAGGGGACGTGGGCTCGTGCCCCAGTCTGGGAGGATCCCACATGCCGCAGAGCGGCTGGGCCCGTGGGCCATGGCCGCTGGGCCTGCACGTCCGGAGCCTGTGCTCCGCAGCGGGAGAGGCCACAACAGTGAGAGGCCCGCGTACTGCAAAAAAACAAAACAAAGGACCTTTTACCTCAATTCTACAGCAATATGGTATAGTAGTTCAAGATGGCCTTTGGAGTCAAAATTCTAGGCCCTGACACTGACTAGCTGTGTGATCTTTGGAAGGTTAATTAACCTCTCTGTGCCTCATTTTCCTTATCTGCAAAGCAGAAACAAATCTATCAGTACCTACCTCATGGAATTGTGAAGATGAAATGACTTGATAGATATAAAGCTCTCAGATCAGTGTCTGGTATACTGTTAAATAATGTTTACTGTGCTTTTTTATTAATATTTATTTTCCACCATGCTTATATATCCCACTTGACATTCCACTGCCTGCAAACTTTAATTTTTTTCATTAATATATTCATTCAACAAATACTTATGACTGTCTACCATATTGCAGGCACTATCTTAAAATTTTAGAGTAGAACAGAACAGTCACTGATTTTATTCAGCTATGAAGAAAATAAGATAATGGAATAAGAGTATGAAGAACTTTAGAGAACTTTGGTTTGGCTGGATGTTTAGGGATTTAAAAATAAGAAGTCTGCTTGTTAGGTCTGAGCTAAAAGTCAGAACTTTCTTCCATTAGATATGGAATGTTATTGTACCTTGTGCCTTTAGCCCTTAATAGTACAGCTCTAATTGTATCTATTATTAAAGTATCAAGAGTATTTATGAAAATCACTATTTTTTAAAAGCAGTAGAGCTTAAGGTCTTAAAATTTTTTTCCGAAGGATTAAAAATGATGTTCAGAGAAAAAAAAAGAAGTCTAGTGTATAGGTGACAAAGAATTTTGGAAGTAACGTAAGTGTTCGTTGATAGACAAATAGATAAAGAAGATGTGGTATACATATACAGAATATTACTCAGCCATAAAAAAGAATGAGATCTTGCCATTTGCAGACAACATGGATAGACCTAAAAGGTCTATGCTAAGTGAAATAGGGTAGACAGAGAAAGGCAAACACCAAATTATTTCACTTATATGTGGCATCAAAAAAAAAAAAAAACAGAACAAAACAGAGACAGACTCATAGATACAAAGAACAAACAGGTGGTTGTCAGAGGGGAGGGGAGTGGGGGGAGGGGGGAAATAGGTGAAGGGGAAATAGGTAAGCGGTACAAACTTAAAGTTATAAAACAAACAAGTCTCAAGGATATAAAGTACAGCATTGGGAATATAATAAATAGTATTGTAATACCTTTTCTATGGTGACAGATGGTGACTAGACTTATCATAGTAATTATTTCATAATATATAAAAATATCAAATCACTATGTTGTACACCTGAAACTAACATAATATTGTAAGTCAATTATACCTCAACTTAAAAAATAATTTTAGGTAACAATTTTATGAAAAGGAATTTCAGAATGGACCTTGAGTGAGAGCTTGCTTTTCAGGTGAATACTCACCGGAAGTCCCTCGCAGCAGGGGAGAGCTTTAGTCATCAGGTGAACAAAATGGTCTACACATGGATAACATTCTCTTTTCATCAGCAACCCCAGGGCTTCCTCGATAAGTTTATGGTAGCAGGCATGGAGATTATACAAGTACTCAACAGCATGGACTTCTCTTCTCCAACGATTTCTTGGCTACTGCTAGGAATGAGTGCCCAATTTTGCAGTTGCATGACCAGCTCTGAGCTCTATTATCATAATAGGGGAACCACCCAACCTCCCAGGCTGATTACACTGGTAATCTTTCATTATGGGGGTGGGGGGTATGAGTGATTTCTGCTCCCTGGGACAGATATCTAACCTGGACTTAGATTTGTCTTCAATACCTGACATGTTTCTGTGGGCAGTATAAGCTGTGACTGAGTACAAACACTATTCAACAACACTACCTGATGGAGAAACTGATTTTACAGCAAAAGAATTAGGGCAATGGGCTTATGCTCCTGGAATTCAGGGGTCCTACAATGATCACACATGACCCAGAAAAAGTTGGCCTTATGGAAAGTAAAATTATATATTAATGACTGAGAACTCTACTAAAACCTTCAAATGATCCTTTTCAATATTACAATCTTAGCTCAAAATGTCATCCAGAGTAGACATCCCTGATCATACTAACTATATTGGAAGGGAAAAAGAAGAAAAGGGAAAAGAAATGTAAATGTTTGATTCCCTCACCTTTTTATTCAAGGATATCTATAATAGCAAGTAATAAGGTGTAAGTATACTTAAGGGCATAATGGTAAATACCAGAGAAAAAAAAGAAAAAGAAAATAATTAACTAAAATAGAGTGTAAGAAGAAGGGAAAGGAGGGCTGATGGAAGCTTAGCTTCTTTCATCATGACTTCTGAGAATCGGTAGACACTATCTGAAGAAATAGGACAGTGGGAGATTTTGTAAAGTTATTTTCTGAAATTTATATATTTTATATACCTGCTAACTTTAATGTATAAAATCATAGTGCATATATTGAAACATATTAATTACTAAATAACATTAATTCATAATTTAAATTAGGTTAATATAGCAAATAAAATGTATTTTATATAAATATAAAATATATGAAAATAATGAATTAAAATCAAATACATTAAATTAATTTAATAAAAATGACATGACAGCTCCTTTTTATCCATGAGCTACTGTTCAGATTCCATAACATGGCACACCCTGTACTTTCTCATGTATTTTTCCAGACTACTCTCCCACTGCTGTATATCTTACAGTCTATGCTTCTTCAGTTGGACTAGCCACACATTTCCCAAAAGAGTAATTGTTTCATGACTTTTGTGCATGTCGTCATGCTATCCCATCTACCTCAAAGACTTCCTTTTCCCACTTTTGTGCCTCTCCTCCACTGGAATGTCCTTAGAAGCTCTTTTTGAAAGCTTTCTTTTAAAGCTTAGTGATGCCTCTAGGTTAGATTGTTTCCTCTTTTATGCAGTTTTATTTAACATACAGGGTATGGTTTTATAGTTACTTACTTTTTGGTCCTTCTGTTTTCCCCTACTCAGTTGAATATTCCTGCATGGTAAAGACAAGGTTTTTGTTTTTTTTGTTTTTTTTTTTTGCAGTACGCGGGCCTCTCACTGTTGTGGCCTCTCCCATTTTGGAGCACAGGCTCCGGACGCGCAGGCTCAGCGGCCATGGCTCATAGGCCCAGCCGCTCCGCGGCATGTGGGATCTTCCCGGACCGGGAAACGAACCTGTGTCCTCTGCATCGGCAGGTGGACTCTCAACCACTGCGCCACCAGGGAAGCCCAAGACAAGGTTTTTATACATACCTTTCATTTCCAAAACTTAGTACAGTCAAAACAAGTAATGAATAATCTAGAAGAGTGTTTATTATATATTTTCTTCATTGTTAAAATTTTATGTGAATAAAAATACTTATTTATAAGCAAAATCACACACACATCATGTAGATAGATATAGATGATACAGATATACATAGACACATATACATGCAAGACTTTAAGATCCTTGAAGGAAGACAATGTTTTTATCCTTGTTTATATACTCTGCAACATGTTGTATAGTATTTAACATGGAGTTGAAATTCAATAACTACTTGTTGGAAGAATGAATTAATTTCATTCATGGTCTTTGAAAAGAAAATAAAATTCTAATAACTTTAGCAATTATTTTGCTGATTTTATATGAAGAAGACTTTTCATTCACTCAGTAATACTACATTCTTCTCTAAAAGGTAAGTTGTTTTGCTCAAAAGGAGAGCCTGACATAGTCCATGGGAAGTTTCTTTTGTTTTAGATATACAGATATATACATAAATAAGATATATGTACTTATATGTATATAAATACATATACCTTCTGGTATTCTAATGCCCTATACTTACATTATTAGTCTAATTACTTTAAAACCTCCAATAACACATCATTTGGTCAGATCAACCAACTCATGTTCATGTAAGAACCAGTTATTCTTTACTGCCTCTTACAAAAAGGACTCTTATAAAAGGCAAAAGCTCACAATTACCCTCTAGTTAATCTACTATATTTCTTAAATTGAAAAAAGGTTGATTTCAAAGAGTTCATCATCTCAACCAGATCAGTATATCTTGAAATTTTGGGGGTTTTGTTTTGTTTTCCCCCAAATTGGATAGATTACCCATCTTGGTGTCCCACCTTCCCATTGCATGCTTTATTAAGAATCCTCTTTATTCCTCTGTTAGCACTAACTCCGTTTCCTTTCCCCTTCCTACTTCTTTTTGTAGAGGCAGGCTTTGTACACTATGCAGTCAACCCTTTCGTTGCATCCTTTCTTTTCTCTTTCTGTTACTGATTTCCACTTGGCCTGCATACAAAGGAGCAGCCCTTCATAAAGTTATATTAGATGTTTCTTGATAGTATTATCCTAGTTAAAGAGGGTGTTTCAGAAGCTGAGAGGTTAGTCAATAATTCTACTAATTTTTATAAAGTGAGCTCTACGGAAGTGTTTATGGTGATTTGCAGATGGCTGCATAGACACTGTACATCATGACCTCTGAGTAGTCCCACCAGTCAACATAACCTTCCTTGCTGTTATATCTCAGTGCATCACAAGAAATAGGTCAACACAGTTCACTGTGTTCAGTACATAAACTGCCAACACCTCAAGAAATGGCCTTTTAAACAAATGTGATTCCAAAGCTAGATATTGTGAATTCTTTTTTTTTTTTTTTTTTTTTGCGGTACGTGGGCCTCTCACTGTTGTGGCCTCTCCCGTTGCGGAGCACAGGCTCCGGACATGCAGGCTCAGTGGCCATGGCTCACGGGCCCAGCCGCTTGGCGGCATGTGGGATCTTCCCGGACCGGGGCACGAACCCGTGTCCCCTGCATCGGCACGCGGACTCTCAACCACTGCGCCACCAGGGAAGCCCTGTAAATTCTTAATTGGTCTTATAAAAGGTAAATGATGAGTTCCTCCTTGTTTTTCACATCTGCATTGATTTTGTGTCTTAAAGCAAAACAGAATCTGTTTGCAAAGTCTGTTCGGTTTGGGCTCTGTCTTTTATCTTTCTCTGTTTATTTCAAGTGAAAGGGGAAGTGTCTGAATAGGACACAAGCTCTAATATCATATGATCAAGATAAAACCAGTTTTCTTTGTCATCCTAGATATCTTCATCAGCCACATTATTCAAGTTGTTACTGTGGACTCCTGTTCTCCATATTCACCATCCGAGCTGTAAGGATGTTCTCACACCCCTCAGTTCATGGTAGTACTGAGGGCAACCTACTAAAGCAACTCTTTTATTATTTCTTGGGCTCCTGATGAGCTTAAGCTATAAGGAGGTAAACTAAACTCCAAGCCAAAAAACCCCAACTTCAGTGTCTCTGCTGATCTTGTCCACAGTCTAGACTTTATAGTTTTAATCACAAATCAGATATGAAACACACAACAGGAGAAATGAGCATGGATTCTAAGGGTGCATTTGCAGAGAAAAGAAACTTCGAAACAAAAATGGACTTTGTAAAGAGAACTTTAAAAATCTGGCAAACCAAATAAATTTAAACACCTCTCGGCTCACTAGGGCAAGTGCTAAGGCTATCAAAATGAGAAAAGAATCTGCTAAGCTTAAACTGACAATGTGGTTTCCCCTCTTCATCTCCCTGTTCACGAAAAACATTGACAAGATAGGCAAGTCTTTGGCAAGAAGTTCAAAAGAGGGAAAAGTAAAGAGTCTTTAATGATCACATAGCTGGATTCTTAAAAGGAATTGAGAATGGATTTAGGTTTCATCTCTGGTGACATCTTACTCTATTCATTTTGAAAATGTAATCACTCTAGTAGGTTCAATATTTTTCATTTACTTGCCCAGGATATTGTCCAAAGAATCCATGAAAGACATCCTGGAAGGTATTTATGATGTAATTGCCTATCTGGTTATTGGTCTAAGATTTGAAGATGTGGTCCAAAGCTGAAAGTTAGCTGAGCCTAGAGAAGCAAAAACAAATGGGAACACATTCATTCATGTGGGGAACACATGAACAAAGCCAAAACCTTCAGAAAGAATGAGGACAATTAAATTGCAACACTTCTCTCATTCTCTTCTTTTGAGTGGAAAAGTCCTTTGGCTTAACTCTAATAAGGCTCACCATTGATGACTAGATTGTACCATGCACAATAAGATTTGTTTTATTGACCGTAGAACAGGAAACAACAGATATCTCACTGAGACCACATCACTGTTATTCTTTTTTTCTTTAGAAATGGTGTGTGTGAGTATATATATAGTAACTGTAGCAAACAACACACAGGAAAACCCCAAACATATAGGTTTATTTCTCATGAAAGTGCTTTCAAGTTTAATTCAGTGTGAAAGCCATTCCTGCAAAACCTAGTTAATATTAACCTAAACTCAATCCTAATATTAGCTAAAGATAAGGGAGGACATATAGTGTTTGAATTTTTTTTCCTGAATTGTACAATATGAGTGAAAGCACTAGAGTCAGCATATCCCCTTTAAGATCAATGACCCTGGCAAAGCTAATCACCACAACCCTCTCACTTTAAATTTAAAAAGACTTTGGTAACTGGAAGGACCATAGGATTAACTGGCTGGAAAGATTAACCATGATAAAAGTGGTCTGGTGCTTCCAGGTTTGCCCTAAGCTACCTATTGGTCATTTGAAGAATATACTCTATGAGCCTATAAGCTGCATTACAAAGGGCTGGGAAATTCTTTCATAGATATTAGTTGTGGTGTAAGTGTAGGGAAAGATATTTCAGATCCTAATGAGCTTGTGCTTCTGGGGAAAATGTGGGGTGTTGTCAGGACCCTGGGTACTCAGTTGCCATGGGCCGGTCCTTGTAACCTTGTCTCATTTCTTTTCAAACCATCATCCAGATCTCCCGTTGAAGATGGAGTCATCTTTGGCTTCTAGACATCATTCTCCATCTAAGATCAACACTATGTTTACTAAAATGAAAATTAACATGAATTCAAACTGGTTTTTTGTTTTGTTTCTTTTCTTGCTGTTTACATTTTGCCTATCCCTGTTTGTGACTGTCATTCTGTCCTCAGTCCAGGAATGTGTTTCTTACGTTTGCAACTGGGAACTCTCATCATCATAATATAATTCCTAGGCACACGTGAACTTTTTTCTGGCTTTCCTTTAATCCACCTCTTCCAGATCTCATAAGTCTAAATTTACTTATCACTTGTGTTAGAATAACAAATACATCACACAAGCCAAGATGTAATTAGCATATTTTCTGAAGTTATGTGATGTTGAATGGAAAATTCTGCTAGTGCACATGTAAATAGATATAACTATTCAGACCCATGAAGCTGTTTATACACTTTGTCTCAGAAATAGCATTTCTGGGAATTTATCCTTAAAAAATATAATTCAGCAGATGTGACAACAAACAAAAACAAAGACAGCATTTATTTATTTATTTATTTGCAATTCTAATATTTTAATGTCTCTCTGTTTTCACAGTTTTCAGGCAATGTAAGCATTTTAGGAAATATAAAAGACTGCCAAGCCGTCTGAGCCTTAAAACTAAGAGATTTTGACCAGTTGGTCTCCTTGTAAGTTTAGAAACCATATCAGTTAAAACTAGGTTTCACAGAAAATGGCAGAAACATCAAGACAATAACAAATTAAACAAAATGGGTAGAAATTAATTCTCCCCGATGTAAAAGTAGGTAAATACAGATAATCCAATGTGGATGAGACATATCCATGACCACTGGGTCACAGCTCCTTTTTCTTTTTTTTTTTTTAAACATATTTATTGGAGTATAATTGCTTTACAATGTTGTTGTTAGTTTCTGCTGTATAACAAAGTGAATCAGCTATATGTATACATACATCACTATATCTCTCCCTCTTGCATATCCCTCTCACACTCCCTATCCCACCCCTCTAGATGGTCATAAAGCATGGAGCTGATCTCCCTGTGCTATGCAGCTGCTTCCCACTAGCTATCTATATTACATTTGGTAGTGTAAGTACGTCAATGTCACATGTCACTCTCTCACTTTGTCCCAGCTTATCGGTCCCCCTCTCCATGTCCTCAAGTCCATTCTCTATGTCTGTGTCTTTATTCCTGTCCTGTCCCTAGGTTTTTCAGAACCATTTTGTTTTTTCTTAGATTCCATATATATGTGTTAGCATACGGTATTTGTTTTTCTCTTTCTGACTTACTTCACTCTGTATGACAGACTCTAGGTCCATCCACCTCACTTACAAATAACTCAATTTCGTTTCATTTTATGGCCAAGTAATATTCCATTATATATATGTGCACTGACGATGGACACTTAGGTTGCTTCCATGTCCTGGCTATTGTAAATAGAGCTGCAATGAACATTGTGGTACATGACTCTTTTTGAATTATGGTTATCTCAGGATATACACCCAGTAGTGGGATTGCTGGGTCATATGGTAGTTCTAGTTTTAGTTTTTTAAGAAAACTCCACACTGTTCTCCATAGTGGCTGTGTCAACTTACATTCCCACCAGCAGTGCAAGAGAGTTCCCTTTTCTCCACACCCTCTCCAGCATTTACCGTTTGTAGATTTTTTGATGATGGCCATTCTGACTGGTGTGAGATGTAGATACCTCATTGTAGTTGTTTTTTTTTTTTTTTTGCGATACACGGGCCTCTCACTGTTGTGGCCTCTCCCGTTGCAGAGCACAGGCTCCGGACGCACAGGCTCAGCGGCCGTGACTCATGGGACCAGCCGCTCCGCGGCATGTGGGATCTTCCCGGACTGGGATACAAACCCGTGTCCCCTGCATTGGCAGGCAGACTCTCAACCACTGCGCCACCAGGGAAGCCCCCTCATTGTAGTTTTGATTTGCATTTCTCTAATGATTAATGATGTTGAGCATTCGTTCATGTGTTTGTTGGCAGTCTGTATATCTTCTTTGGAGCAATGTCTATTTAGGTTTTCTGTCTATTTTTGGATTGGGTTGTTTGTTTTTTTGCTATTGAGCCTCATGAGCTGCTTGTATATTTTAGAGATTAATCCTTTGTCAGTTTCTTTGTTTGCAAATATTTTCTCCCAGTCTGAGGGTTGTCTTTCTGCCTTGTTTATGGTTTCCTTTGCTGTGCAAAAGATTTTAAGTTTTATTAGGTCCCATTTGTTTATTTTTGTTTTTATTTTCATTTCTCTAGGAGGTGGGTCAAAAAGGATCTTTCTGTGATTTATCTCATAGAGTGTTCTGCTTCTGTGTTCCTCTAAGAGTTTTATACTGTCTGGCCTTACATTTAGGTCTTTGATCCATTTTGAGTTTATTTTTGTGTATGGTGTTAGGAAGTGTTCCAATTTCATTCCTTTACATGGAGCTGTCCAGTTTTCCCAGCACTACTTATTGAAGAGGCTGTCTTTTCTCCATTGTAGTCTTGCCTCCTTTATCAAAAATAAGGTGACCATATGTGCGTGGATTTATCTCTGGGCTTTCTATCCTGTTCCATTGATCTATATTTCTGTTTTTGTGACAGTACCATAATGTCTTTATTACGGTAGCTTTGTAGTCTAGTCTGAAGTCAGGGAGCCTAATTCCTCCAGCTCCATATTTCTTTCTCAAGATAGCTTTGCTTTTGGGGGTCTTTTTTGTTTCCATACAAATTGTGAAACTTTTTGTTCTAGTTCTATGAAAAATGTCACTGGTAGTTTGACAGCGACTGCATTGAATCTGTAGATTGCTTTGGGTAGTATATTCATTTTCACTATGTTGATTCTTCCAATCCAAGAACATGGTATATCTCTCCATCTGTTTGTATCATCTTTAATTTCTTTCATCAGTGTCTTATAATTTTCTGCATACAGGTCTTTTGTCTCCTTAGGTAGGTTTATTCCTAGATATTTTATTCTTTTTGTTGTAATGGTAAATGGGAGTATTTCCTTAATTTCTCTTTCAGATTTTTCATCACTAGTGTATAGGAATGCAAGAGATTTCTGTGCATTAATTTTGTATCCTGCTGCTTTACCAAATTCATTGATTAGCTTAGTAGTTTCCTGGTAGCATCTTCAGGAGTCTCTATGTATAGTATCATGTCATGTGCAAACAGTGAGTTTTACTTCTTCTTTTCCAATTGGGATTCTTTTTATTCTCTGACTGCTGTGGCTAAAATTTCCAAAACTATGTTGAATAATAGCAGTGAGAGTGGGCAGCCTTGTCTTTTTCCTATTCTTAATGGAAATGGTTTCACTTTTTCACCGTTGAGAATGATGTTGGCTATGGGGCTGTCATATATGGCCTTTATTATGTTGAGATAAGTTCCCTCTATGCCTACTTTCTGGAGGGTTTTAATCATAAATGGGTGTTGAATTTTGTTGAAAGCTTTTTCTGCATCTATTGAGATTATCATATATATATATTTGTGTGTGTGTGTGTGTGTGTGTGTGTGTGTGTGTGGTACGCAGGCCTCTCACTGTTGTGGCCTCTCCCATTGCAGAGCACAGGCTCTGGACGTGCAGGCTCAGTGGCCATGGCTCATGGGCCTAGCTGCTCTGTGGCATGTGGGATCTTCCCGGACCGGGGCATGAACCCATGTCCCCTGCATTGGCAGGCGGACTCTCAACCACTGCGCCACCAGGGAAGCCCTATCATATGTTTTTATCCTTCAGTTTGTTAATATGGTGTATCACATTGATTAATCTGCGTATATTGAAGAAACCTTGCATTCCTGGGATAAACCCCTTCAACATGGCATATGATCCATTTAATGTGCTCCTGGATTGTGTTTGCTAGTATTTTGTTGAGGATTTTTGTGTGATGAACACATCAGGGATATTGGCCTGTGGTTTTCTTTCTTTGGGACATCTTTGTCTGGTTTTGGTATCAGGGTGATGGTGGCCTTGTAGAATGACTTAGGGAGTGTTCCTTCCTGTGCCATATTTTCGAAGAGTTTGAGAAGGATGGGTGGTAGTTCTCTAACTGTTCGATAGAATTCGCCTGTGAAGGCATCTGGTCCTGGGCTTTTGTTTGTTGGAAGAATTTTAATCTTCCAACTGATTTTTAATCAGTTTCAATTTCAGTGCTTGTGATTGGTCTGTTCATATTTTCTGTTTCTTCCTGGTTCAGTCTTGGAAAGTTGTGGTTTTCTAAGAATTTATCCATTTCTTCCAGATTGTCCATTTTACTGGAATATAATTGCTTGTAGTAATCTCACATGATCCCTTGTATTTCTGCAGTGTCACTTGTTACTTCTGTGTTTTCATTTCTATTTCTGTTGATTTGAGTCCTCTCCCTTTTTTTCTTATGAGTCTGGCTAATGGTTTATCAATTTTGTTTATCTTCTCAAGAACCAGCTTCTAGTTTTATTGATCTTTGCTATTGTTTCCTTCATTTCTTTTTCATTTATTTCTGATCTGATCTTTATGATTTCTTTCCTTCTGCTAACTTTGGGGTTTTTTTGTTCTTTCTCTAATTGCTTTAGGTGTAAGGTTAAGTTGTTTATTTGAGATTTTTCTTGTTTCTTGAGGTAGGATTGTATTGCTATAAACTTCCCTCTTAGAACTGCTTTTGCTACATCCCATGTTTTGGGTAGTCGTGTTTTCATTGTCATTTGTTTCTAGGTATTTTTTGATTTCCTCTTTGATTTCTTCAGTGATCTCTTGGTTATTAAGTAGTGTATTGTTTAGCCTCCATGTGTTTATATTTTTTACAGATATTTTCCTGTAATTTATATCTAGTCTCATAACCTTGTGGTTAGAAAAGATACTTGATACAATTTCACGTTTCTTAAATTTACCAAAGCTTGATTTGTGACCTAAGGTATGATCTTTCCTGGATAATGTTCCATGAGCACTTGAGAAGAAAGTGTATTCTGTTATTTTTGGATGGAATGTTGTATAAATATCAATTAAGTCCATCTTGTTTAATGTCTGATTTGAAGCTTGTTTTCCTTTATTTATTTTCATTTTGGATGATCTGTCCATTGGTGAAAGTGGGGTGTTAAAGTCCCCTATTACTGTGTCACTGTCGATTTCCCCTTTTATTGCTGTTAGCATTTGCCTTATGTATTGGGGTGCTCCTATTTTGGATGCATAAATATTTACCATTGTTATATCTTCTTCTTGGATTGAGCCCTTGATCATTATGTAGTGTCCTTCTTTGTCTCTTGCAGTAGTCTTTATTTTAAAGTCTATTTTGTCTGATATGAGAATTGCTACTCCAGCTGTATTTTGATTTCCATTTCCATGCAATATCTTTGTCCATCCACTCACTTTCAGTTTGTTTGTGTTCCTAGGTCTGAAGTGGGTCTTTTGTAGACAGCATATATATGGGTCCTGTTTTTGTATCCATTCAGCCAGTCTATGTCTTTTGGTTGGAGCATTTAATCCATTTACATTTAAGGTAATTATCAATATGTATGTTCCTATGACCATTTTCTTAATTGTTTTGGGTTTGTTATTGTAGGTCCTTTCCTTCTCTTGTGTTTCCTGCCTAGAGAAGTTCCTTTAGCATTTGTTGTAAAGTTGGTTTGGTTGTGCTGAATTCTCTCAGTTTTTGCTTGTCTGTAAAGGTTTTAATTTCTCTGTCAGATCTGAATGAGATCCTTGCTGGGTAGAGTAATCTTGGTTGTAGGTTCTTCCCTTTCATCACTTTAAATATGTCCTCCACTCCCTTCTGGCTTGCAGAGTTTCTGCTGAAAGATCAGCTGTTAACGTTATGGGGATTCCCTTGTATGTTATTTGTTGCTCTTTCCTTGATGCTTTTAATAGTTTTTCTTTGTATTTAATTTTTGATAGTTTGATTAATACATGTCTTTCATGTTTCTCCTTGGATTTATCCTGTATGGGACTCTCTGCACTTCCTGGAGTAGATTGACCATTTCCTTTTCCATATTACAGACATTTTCTACTATAATCTCTTCAAATATTTTCTCAGTACCTTTCTTTTTCTCTTCTTCTTCTCGGACCCGTATAATTCGAATGTTGTTGCATTTAATGTTGTCTCTGAGGTCTCTGAGACTGTCCTCAATTCTTTTCATTCTTTTGTCTTTATTCTGCTCTGTGGTAGTTATTTCCACTGTTTTAACTTCCAGGTCACTTATCCGTTCTTCTGTCTCAGTTATTCGGCTACTGATTCGTTCTAGAGAATTTTTAATTTCATGTACTGTGTTGTTCATCATTGTTTATTTGCTCTTTAGTTCTTCTGGGTCCTTGTTAAATGTTTCTTGTATTTTCTCCATTGTATTTCCAAGATTTTGGATCATCTTTACTATCATTACTCTGAATTCTTTTTCAGGTCGACCCTCTATTTCCTCTTCATTTGTTTGTTCTGCTGGGCTTTTACTTTGCTCCTTCATCTGCTGCAAATTTCTCTGTCTTCTCATTTTGATTAACTTACTGTGTTTGGGGTCTCCTTTTCGCAGGCTGCAGGTTCGTAGTTCCCGTTGTTTTTGGTGTCTTCCCCCAGCGGGTAAGTCTGGTTCAGTGGCTTGTGTAGGCTTACTGATGGAGGGGACTGGTGCCTGTGTTCTAGTTGATGAGGCTGGATCTTGTCTTTCTGGCGGGCAGGACCACGTCTGGTGGTGTGTTTTGGGGTGTCTGTGAACTTAGTATGATTTTAGGTAGCCTCTCTGCTATCGGGTGGGGTTGTGTTCCTGTCTTGCTAATTGTTTGGCATGGCATGTCCAGCACTGGAACTTGCTGGTCATTGAGTGAAGCTGGGTCTTAGCATTGAGACAGAGATCTCTGGGAGAGCTCTCTCCTATTGCTGTTATGTGGGGCCGGGAGGTCTCTGGTTATCCAATGTCCTGAACTCAGCTCTGCAACCTCAGAGGCTCTGGCCTGACACCTGGCCAGAGCACCAAGACCCTGTCAGTCACACGGCTCAGTAGAAAAGTGAGAAAAAAAAGAAATTATATATATAATGTAAAATAAAATAATATAAAGTTATTAAAATAATTTTTTTAATTATTAAAATTAAAAAATTATAAAAGTAATTTAAAAAAAGAAGAGAGCAACCAAAGCAATAAACAAATCCAATGATAACAAGTGCTAAAAACTACACTAAGATAAACATAAAAATCAGAAACTAGTCAGTCCCATATAGCAAACCCCAAGTCTACAGTTGTTCCCAAAGTCCACCACCTGAATTTTGGGATGATTCATTGTCTATTCAGGTATTCCACAGATGCAGGGTACATCAAGTTGATTGTGGAGATTTAATCTGCTGCTCCTGACACTGCATGAAGGAATTTCCCTTTCTCTTCTTCCTTTGCACAGCTCCTGGGGTTTAGCTTTAGATTTGGCCATGCCTCTGCATGTATGTCGCCCTCTGGTGTCTGTTCTTCGCCCAGATAGGAGTGGGTTAAAGGAGCACTGATTAAGGGGCTCACTCAGGTCGGTGGGAGGGTGGGGTATGGAATGCAGGGTAAGCCTGCAGCGAAAGAGGCCAACGTGACATTGCTGCAGCCTGAGGTGTGCGGTGTGTTCTCCTGGGGACGTTGTCCCTCGATCACAGGACCCTGGCAGTGGTGGGCTGCACAGGGTCCTGGGAGGGGAGGTGTGGATAGTGACCTGTTCTTGGACACAGGTTTCTTGGTGGCGGCAGCAGCAGCCTGAGCGTCTCATGCCCATCTCTGGTGTCTGTACTGATAGCCGCAGCTCGTGCCTGTCTCTGAAGCTCGTTTAGGAGGTTTTCTGAATCTCCTCTCCTTGCGCATCCTGAAACAATGGTTCCTTGCCTCTTAGGCAGGTCCAGAGTTTTTCCCAGACTCCCTCCTGGCTAGCTCTGGTGCACTAGCCCCCTTCAGGCTGTGTGCACACAGCCAACCCCAGTCCTCTCCCTGGGGTCTGACCTCCAACACCGGAGCCTCAGCTCTCAGCCCCCAACTGCCCCAGCGGGTGAGCAGACAAGCCTCTTGGGCTGGTGAGCGCTGGTCGGCAGCGATCCTCTGTGTGGGAATCTTTCCACTTTGCCCTCTGCACCCCTGTTGCTGTGCTCTCCTCCGTGGCTCTGAAGCTTCCCCCCTGCCCAACCCCTGTTTCCACCAGTGAAGGTATTTCCTAGTGTGTGGAAACCTTTCCTCCTTCACAGCTCCCTCCCAGAGGGGCAGGTCCCATCCCTATTCTTTTGTCTCTTTTTTTTCTTTTTTCTTTTGCCCTACCCAGGTACATGGAGGAGTTTCTCGCCTTTTGGGAAGTCTGAGGTCTTCTGTCAGCATTCAGTAGGTGTTCTGTAGGAGTTGTTCCACATGTAGATGTATTTCTGATCTATTTGTGGGGAGGAAGGTGATCTCCACATCTTACTCCTCTGCCATCTTGAAAGTCTCCAAATACAGCATTTATAAAACATTCACTGTTAATTATTTATAAGCTATTAAAATCTATTCAAATGTCCAAATATAGGAGAGCAGCTAAGTAGGTATTACATCATTGAATAGGATAGTTAGGTAGACATTTAAAATATAATGATTAAGACGATATAGGAAACCAGAGTATTATCAATGTAGTGGTAATTTAAAAGCATTATACAAAAGAATATGCTGTTTTATAATTTTAATAAAATTAAATATAACTATGCAGATAAGAAATAGATGGTAATATGCAAAAGTGGAAATAGTTGCTGTGCTAAATAAAGTTGTTAGTGAAACTTTTTTTTCAGAAATTATTATTGTCACGTTTTTTGTTTGACTTTTAATTTTATTGCTATTTTTAATTAGTAAAAGATGCTAATTTCCATGTATCAAATCTGTTTGTGTATTCTTCTTTTAACTATTTTTATATAAAAGG
This sequence comes from Phocoena sinus, assembly GCF_008692025.1. Lineage (NCBI taxonomy): Eukaryota > Metazoa > Chordata > Mammalia > Artiodactyla > Phocoenidae > Phocoena > Phocoena sinus. The sequence continues at coordinate 40,404,638 of NC_045764.1, read as the reverse complement.
CTCTGGGATCCCCAGAGTGGGGTTGAGCTGAGGAACTCAGGCCCTTTGGCCTAATTGTTGCCCCAAATAATTGTTGGTCAGGTATCTCAGTGTAAATTTTTTTCTAGCCCCTTAAATGTATATTTTAAAACTAGGGTAAATAGAACAGACTTGTTTGGCTTTTAATGTTGGGGACTAGTAGGGGGTCCCTTTTGGCCCATTTAACCTTAGGTAGTATAGAAAGATTAAAACCTTGTGTTTTAATAACATAAATGTCCATTTTATTTATCCCCTTTTAAATAACCATCTAAAGATTTCTTTATTCATTTGAGATAATTCCTTTAAAAGTTCTACCTTGTTGGAAATAGTATCTAGACTTTCCTTACAGGATTTTTCCTGTTAAAGTTAATTGTTCTAATGCTTTATTAGCATCTGTAAGACACATTGAGGGGAAGCAAAGACCACAAATGAAGCTTCCTAATCCAGTTTTACCTGTTTTACAGTAAAGAAGTTCTTAGGTTAACCATTAGATATACCTATCCTTTCTTCCATCTTTAGTTTGATTTTTGTTTTATAGGTACCAATAAAACAGCTGTTTATGAGAGCGCTCTAGAGTCAATTTGTTAGTTTCTCCAATTTAAAAGGATCCATCATTTGGCCATTAATAAACTACATATTAATAGTGATTCAAACCAATAAAATGCAAGAGACCTCCCCATAAGCGTGTGGGGAGGATGTCACCTAAATAAAATCCAGAGAGTTTACTCTCAAGAAATAGCACAGCAGAGGCCAAGTTTTCAAAACACATGCACACACACATCCTAAGAAGATCAGGTAGAACATTTACATCTCAACGACACAGGAAGAGGAATGCAAGTTTCTCCTAAAAGGCCTTTGTTTAAAGTCAGAATTCTGAAAAGATATTTTTATCAAGCCAGCTTTTTTTTTTCTTCTAACTGTGCATGCAAAAATAGCAATTTTTGGAATATCAAAGAACTCCAATTTGGCCATTTAGGTTGAGTTCTCTTTTAATAATTTCCCCCATTAACTGGGTACTTCTAAGTATGGGCTCTGTATGTGTTGTACATGAATCTGGTTGGGGTGTTAGCTGGAGGTTGGTTTTCTGATGCCCCTCCTTTCTGTGTTTGAGAGATTCTATCTCTCATTCTAAGTTGAATTGTCAGGGATAAAATTTACTAGTGAAATTGTGTGGTGGCCAGTGTGCTGTCTGTGAGCTTCACTCCTCTAGGTGTCACCCCAGAGTCGTTTCAGCCCTCTTATGTGACTCAGTTTCTCCCTTTGGTAGTCTAAGACCACCGCGGTGCTCGGATTGCTGAATGGCCAGTTCTTATCTGCGACAGCTGGACCAGCAAGTGTTTTAATTAATGAGTGGGCTTCCCTATGGGACCACTGTACGGTATGAGGACGCTTTCTCCGCTACTCCTGTAACTTTCTCAGTCGTCTGAGAAAGCCATGACCAGTCAGGAGGAGAGTCTTGTCCCTTTTCTTCGGAGCAACGCTCTCATGTAATACCTTCACTTTTATAGCGACAAATTCTATTAAGGCAGCCGAATTGAAGAAAAGCATCAGATCAGCCTCTTACCTAACCACACAGCACAGGCCACTCAGTCTCCTGCAGCTGAGCAAATTCTGGTATCCTAAAAACCAGGCCCCCGCCAGTATCTTTCACCGGGGTGTGTATTTCCCTGGCATCTTTCAACCAGGGTCCCTTCCAGTATCTTTCAGCTGGGAGGAGGCAGGTACCCGCTACACCGCCAAATAAATCTCAGGATCATCAACCAACATGGGAGATCCAAGAACCCGGAGAGACTTACCCAAATTCGTCTGGACTCTCCAAGGAGGTGGATGAGTGCAAGGGGCTTCTGCTGGTACCAAGGCTCCAGTTCCTTGTAGAGTTCAGGTGAAGGAAAGAAGTCCACTCTGGGTCCCTTATTTGTGGTCGCCATAACTGTTGACTTAAAAAAAAAAAAAAAGCACAACGTGAGAGTTGCGAGTTAAGTTTTATTTGGGGCAAAATGAGGGCTGCAGCCCAGAGACACCGTTTCAGATAACTGAGAAACTGCTCTGAGGAAGCAGAGCCAGGATATAGAGGAGTTTTGCAACAAAGGACAGGTCATTGGGAACATCAAAAGATTATTGTTAATTAAAGAAAATCAGGTATCTCAAGTTAAGGAATTTAGTGCTTTTCTATGTATGGGAAGATGCAAGAGTCTGGGCTCACTGAAATCATTCCTTTGATATGCACCTCAGCTATCTGGGGCCTGTATTTTCACATCCTGAGTTTCCTCAGAGCTCACCGCAGGGAGTGGCTGCAGTCTGATGGCTGCTATATGGCAGGTATTCTTTTCAGCCCTGAGTTTCCTCAGGGTTCACCAGCTCACTTTGGAGGGCTGCAATCATTGGTGACTATGACATCCTTTGTTTATTGACATGCCAGGAAATATTCTATTTATAAATATTCCATTTATTACTCCTTAAAGTTATTAAAGCTTAAATCTGTACTAGGAATTTCATTTTACCCTGTCCATAAGAATACACACATAAATTGTTTCACCTAAACCATGTGAGGGTAAATTAAAGATGTTTGCTTGTTTACTGTAAATACTTTGGTATTTCCCTAGAAAAAGAATGCTTTCTTATATAGCCACAGTACAATGACCAAAATCAGAAAAATTCACATTGCCTATTACTATTACCTAATCTATAACCCATATTCTAATTCTGTCAAATGTCCCAGTACCGTCCTTATAACTATTTTTGTTTTCCTTGGTATTTAGGATCTAATCCAGGATCATGCAATAGTACGTTTCCTCCCCATTTAAAGAGTGTCCTTCACTTGGGTGTTTCTAGATCTTTTGCCATAACTAGACTCAAGCTAAGTGTTTTAGTAGGGATACCACAGAAATGATGAAGTAAATGTCTATACTTCTTTTTGTACTGCTAATACAAAGATAAATATTTTTTAAATTCTTTAATTTTATGTAACCACACTCACAAAATGTTTTATTTATCTTTTACAGTAGGTCCTTGTTTGTTATCTATTTAAAATATAGCAGTGTGTACATGTCAATCCCAAACTCCCAATCTATCCCTGCCCACCCTTCCCCCTGAAGACATACAGATGGCCAAGAGGCACCTGAAAAGATGCTAAACATTGCTAATTATTAGAGGAATTTAAATCAAAACTACAATGAGGGCTTCCCTGGTGGCGCAGTGGTTGACAGTTCACCTGCCGATGCAGGGGACACGGGTTCGTGCCCCGATCCGGGAAGATCCCACATGCTGCAGAGCGGCTGGGCCCATGAGCCATGGCCGCTGAGCCTGCGCGTCCGGAGCCTGTGCTCCGCAGCGGGAGAGGCCACAACAGTGAGAGGCCCGCATACCACAACAAAACAAAACAAAAAACTACAATGAGATATCACCTCACACCAGTCAGAATAGCCATCATCAAAAAATCTACAAACAATAAATGCTGGAGAGGGTGTAGAGAAAAGGGAACCCTCCTACACTGTTGGTGGGAATGTAAATTGATACAGGCACTATGGAGAAGAGTATGGAAGTTCCTTAAAAAACTGAAGATAGGGCTTCCCTGGTGTCGCAGTGGTTAAGAATCAACCTGCCAATGCAGGGGAAACGGGTTCGAGCCCTGGTCTGGGAAGATCCACATGCCGTGGAGCAACTAAGCCCGTGCACCACAGCTACTGAGCCTGTGCTCTAGAGCCCGCGAGCCACAACTCCTGAAGCCCGTGCGTCTAGAGCCAGTGCTCTGCAGCTAGAGAAGCCACAGCAATGAGAAGCCCGTGCACCGCAACGAAGAACAGCCCCCGCTCGCTGCAACTAGAGAAAGCCTGTGAGCAGCAATCAAGAACCAATGCAGGGGAGCTGACTCCGGGTTCCTGAAGAGCATGCAGGCCGTGTGAAGCTGGGAAGGTATGCAATTAAGGAGAGGAAAAAAGAGAGAAAGACGCCCATGGAAGCTAAAGCGAGCTTAGTCAGCGAAGGCAGTTTACAAGCGAAGGGGTTTGAACAAGCCGCTCCCTTATCCGTTCTTCTGCCGCACAAGCTCAGGAGTTCCTATTAGTTATGAGCTTCCGCTGTCTCTGCGGGGCACGGGTTCAGAGCCTTGGTTTCTCCACCTTTCTCAGCTGCCAGCTAGGCCGGCCGTCTGGTGGGACCTTTATTTGCGGCTTGCTCTGTCAGGGTGCCGCGCAAACACGCCTGTGCAGAGCACGTTGGAGGTGTGGCAGCTCCGCTTTTCTCGCCTGCTGCGGAGAAGCCGTGGATTCACCTCTCCTGAGACGCAGAGATCGTGCCCTCCTCAGAGCCTAAGGCAGTAACTTCAAGCTCCTGTGGTGGATATAGATTCTTGCTGCAAGGAAGTAACAGCTGGTGATGGAACGTCATTCTTTTGACTTCTAGATTCCTTTCTGAGCCGTGTGGATGAAAGGCTCTTGGTGCTCCAGCCAGGAGTCAGGGCTCTGCCTCTGAGGTAGGAGAGCCAACTTCAGGTCACTGGTCAACAAGAGACCTCCCAGCTCCACATAATATTAAACAGCGGAAATCTCCCAGAGACCTCCATCTTAACACCAGCACCCAGCTTCACTCAACGACCAGCAAGCCACAGTGCTGGACAACCTATGCCAAACAACTAGCAAAACAGGAACACAACCCCACCCATTAGCAGAGAGGCTGCCTAAAATCATAATAAGGCCACAGACACCCCAAAACACACCACCAGACGTGAACCTGCCCACTAGAGAGACAAGATCCAGCCTCATCCAGCACAACACAGGCACTAGTCCCCTCCACCAGGAAGCCTACACAACCCACTGAAACAACCTTAGCCACTGGAGACAGACATCAAAAACAACGGGAACTACGAAAGTGCAGCCTGCAAAAAGGAGACCCCAAACACAGTAAGATAAGCAAAATGAGAAGACAGAAAAACACACAGCAGATGAAGGAGCAAGATAAAAACCCACCAGACCTAACAAATGAAGAGGAAATAGGCAATCTACCTGAAAAAGAATTCAGAATAATGATAGTAAGGATGATCCGAAATCTTGGAAGTAGAATGGACAAAATGCAAGAAACAGTTAACAAGGACCTACAAGAACTAAAGACTGAAACAAGCAACGATGAACAATGCAATAAATGAAATTAAAATCACTCTAGATAGGATCAATAGCAGAATAACTGAGGCAGAAGAACGGATAAGTGACCTGGAAGATAAAGTAGTGGAAATAACTACTGCAGAGCAGAATAAAGAAAAAAGAATGAAAAGAACTGAGGACAGTCTCAGAGACCTCTGGGACAACATGAAACGCACCAACATTCGAATTATAGGGGTTCCAGAAGAAGAAGAAAGAAAGAAAGGGACTGAGAAAATATTTGAAGAGATTATAGTTGAAAACTTCCCTAATATGGGAAAGGAAATAGTTAATCAAGTCCAGGAAGCACAGAGGGTCCCATACAGGATAAATACAAGGAGAAACACGCCAAGACACATATTAATCAAACTGTCAAAAATTAAACACAAAGAAAGCATATTAAAAGCAGCAAGGGAAAAACAACAAATAACACACAAGGGAATCCCCATAAGGTTAACAGCTGATCTCTCAGCAGAAACCCTACAAGCCAGAAGGGAGTGGCAGGACATACTGAAAGTGATGAAGGAGAATAGCCTGAAACCAAGACTACTCTACCCAGCAAGGATCTCATTCACATTTGATGGAGAAATTAAAACCTTTACAGACAAGCAAAAGCTGAGAGAGTTCAGCACCACCAAACCAGCTTTACAACAAATGCTAAAGGAACTTCTCTAGACACGAAACACAAGAGAAGGAAATGACCTATAGTAGCGAACCCAAAACAATATATAAAATGGAAATAGGAACATACATATCAATAATTACCTTAAATGTAAATGGACTAAATGCTCCCACCAAAAGACACAGATTGGCTGAATGGATACAAAAACAAGACCCTTATATATGCTGTCTACAAGAGACCCACTTCAGAACTAGAGACACATACAGACTGAAAGTAAGGGGATGGAAAAAGATATTCCATGCAAATGGAAACCAAAAGAAAGCTGGAGTAGCAATTCTCATATCAGACAAAATAGACTTTAAAATAAGGACTATTAAAAGGGACAAAGAAGGACACTACATAATGATCAAGGGATCGATCCAAGAAGAAGATATAACAATTGTAAATATTTATGCACCCAACATAGGAGCACCTCAATACATAAGGCAAATACTAACAACCATAAAAGGGGAGATCAACAGTAACACATTCATAGTAGGGGACTTTAACACCCCACTTTCACCCATGGACAGATCATCCAAAATGAAAATAAATAAGGAAACACAAGCTTTAAATGATACATTAAACAAGATGGACTTAATTGATGTTTATAGGACACTCCATCCAAAAACAACAGAATACACATTTTTCTCAAGTGCTCATGGAACATTCTCCAGGATAGATCATATCTTGGGTCACAAATCAAGCCTTGGTAAATTTAAGAAAACTGAAATTGTATCAAGTATCTTTTCCGACCACAACGCCATGAGACTAGATATCAATTACAGGAAAAGATCTGTAAAAAATACAAACACATGGAGGCTAAACAATACACTACTTAATAATGAAGTGATCACTGAAGAAATCAAAGAGGAAATAAAAAAATACCTAGAAACAAATGACAATGGAGACACAACGACCCAAAACCTATGGGATGCAGCAAAAGCAGTTCTAAGGGGGAAGTTTATAGCAATACAAGCCCACCTTAAGAAGCAGGAAACATCTCGAATAAACAACCTAACCTTGCACCTCAAGCAATTAGAGAAAGAAGAACAAAAAAACCCCAAAGCTAGCAGAAGGAAAGAAATCATAAAAATCAGATCAGAAATAAATGAAAAAGAAATGAAGGAAACAATAGCAAAGATCAATAAAACTAAAAGCTGGTTCTTTGAGAAGATAAACAAAATAGATAAACCACTAGCCAGACTCATCAAGAAAAAAAGGGAGAAGACTCAAATCAATAGAATTAGAAATGAAAAAGGAGAAGTAACAACTGACACTGCAGAAATAAAAAAAATCATGAGAGATTACTACAAGCAACTCTATGCCAATAAAATGGACAATCTGGAAGAAATGGACAAATTCTTAGAAATGCACAACCTGCCAAGACTGAATCAGGAAGAAATAGAAAATATGAACAGACCAATCACAAGCACTGAAATTGAAACTGTGATTAAAAACCTTCCAACAAACAAAAGCCCAGGACCAGATGGCTTCACAGGTGAATTCTATCAAACGTTTAGAGAAGAGCTAACACCTATCCTTCTCAAACTCTTCCAAAATATAGCAGAGGGAGGAACACTCCCAAATTCCTTCTACGAAGCCACCATCACCTTGATACCAAAACCAGACAAGGATGTCACAAAGAAAGAAAACTACAGGCCAATATCACTGATGAACATAGATGCAAAAATCCTCAACAAAATACTAGCAAACAGAATCCAACAGCACATTAAAAGGATCATACACCATGATCAAGTGGGGTTTATTCCAGGAATGCAAGGATTCTTCAATATACGCAAATCTATCAATGTGATAAACTATATTAACAAATTGAAGGAGAAAAACCATATGATCATCTCAATAGATGCAGAGAAAGCTTTCGACAAAATTCAACACCCATTTATGATAAAAACCCTCCAGAAAGTAGGCATAGAGGGAACTTTCCTAAACATAATAAAAGCCATATATGACAAGCCCACAGCAAACATCATCCTCAATGGTGAAAAACTGAAAGCATTTCCACTAAGATCAGGAACAAGACAAGGTTGCCCACTCTCACCACTCTTATTCAACATAGTTTTGGAAGTTTTAGCCACAGCAATCAGAGAAGAAAAGGAAATAAAAGGAATCCAAATCGGAAAAGAAGAAGTAAAGCTGTCACTGTTTGCAGATGACATGATACTATACATAGAGAATCCTAAAGATGCTACCAGAAAGCTACTAGAGCTAATCAATGAATTTGGTAAAGTAGCAGGATACAAAATTAATGCACAGAAATGTCTGGCATTCCTATATACTAATGATGAAAAATCTGAAAGTGAAATCAAGAAAACACTCCCATTTACCATTGCAACAAAAAGAATAAAATATCTAGGAATAAACCTACCTAAGGATACGAAAGACCTGTATGCAGAAAATTATAAGACACTGATGAAAGAAATTAAAGATGATACAAATAGATGGAGAGATATACCATGTTCTTGGATGGGAAGAATCAACATTGTGAAAATGACTCTACTACCCAAAGCAATCTACAGATTCAATGCAATCCCTATCAAACTAGCACTGGCATTTTTCACAGAACTAGAACAAAAAATTTCGCAATTTGTATGGAAACACAAAAGACCCCGAATAGCCAAAGCAATCTTTAGAACGAAAAAAGGAGCTGGAGGAATAAGGCTCCCTGACTTCAGACTATATTACAAAGCAACAGTAATCAAGACAGTATGGTACTGGCACAAAAACAGAAAGACAGATCAGTGGAACAGGATAGAAAGCCCAGAGATAAACCCACGCACATATGGACACCTTATCTTTGATAAAGGAGGCAGGAATGTACAGTGGAGAAAAGACAGCCTCTTCAATAAATGGTGCTGGGAAAACTGGACAGGTACATGTAAAAGTATGAGATTAGATCACTCCCTAACACCATACACAAAAATAAGCTCAAAATGGATTAAAGACCTAAATGTAAGGCCAGAAACTATCAAACTCTTAGAAGAAAACATAGGAAGAACACTCTATGACATAAATCACAGCAAGATCCTTTCTGACCCACCTCCTAGAGTAATGGAAATAAAAACAAAAATAAACAAATGGGACCTAATGAAACTTCAAAGCTTTTGCACAGCAAAGGAAACCATAACCAAGACCAAAAGACAACCCTCAGAATGGGAGAAAACATTTGCAAATGAAGCAACTGACAAAGGATTAATCTCCAAAATTTACAAGCAGCTCATGCAGCTCAATAACAAAAAAACAAACAACCCCATCCAAAAATGGGCAGAAGACCTAAATAGACATTTCTCCAAAGAAGATATACAGAATGCCAACAAACACATGAAAGAATGCTCAACATCATTAATCATTAGAGAAATGCAAATCAAAACTACAATGAGATATCATCTCACACCAGTCAGAATGGCCATCATCAAAAAATCTAGAAACAATAAATGCTGGAGAGGGTGTGGAGAAAAGGGGACACTCTTGCACTGCTGGTGGGAATGTGAATTGGTTCAGCCACTGTGGAGAACAGTATGGAGGTTCCTTAAAAAACTACAAATAGAATTACCATATGACCCAGCAATCCCACTACTTGGCATATACCCTGAGAAAACCAAAATTCAAAGAGAGTCATGTACCAAAATGTTCATTGCAGCTCTATTTACAATAGCCAGGACATGGAAACAACCTAAGCACCCATCATCGGATGAATGGATAAAGAAGATGTGGCACATATACACAATGGAATATTACTCAGCCTTAAAAAGAAATGAAATTGAGCTATTTGTAATGAGATGGATAGACCTAGAAGTCTGTCATACAGAGTGAAGTAAGTCAGAAAGAAAAAGACAAATACCGTATGCTAACACATATATATGGAATTTAAGGGAAAAAAATGTCATGAAGAACCTAGGGGTAAGATAGGAATAAAGACGCAGACCTACTGGAGAACGGACTTAAGGATATGGGGAGGGGGAAGGGTGAGTTTTGACAGGGCGAGAGAGAGTCATGGACATATACACACTAACAAACGTAGTAAGGTAGATAGCTGGGGGGAAGCAGCCGCAAGGCACAGGGATATTAGCTCGGTGCTTTGTGACAGCCTGGAAGGGTGGGATGGGGAGAGTGGGAGGGAGGGAGACGCAAGAGGGAAGACATATGGGAACATATGTATATGTATAGCTGATTCACTTTGTTGTAAAGCAGAAACTAACACACCATTGTAAAGCAATTATACCCCAATAAAGATGTTTAAAAAAAAAAAAAAAAAAAAAAAAGAACCAATGCAGCCAAAAATAAATAAATATAAATAAAATAAAAAAAAAAACTGAAGATAGAATTACGATATGACCCAGCAAACACACTCCTGGGCATATACTCAGAGAAAAACATGGTTCTAAAGGCTACATGCACCCCACTGTTCATCGCTGCACTGTTTACAATACCCACAAAATATTAAGTCACTAGAGAAAAAAATCACCAATTAAAAGAGAATGATACATTGCAAGTTCTGAAATTTACTTCATAAGGAGGTCAGAGGAAATGGAGCATTAAGGGTCATAAGATCAGCAGGCAAAGCAAATCCTTACACCAAATGGGGAGTTTGGATAAGTTTAATTTCCAGAAGCTTGTCTACAGACCTCATTGCTTTGTCCCAGAGGACAATGTTTAGGGGCACAGACCTTTTAAATATAGTTTTGGCTCAGAACAATTCAATCAAAGCAATGCTTTTCTCTGCATCTCAAGATCATTCCAATCCTTCTCTAGCTCGTGACGCTGCTCAGCTTCAGCTCATCAGTGCTTCCAACCAACCCAACCAGGGACTGGTTTCTGACCTGGGAGCATCAATAAGCAAAGTTTTGGTGGAGCCACTGTGGTAGCTCTGCGGTAGGTCTGCCACTATCAGGGATGGTTCCAGAGACAAAGTCACAGCTTGATGCTCAAACCTGAAGAGAGGCTTCCAGCCTGGCGATTGCAAAATTCATCAAGGAGTTCTATGCTGAGAAAATGTCTTATGGATGTTGTAGAGAATAAAGAAAAAAACTTGAGGATCTCATGGTTTCCAGATTCTTCTGTGACTGAAATCACATTCCAAATAACTCCTTTGCTTTCTGCAGACACTTTTTCTGAAACATGATGCTACTTGATGTCTTTACAAGCTGTACTTGATGAGATATAGGCTGGGAAGACCTTTAGAAACAAGAATTCCTTCTATTCTCAAGAAAGACTGTTGACTTTTCTGCCCATGTCTCTATTTATTCCATTTATAATGAATGTTCGCTCAACAAAAGGACACAATTATCCTTACACATTCATACATGTAACACATAGTTTGACTACTTCTAACCTTCAAGCTATGGTTTGTTTGTTTTTTAATTTTATTCACTTATTCAGTTTTGGCTGCGTTGGGTCTCCGTTGTTTTGTGTGGGCTTTCTCTAGTTGCGGTAAGTGGGGGCTACTCTTTGTTGCGGTGCGCGGGCTTCTCATTGCAGTGGCTTCTCTTGTTGTGGAGCACAGGCTCTATGTGCATGGGCTTCAGTAGCTGTGGCACGCGGGCTCAGTACCTGTGGCTCGTGGGCTCCAGAGCACAGGCTCAGTAGTTGTGGCACACGGGCTTAGTTGCTCCACAGTATGTGGGATCTTCCCGGACCAGGGCTCGAACCCATGTCCCCTGCATTGGCAGGTGGATTCTTAACCACTGCGCTACCAGGGAAGTCCCCAGCCTATGTTTTTTAAAAAGAAATCCTAAGAGAATGAATACTCTTTCTCAGTGTTCTTGCCAATATAATGCTTGAAGAGCTTTAGCTTGTCTTTGCAGCTGAGTATCACTGAATAGGAATGAACAGGCAAGGTGGGTTCACCTAAATCCAACCTTCTCAGGATCTTAAAGATGAGAAAAAGTAAGGGTGGAAAAACCAAACAAGTTGAAGCAGAATGGCTCTGCTCTCAGGGCAAAGCCACAGAGTCAGGCTATCTTCACATGCAAAATCATACAACAAGCCTAGGCAGGAGGATATCAGAAACACAAGCACAGAAAAAGAAAAAAATCTTGAGACATTGTATAAGTTAGCTATTGCTACCTAACTAACTACCTCAAAACTCAATATGATAATAAGTTTAATAATAATAATAATAGGCTTAAAATAATAATCGCACCAGACCACGGGCTGACTGGGAAATTCTTCAGATCCGAGCTGGCTCCATAGGCTCATGCATTCACCTGCGGTCAACTGCAGGTCAGCTGGTGTCCTGGCAGGTCTTGGATGGGCTCTGTTACAGTTGTAAGCCCTTCGCTGGAACAGCTGGTCTGACTTGGCTCTGCTCCATGGGTCTCATCCTACAACAGGCGAGCCCAGATCAAGATTTCATGACAAAGGCACAGGAGCCAGGGAGAGAGCAGAAGCGTGCAAGGCCCCATGAAGTCTAAGCTCAGAACTGTCACACCACCACTTCCCTTACATTCTATTGAGCCAAGCATGTCACAGGAAAGCCCAGATTTAAGGAAAGAGCTGCAAAGTCAGATTACAAGGGACAAAGATTCAGAGATATGATTGGGTTACTTTTGCAATCAATCTACCAGAAGGATGTTTGAAAAAGCGCTAATAGTCATATTTGGCTAAACACTACACCTCTAGATGAAAGATAGTGATGGGGAATAAGGCTGGGCTTGCAATTTAAGGCATAGTTGGGTTAATGCATTTTCAACTGGTTGCCAGTGGGAGAATCTGAACACAAGAGTGAAAGGATTAGGAACATTAACCTGGAAATGTTGTGTAGAATTAACTGGATTAGGAAGGGGCAATAGGTGGGGACCTCAGTTAGGAGCCTATCGGAGGATAAGGGTGAGGATTCATGTGGGCCAGAGCCCTGAGGGCAGTGGTGGGGTTGAAGAGAGGTAGGCAGGCTTGAGAGACCTGGCAGAAACAGAATAAAAAGACTTGGTATCTAAAATTTATGGAAAAGGAGGGATCTAATGTCCTTTGAGGGTATACAGCTTTGATGATGGAGATATTTATATGGTGAGTATACATAGTAGGACTTCTCAAGAAATGATGCAGAAGGCAGGAGATGAGTTCATCCACTGGGAGTATTGTGTTTACTACTCAGGATAAACAAGTTATGCTATGTTGTATTAAAAAACACAACCTCACAGTCTCAGTGGCTTATCACAACAAAAACCCATTCTCCCTCATGCACCATGACCCGTGTGAGTCACAGGGGTTCTGGCTACATAGACTCTCCATAGCCACCTTGGGTGGAGGCTCTACCATTTTGTAATGGTGCTATTTTTAGGGTGATTAATTTCTCCCAGTTTTCCTGGGACTTTCCCAGTTTAACACTGTAAGCTCCATATCCCAGGAAATCCCTCGGTTCCAGACAAAGTAGGATACTTGGTCACTCAACAACTGGCACAAAAAACACTTTGTCCCTGCAGGAAAAGATATGGCTAGAGGCTCTTCCTTGTTCTTTGCTTTTCTCAAAATTATACACACCATTTCCTCTCACTTGCCATTGGTCAGAATTTGTCACATGGTCCTATCTAACTGCAAGGGAACTGGAAAATATGAGAGAGCAGGGGAACCCTTTGCTGAGGATCAATAACCCTGCTTCTAGATCTTTCAGGGGGCATTATGCAGCTGAGTATATACAAATCAACAGTCCTTAAAGACAATGTATGGAACTAGATCTTTCATAAAGTCAAACCATGAGAGCAACAGACTCATAGTGACAGGACAAATTCCATCTAGCCTTCACAATCATTTGCAAACCTACTGCAAGTTTCAATGTACATTTCTTACATGTGGACATAAATACTACAATTCCTTTTATACTGGTGTCATTCTCTATTTTTCCAAGACCTGTCATTACCCCACATACAATATATGTAAGGTCTCTTTTTCTCTAGGAGACACAGCCTTGGGCCAAGGTACACCATGAGTGCAGTAAAAGGTAGGTTGGTCTCCCCACGTCCTTGTCCGGGAGCTCTAGGTATGGAAGAACCTGCACAAAGGTGCACAGAATTCTTGCTTCTCCCAAATGGATTACATAATGAGTGTAAGGGACAGTTTCGGGGAGAGGATCCAATAGGAGCCATTACACTTTTTCTGAGAACCTCATCGCCTCCTGTGTGAAATAGGCAAGAACATGAGAAAAATTCTGAAACATTCCACTTTTAAGGAATTGAAACATCAAAACCATCAGTGGAGTTATGTTCTCGAGCAGTTCTCACTTGAGGTTTCACTGGATCTATGGCATATACAACACCCTAGGGATTCACAGTTTCAGTCTTCCAAGTCATCAATATAAACATATACTTTGAATAAAATAAAAACACTGTGTTTAATATGTGAGGAGGGCTCTGAGCACAATCTCTCACCCCATTAGCTACCAGATCACTGTTCTTAAACCCTTCCTCGACAAACATTTTGAAAGTTACACCTGAGGTCTTAATGGTTGGCTTCAATCTAATATGTGTACGTGTGTGGGTGAATGGATGGATAGATAGATAGATAGATAGATAGATAGATAGATAGATAGACAGATATATAGGTAGATAGATGATAGATGCATATGCGTGCATACATACATACATAATTTTGCACATAAATTTATGAAGAAGCAAGTGCTGCCCACTCCTTGGTCCTCCCATCTCCACTAGACCTCCAAACCAATCACACCATACACTCTATTGAACCGCTTGCCATGATCTGTCCTGGCTGTTTGACTTTCCATCTACTGCAGCTCTTCCTGGAATATTCTTAAATCTTGTTCAGTCATGGTTTTCTGCAGATCTTGCATTGCCCTCTTATAATGTATCCCCACCAATCCTCCTGGGAACATATGCTCTATTGATTAGACAACCTCTTGTCATCTCATCTTGAAGGCTCTTATAGTTTAAGACAATATAAAGAAGTTCTATTGACTAATAGAACATTAGAAAGTATGAAGTCAGCAGACTGGACATGGAGGCTGAATATATAGCACATTTTCTGATGGGAGGCAGCTGGACAGAGCAGGGAGAACACAGTCTTAGCAATCAGAGGACCTGGGTTAACCTATGGGCCCTGCCCTTACTGGCTATGTGTCCTCAGGCAAGTTGTTTAATCCTTTTGATCCTCTTTTTCTTTATCTGTACACTGAGGGATAACAGTACTTACCTCATAAATCTGCTGTGAAAATTAAATAAGATTATATACATGAAGTGTGGAGCAAAACACCTAGTACATTGTGGTTAGCCAGTAAATGAGCATTTCTTCCTTCTCAGTTACATAAATGTATATCTTCACTGATTACAAAATATAGAAGAAAAGATAAGAGAAAGAGGCTTCTCTAAAACAAGATTCTCTTAAAATATGTCCTAAAGTTATAGCTTCTTGTTTGCAGAAGTCTTCACCAATGATCCATCAAGAATCACATTTCACTCTCTATTCCCATTGCCTATTGCTACATAGCAAATGGTCCTAAAATTTAGTAACTAAAAATAACAGCATTTACTTTGCTCAAAAACCTGCCATTTGGGTCAGGATCAGCAGGCATAGCTCAACTCTGATCTACCCAGTATCAGCTGGGGTGGCCCAAAGGCCAGGGGCTGGAATCTTGTGAAGGCTCATTTACCGACATGTTACCAGTTGCTGGCTGCTGTTGGCTGGGACCTCACATGGGCTTTCCCTAGGGTCTTTTCTTCACAGCATGGTGGCTGGGTTCCAAGGGTGAGTGTTCCAGGAGGATGAGGTGGAAGCTGTATTCTTTTTGTAATTCAACTTCAAAAGTTATATAGTATCACTTCCATCATAGTCACAGTTCCACCGAGGTTCAAGAGGAAGCAACACAGAACCCACCTCACAATGGAGGAGTGTCAAGGTCACATTGTAATAAAAGCATGTGGGAGGGGATATATTGATACAGAAATCTTTGGAAAATGCAATCTGCCACATTCCCCAACCAGACATGGACTTGGAGGAAACTTTCACCTCTGCATTTCTTTGGGGACACACCTTTTGCTTTGGGCAACAATCATGCAGGGCTGTGGCATCACCTATATTTGAGGTATTATTTTTCCTGGTGTAGGAGGTGTTCAAAGGTCTATGAGGTATGTCCTCAGTAAAACTAAAATATCTCTTTTTATTTATTTGCTTATAAATATAACACACTTTCCTTTTGGAAAGAAGGAAAGGAGGGAGGGAGGGAAGGAGGGAGGGAGATGTAGAAGTAATATCTATCAAACCATCTCCTAAACAGAATCATGTACCTAGTCCTGTAAACTGATTTCTAAAACTCCTTCCATGGCATAGTGGTCCATTTTATGGATATATTATATGTATTTAATTAATCCCCCACTGATGCAATATCTCCATTGTTTGCAATTTTTTACTACTGTAAAAATACAAGAATTTGCACTTTCTAATAAAACACACTCCAGAACACTTATCTCGGTATTTCCTTAAGCCTTAAATTAAATTGTCTATGAATTTTAAATTAGGTTTTTTTTTTTTTTGAAGGAAAGTGTAAGGTTTATGGCCCAATTGCTGTTCCAAAGACTCTGATAACACCCTGATAAGACGTGATAACACCCCACTCTCCTAATTACTTCAAAAACTCGCTTACTGTTAAAATGGCAATTAGTATTTTGTTGCTATATACCTGTACATAACTTTATACTCATATAGCAATATATACACATATGTCAGGCATAATTAGTGCTCTATGTTAATTATTTTATTTGTCAAGCCAGCTGTATGAAGCATGTATTAATAACCTTATCGTACTGATGACAAACAGGCTCACAGAGGTTAAGTTTCATCTTCAAGGACTTCAAAGCCAGCAAGTGGCAGCCCTGGGTATGAACCTCACCCCAGTCCCCTATATGGCAAGTATTTCCACTGAAGTGTATATAAAAGACCCCAGGGAAAGCTCACATGAGGTCTCAGAAACAAAATGGAATAACATATTTATACACAAAAGAGTCTTTCATGGCAATTCCTTACTATTCTCCTAAAGTCTTCCAGTGGTTCTTTTTATTTATTACTTGATCAGTCATGCCCTTTCTGTGTCTACCCTCTTTCTTTGCTCAGGTGAAAGGACATAGTTGATGCTCCTGCTTGACCTTAGCCATATCTTTCACTGGCTTTCTCTAACCTTCAGCCCTGAAACTCGTTTTTCTTTCTGTTTCCATCACTGATTCTCTTCCTCTTCACCGCCGCCCTTAGAATGGGCCTTCCAGGAGCCAGTCTTCTCTCTGCCTTCTGTTCCTTTAATACCCACCCTAGGAGAGCTCATCCATTCTCATAGCTTTAAACATCACTGCTATGCTAATGACTCCTAAATTTACATTTCCAGCCCCATGTTCAATCAAGTCAAATCCTCATTGAGCTCCTGTTTCCTGTCTACAATTGCCTACTGGACACATTCAGCAGGAATATCTTACTGTCCCTGCACCTTTATAACAGAACACATCTACCCACAAAATTGAATCTCCAAACTACCTTTTGTGGCCAATAGCACCACCTTTCCACTTCGTGGGTGGCTCCTGCCAACTGTTTCCACCTAAATTCTGGATAAATACCGTAACCTGAATGCTTCCTTTATTAATTTAATTTTCATTGTTATAAAGAGCTAAAGGAAAAAAATGAAATGCATGCTTACAGCTCTTCTTCAAATTGTTAGCTAAATTCTCTCTATATATATAGTAATCAAAACAGTATGATACTGGCATAAAAGCAGACACATAGATCAACTGAATGAAATAGAGAGCACAGAAATATACCCATACGTATATGCCAATTAGCATAGGACTAAGAAGCCAAAGATGATGGGGAAAGGATATTCACTTCAATAAATGGTGTTGGGAAAACTGGATAGTCACATGCAAAAGAATGAAACACCATTCACTAAAAAAAAAAAAAAAAAAAAAAAAGGCAAAATGAATTAAATAATTGAACATAAGACCTGAAATCATAAAACTCCTAGAAGAAAACACAGGAGGCAAGCTCATTGACATCGATCTTGGCAATGAGTGTTTGGATTTGACACCAAAAGCCAAAGGAACAAAAGCAAAAGTAAACAAGCAGGACTACACCAAACTGAAAACCTTCTGCACAGCAAAGGAAATCATCATCAACATGAAAAGGAAACCTATGGAATGGGAGAAAATACTTGCAAACCACATATCCAAAAAGGGGTTAATATCCAAAATATACGAGGACCTCACATAGTTCAATAGCAAAAAAAGAAATAACCCAATTAAAAATCGGCAAAGGACCTAAATAAACGTTTTTCCAAAGAAGATATACAAATGGCCAACAAGTGCTTGTAAAGGTGTTCAGCAACTCTATTCACCAGGGAAATGCAAATCAAAACCACAATGAGATCTCACCTTACATCTGTTAGGATGTCTCTTATCAAAGAGAATAGAAATAACAAATGCTGATGAGCATGCAGATAAAAGGAAACACTTGTGCACTGTTGGTGGGAAGGTAAAGTGGAACAGCACTATGGAAAACAGTATGGAGGTTGCTCAAGAAATTAAAAATGGAACCACCAGCAATCCCACTTCTGGGTATACAGCCAAAGAAAATGAAATCATCTTGAATAGGTACCTGTACTCCCATGTTCACAGCAGCGTTACTCACAATACCAAAGTATGGAGACAACCTAAGCATCCAACAGTGGATGAGTTGATAAAGAAAAATGTGGTATATATACAATGGAATATTATTCAGCCTTAAAAAAGCAGGAAATTTTGTATTTGGGATGACATAGATCAACCTGGAGGGCATTATGCTAAGTGAAATAAGCTGGAAAGAAAAACACAAATATCACATGGCATGACTTATTTATATGTGGAATTAAAAACAAAAAGTCAAATTCATAGAAATAGAGTGGAAAAGTGGTTGCCAGGGGCTGAGGACTGGGGAAAATAGGGAGAGTTTGGTTGGTAAAAGGGTACAAACCTTCAGTTGTAAGATTAATAAGTTCTGAGGGTCTAATGTATAACATGGAGACTATAGTCTGTAGCACTGTATTATATAATTGAAATTCACTAAGAGAAAAGAACTTAAATGTTCTCACCAAAAAGAAAAAAAAAGGACAGGGCCTCCCTGGTGGTGCGGTGGTAAAGAATCCGCCTGCAAATAGAGGGAACATGCGTTCAAGCCCTGGTCCGGGAAGATCCCACATGTTGTGAAGCAACTAAGCCTGTGTGCCACAACTACTGAGCCCACGTGCCAAAACTACCGAAGCCCGAGCACCTAGAGCCCGTGCTCCTCAAGAGAAGGCAACGCAATGAGAAGCCTGCACACCACAAGGAAGAGTAGCCCCCGCTCTCCACAACTAGAGAAAAGCCCGCACGGAGCAACGAAGACCCAACACAGCCAAAAATAAATAAATAAATTTATTAAAAAAGAAGACAAATATGTGAAGTGATGGATATGTTAATTGACATTAATTCCATGGGGTAATCTTTCACAATGTAAAAGACTATTATGTATATAATATCATCACTTTGTACACTTTAAATGTATTACAATTTTGTCAGCTGTACCTCAGTACAGTTGGAAAATAAGATAAAAATCTGACCTCAGCATATTTCCCCTGTGTTCTTCATTACTCAAAGTCATGTGTTCTACATTTTCATGAAAATAAAATCCTCAGCATTTTTTTCATACGTCTCTTTTCACCTCCCTGCTCCACAAAAGTAGATAACAGTGTTTCAGGGAGAAGTATTCACATCTTCCTTATTTTTATATCACTTAACTGGTATTATGCCATGCTCAGTAAGTATTCAAGAAATATTTGTTGAATTGAATGGATTTTCCTGATCACCTTGTAGTGCTTTGAAAATAGAGCTTTTTGTACAAGGGAAAAAAAAAAAACACTTAGTAGGAGCTTAATAAATATTCATGGATTGATTAGAATTGGCTATAGGTTGGTTTCATAATTCAGGCAAATATGGAAAATAAACTGGCATCAGGCTGGCTTCTCCTTCCAGAAATGAGTGAAGATGAATTATCCCACTGAGTTATATAAGCTGTATCTGGCCTGGCATCCACAGAGAAAAGTAAATTAGATTTTTAAAATAGTTTCAGGGTTAACAATGTAAGATGTTATTAGTAACACAAGTAAGGAATCATTATGTAGTCTATGACCTTTATCTTGATGTACTGGAATAAGAGATTTATACATCAGAATGGGATGAATTGTTCATTTTCATCAAGGATTTGGATACAAAGGGCAGAAACTCAAATTGGGAACATTCAGATTTGTCTAAGAATGCACTGCAACTGGGAGAAGGCACTGCAATTTCCCAGAGCTTGTATAAGGCCTTCAGAAACTGAATCAGCCCAGAGGGAGAAGGGCTTTAGGAACAAGAAAGCTACTTTTTACACATAAATATGTAAGTAATAACTAGCAATAAGTTAAAAGGAAATAAAGGAAATCCAAAAACCGCATTGTCAGTTTAATGAGATTTGGGGAAAAAATATGATATTCTTTTAAAGTTTGCTTCAATATGACAGGATCTCTTTAACACATTTCTCACTGGATTTAATAGAGGTTAAAGAGATTTAACCAATCTTAACCCAGATTTATTATTATGCAGATTTTATAAACTCACTAGAGATTTCAATACTAGTAATTGTGAAATTAGTAAATCTTCCTTTATGCTTGTTAGTACTCTCTGTAATTTAACAGAGAGTGAGTGTAACCAACACTAAGATTTAATATTTAGAGAGTTATTGGAAAAAAATGATACGAAAATTTACTCAATGTGTTTAAAACTTAACAAACATTGTCTCAACTCAGGAAAATAAACACGGAATGAAAATAGCCCTAATTGCTTGCTCTACGGCAAGTGTTCAATTTACCAATTTTTAAATGTATTTAATAAATAGATTATTAAATCAAGTGCAATGCTCATTAAAGATCGTATCAATTTAAGGAACTCATCTCAGCTATGATTTATTCAATCTAATACCCCATTGATTAAATGTTCTTCAGATCTTAAAAAGTCCACTTCAGGTTTAATAGGTATCAGGTCAATTTAGAAAAGCATTTAGCATGCACGAAAGCCAATGTGTGAGGAAGTGATTTGTACACTCTATGCTGTAGGGCGCCATAAGAGGGAGTGATGTTGGGAAATAGTGTCCTTAAAATGTTACTTAAAAGCATTTCAGAGAGAAAATACTGCAATTTTGTGGGCTTCTCAAGTGCCTCTAAGTGGGACAGATGGGAGTAAATGACATAACCTGGGAAGAGGGTGGTAGAAGGGAGAAGTTCTCGAGAATAGACCTAGGAATATGACTTTCTAGAATACCTACCTAATGGTTAAAGTGCTTTCTCTGGAAGTCATGTGAATTAGGGCCTTAACCACATCTCATGGGTTCCAGGGATACATTTCAGTCTTCTTAGTATTATGTCCCCAGGACATCTGTATAGAATTACAGCTCTGCAATTTGGAATACATTTTTCCTTGGTAAACTCTGTAATGATGCAATATCATTATTCTAAGATTTGATTTCTGCTTGGTTTCAATTTTTTTGGTGTGATTGTATAGATACAGAATACATTTATAAACCGGGTTCCATTTTGAAACTATATCTTGGATACTGCCTCCAAATTGTGACTCTGTGTTAATGAACAGATAAGAGCATAATATTTTCTATGGAACTATTAAGTCAAAAGTTCCTTGGTAGTGGAAGAGGTAAGTAGAAGAGCTCAGACAGAAGCCTTTTCTTTGCCATTTTAATACTAAAAGAATAATATGTTAGCTCCCATTTATTTAGCAGCTACTAGGTTCTGGACATCATTCTTTTCATATACGATAAATATCCTGAAAGTATTTCTAAACATCTGTATGTTACAGAACAATAAACTGTGATTCGGCAATTAAATGACTTGTCCCAATTAAAAGGGAAGTGAGGGGCAGAAATGAGATTTGAAATCAAAATGATCTCGCTGTAAAGCCTATGATATTTCACTACTTCTGTGGAATATCCAGGAGAAATTTGATTTAAACTATGACTTGAATGGCTCCTTTCTTTTTTTTCCCCTGTCACTGTGTTAAGTACTTTGGATACAGAGGTAAAAAGATAAGCATGTCTTCAAGTAAATCACTGTCTTATTGTGGAGACAGTCAAATAAAGAGAAAATTAACATGCAGTAAGACAAGTTTTTTGAAAGAGAAATTCATGATGCTATATGACACCCCAAAAGAGGCACTGAGCCACACCATACAGGAAAAATCAAGGAAGGTTTCTAAGACTATTAAGCTGTGTTTTTGGTAGTACTAAAAAAAAAAAAAAAAAAAAGGAAGAAAGGAAAAGAAAAGATGCTGTGGCAGAAGAAACTAAGCACGCAAAGGCAGGGTGATATGATCCATAATATTTGAAGTATGCATGAAGTCATTCACGTGAATCTGAAAATGCATGGACCATGGCAGGCAGGCAATATCCTTTCCCAGTGCTTAAGAGCAGGAATTCAGGTGCCAAGTTAAACAAATGGAGTAAGGATATTCTTTTCAACAAATGGTGCTAGAACAATAGATGTCCACATAAACAATATAATTCCTGATCTCAGACTCACTCCTGAGACACATACAAAAATACTTGAGATGGTATATAGAGATCTAATTGTAAAAGTCAGAACTATAGAGCTTATGGAAGAAAATATAGAGAAATACCTTTACAAATTTGGATAAGGCAAAAATTTCCTAAACAGAGCACAAAAATCATTCAACATAAAAGAAAAATATGATTGATGGGACTTCATCAAAATGAAGGGCATACGCTTATCAAAAAGCATTGTTAAAAAGATAAATTGGCAAATTAAAGACAAGAAGAAAGTTTGCAATATGTAATATTGGACAAGAAAATGGTATCCAGAATATATAAAGAATTTAAAAACATTAATAACAAAAATACAAACAATACAGCTTTTATTTTATTTTTTTAACATTTTTATTGGAGTATAATTGCTTTACAATGGTGTGTTAGTTTCTGCTTTATAACGAAGTGAATCTGTTATACATATACATATATCCCCATATCTCTTCCCTCTTGCACCTCCCTCCCTCCCACCCTCCCTATCCACACCCTTCTAGCTGGCCACAAAGCACCGAGCAGATCTCCCTGTGCTGTGCAACTGCTTCCCACTAGCTATCTATTTTACATGTGGTAGTATATATATGTCCATATATACACTACCACTCTCTCACTTTGTCCCAGCTTACCCTTCCCCCTCCCCGTATCGTCAAGTACATTCTCTAGTAGGTCTGCGTCTTTATTCCTGTCTTGCCCTTAGGTTCTTCACGACCTTTTTTTTTTTTAGATTCCACATATATCTGTTAGCATACGGTATTTGTTTTTCTCTTTCTGACTTACTTCACGCTGTATGTCAGACTCTAGGCCCACCCACCTCAATACAAATAATTTCTTTTTATGGCTGAGTAATATTCCACTGTATATATGTGCCACATCTTCTTTATCCATTTATCCGATGATGGACACTTAGGTTGCCTCCATATCCTGGCTATTGTAAATAGAGCTGCAATGAACATTGTGGTACATGACTCTTTTTGAAGTATGGTTTTCTCAAGATATATGCCCAGTAGTGGGATTGCTGGGTCGTATGGTAGTTCTATTTTTAGTTTTTTAAGGAATCTCCATACTGTTCTCCATAGTGGCTGTATCAATTTACATTCCCAGCAACAGTGTATGAGGATTCCCTTTTCTCCACACCCTCCCCAGCATTTATTGTTTGGAGATTTTTTTTTTTTTTTGCAGTACGCGGGCCTCTCACTGTTGTGGCCTCTCCCATTGGAAGAACAGGCTCCGGACGCGCAGGCTTAGCGGCCATGGCTCATGGGCCCAGCTGCTCCGCGGCATGCGGGATCTTCCCGGACCGGGGCATGAACCCGTGTCCCCTGCATAAGCAGGCGGACTCTCAGCCACTGAGCCACCAGGGAAGCCCTGTTTGTAGATTTTTTGATGATGGCCATTCTGACTGGTGTGAGATGATATCGCACTGTAGTTTTGATTTGCATTTCTCTAATGATTAATGATGTTGAGCATTCTTTCATGTGTTTGTTGGCAATCTGTATATCTTCTTTGGAAAAATGTCTATTTAGGTCTTCTGCCCATTTCTGGATTGGGTTGTTTGTTCTTTTGTTATTGAGCTGCATGAGCTGCTTGTAAATTTTGGAGATTAATCCTTTGTCAGTTGCTTCATTTGCAAATATTTTCTCCCATTCTGAGGGTTGTCTTTTGGTCAGACAGAACCCTAGGACAAATGGTAAAAGCGAAGGTATACAGACAAAATCACACACAGAAGCATACGCATACACACTCACAAAAAGAGAAAAAGGGAAAAACCATATATATATCGTTGCTCCCAAAGTCCACTTTCTCAATTTGGGATGATTCGTTGCCTGTTCAGGTATTCCACAGATGTAGGGTACATCAAGTTGACTGTGGAGGTTTGATCCTATGTTCCTGAGGCTGCTGGGAGGGATTTCCCTTTCTCTTCTTTGTTCGCACAGCTCCCGGGGTTCAGCTTTGGATTTGGCCCCGTCTCTGCGTGTAGGTCGCCTGAGGGCATCTGTTCCTCGCTCAGACAGGACGGGGTTAAAGTAGCAGCTGATTCGGTGGCTCTGGCTCACTCAGGCCGGGGGGAGGGAGGGGTACGGATGCAGGGCAAGCCTGCGGAGTCAGAGGCTGGCGTGATGTTGCGCCAGCCTGAGGCCCGCCATGCGTTCTCCTGGGGAAGTTGTCCCTGGATCCCGGGACCCTGGCAGTGGCGGGCTGCACAGGCTCCCGGGAGGGGAGGTGTGGATAGTGACCTGTGCTTGCACAGAGGGTTCTTGGTGGCTGCAGCAGCAGCCTTAGCATCTCATGCCCGTCTCTGAGGTCCGTGCTGATAGCCACGGCTTGCATGCCCGTCTCTGGTGGTCCTTAAGCAACGCTCTTAATCCCCTCTCCTCTTGTACCAGGTAACACAGAGGCAAGAAAAAGTCTCTTGTCTCTTCGGCAGGTCCAGACCTTTTCCCGGACCCCCTCCTGGCTAGCTGTGGTGCACTAACCCCCTGCAGGCTGTGTTCACGCTGCCAGTCCTCTCCCTGGGATCCAACCAAAGCCTGAACCTCAGCTCCCAGCCCCGCCCGCCCCGGCGGGTGCGCAGACAAGCCTCTCGGGGTGGTGAGGGCCGGTAGGCACTGATCCTCTGTCCGGGAATCTCTCTGCTTTGCCCTCCGTACCCCTGTTGCTGCGCACTCCTCCGCGGCTCCGAAGCTTCTCCGCTCCGCCACCCCCAGTCTCTGCCCGCGAAGGGGCTTCCTGAGGTGTGGAAACCTTTCCTCCTTCATTAGCTCCCTCCCACTGGTGCAGGTCCCATCCCTATTCTTTTGTCTCTGTTTTTTCTTTTGCCCTACCCAGGTACGTGGGGACTTTCTTGCCTTTTGGGAGGTCTGAGGTCTTCTGCCAGCGTTCAGTAGGTGTTCTGTAGTTGTTGTTCCACATGTAGATGTATTTCTGATGTATTTGTGGGGAGGAAGGTGATCTCCACGCCTTACTCTTCTGCCATCTTGAAGCTCCTCCCCCCAATCCAGCTTTTAAAATGGGCAAAAGACTTAGATAAATCACAAAGAAAATGTATGAATGGACAATAAGCTTATGATAAGACACTCAATTAGTCCTCAGGACAATGCTAATTAAACCTAAAATTTTTAAAATGATTAACATATTCTGGAATAGTTACCATAAAAAAAAATGATAATGTCAATTGCTGTAAAGGAACTGAAGCAACCAGAATGCTCATACACTGCTTGTAGAAATCACTTTGAAAAATCTTTGGTAATTTTTAAAAATTTAGCATACATAGAACTTATACCACAACAATTCCAATCCCCTATATGTACCCAAAATAAATGACAACATGTATCCACACAAGACTTATGCAAGAAAGTTTAAATCAGACTTATTTACAATAACCTCAAATTGAATATAACCATCAATATACTTCGTGGCATATTACTGTAATAGATATTCCTCAGCAACAAAATGAATAAACTACTGATACATACAACACTCTGGATAAATCTCAAGAAATAAACTATGCAAATTCAAAATAAATTAGAAACTAAAGAATATATACCATCAGAAGGCAATTGCCTCTTTGGAGTTTAGGATGGAGATTGACTGGAAATGGTCATGAATAAATATTCTGGGAAGATGGAAATGTTCTATAACTTGGTTTGGGTAGCAGTTACAAGGTATATAGTCAGAACTCATCAAACTTAGATATTAACAGTATATTTTTGAAAATTATAGCTCAATCTTAAAAAGTGGTCTTCAGAAGCCATAATAAGATCCCTTCTTAAATTTTCTCACTGGGACATAGTGAACAATACAGGAGAATGAAGACAGAGACAGATTTTAAGTTCTTCATCCTGAAGGAGTAGCATACTGGTAGGCTTTCCAGTTAGAATGTACAATATGTTCTATACCTCACTCAATATTTTAATCCATTGGATAGAGAAGTAAGCCATGCATTTTGCTCTTCTGAAATAACAGAAGTTAGAGATCAAAATAATTCAATGTGAAGAAGGCAGATGAGATTTCAGAAGGCTTAGACGTTTGAGTCCCAAGTCAGTAATGGTATATGTGACTTCAGTCAAGTCCACGGACCATTTTGGAGCTCAGTTTTCCAATGTGGTCATGTGTGTGTGTTGGTGGTAGTGGTGGGGATTGCAATATCTAGTGATGGACACATATTTTTTGACAGTAATATAATGAGAGGGGAGTGCAAGGAAGAGAGTTTAATAGCAAAAGCCCAGAGAATCAGAAAGTGACCTCTTTTAATTCTAAGATGCATTAAGACACTGACTGGTCAAAGAATATTGCTAGCATGCTCTGATATTAGTACTCTGGAATTAAATTCCCCACGTGAGGGCTCAATATGTGGGGCTGAGATGTCAGAGGCCGAAGTGTCAGGAGAGGCCTTCCAGGGGTTGGGGAAGCAAGAAAAAAATCCTCTCTAAAGGCCATGAATGATATAAATAAAAAGCTGAACATTTAGAGTCAGGATAACTGATTTTGAAATACTCATGTGCGTATACTTCGTACGCATATACTTTGCATGAAAGATACACACACACACACACACGCACACACACGCACACAAATACACATTCTAAATATATACTCTATATCTGTAACCTTGTGTTAAGAATGCTTGAAAATTGGGGTCAGAAAAGTATCAATTTAGTGTACTAGATTTTCACACACATACTTGGCACGATGGGTGCAGGAACACAAACACAGGGGTAGCTTGCTAAAGATTGTGCGGAGGGATAATGCTTTAAAATATTAATCAGTGGGCTTCCCTGGTGGCGCAGTGGTTGGGAGTCCACCTGCCGATGCGGGGGACACGGGTTCGTGCCCTGGTCCGGGAGGATCCCAAGTGCCCCAGCGCGGCTGGGCCCGTGGGCCATGGTCGTTGGGCCTGCGCGTCCGGAGCCTGTGCTCCGCGGCGGGAGAGGCTACGGTGGTGAGAGGCCCACGTACCGCCAAAAACAAACAAACAAACAAACAAAAAACAAAAAAATATTAATCAGTGAGATTTGAATTTCATAAATATTAATAGTAGTTACTTGAGTCCTTATGAATCATGATTGTTATGTATCTATTAAATGATAAATTTTAGTACTTTCCCCTTGCATAGCTTGTTATAAGAACCTATGAATCTAAGGAGTAGTTTGCTTTGTAAAATCCTCCCCTAGGAAGTTGACTGTATTATTTTGGTTGTATCATTAGTGCCCACAACCAAAAGCATATCACTCTTCTGCTTTATGCATTGAGGAAAGTTTTTCAAGGCCATTCCATGGCTCACAATCCACTGAGTGTCACAGGCTCATGAGGACATCCCACATCAACAAGTATCCATGATTTGTTTCTGAATATTTAATGAGCTACCATGTTCAAATACTGCTAAGGAAAGTAAAATACAAACATTTATGTGCATGGTGCTTCACAAAGACCTGAAATTTCTGCATGTTATTAGAATTTCCCAATAATTTGTCAAATGACAAGGCAGGTATTATTACCCCTATTTGACAGTTAAGGAAACTGAGGCTCAGAGGCTTCATAATTTGACAAATGAAACCCAGGTACTAATAATAGGCATGACAGAAATGTGTCCTTGGTCTTCTGTTTTAATAGTAAAGGACTTTTCACAGCCCCAAATTATCTGACTTCCATCTTATTTCTAGAATCTTATATACTTTTTGCTATAAAAGCCACAGAGCTTATCTTTCACATGAAGAGTAACAATGACTCTTGTCCTTGATTTTAAGCTGCTAAACTTTAACAGGCTAGGGAAAGAGACTTCAGAATTTAAGACAAAGAAACCTGGAGGAAAAGTAGAAGCAATAAAAGTAAGCCTAGTTATCCCTAGCTAATGCTCTTTTAAAAGATATCAGCCAAAAGGATTTCTGGGGGGAAAAAAGGAGAAACCATCACTCAGAGGACATAATAATCTTAATTGAAATCAGAAAACCTTCAAATTTCTCTGTGTATAAATGTGTGTGCTGTAATAGTGAACATTTATAATCCCTTTGGGATTTTTAAAATTCTGGACAGCACTTTATCCTTTTTCTTCCTTTTTCATTGGAGGGAGTAGGGTGAAGGAATTTGTTGGGAATCAGCATTCCTGAACCATCCTCTGTTTCTTGACAGTTTTCTTCATGGTACATCACTGGGTTCACTGGAACCCAGGATCTTGGAGGAGTGCAATGACTTGGTATTTTAGCTGAGGAAACAAGATGGTTGCAGGTATCCAAGAATTCCTTTGGAGAGTAGAAATGAATTTAAAATTCTTCAACTCAACACAGTAAAAACAGAGATGAGGATGGGAAGGAGAGATGGCTCTGCTATCAATCAGCTCACAACATCCTTTGGAGGAACAATTATAAGATACAATTATAATGGTGACATCCTTAAATAGAGCCCATCCATGGAGGCTTCTATCCTCTTCTGCTCTCAAGCATCTGATTAAAAGGTGGTATCTCCAGAGCATAACCATATAAGGGAAAGTTATTGATATAATTCTCCAACCACGGGCATGGAAGGATGGCACAGCCCGGGTGAGACACTTTTCCTACATTGTCCCTGATGGTTCAATTCTTTAAAATGATGATCATTACTCTTAACTCCTCCCTAAGAGAGTGGCAAGATGTGGGGTCTTCATAGCTTCAAAAGAAAATAGGCTTCCACTTTCAGTGATGTGATGTTGAAGTCATCACCCCCATCCTTATAAGAAAAAGCTGGGGAAACTGAAAACCAATGACTTTGTTGGACTCATCAGAGAAATGAGTTTGTAGAGCAAACCACCAGCCTGAAATTTGGAGACAGAGGTGAATTCAAAGAGTCACAGCCAAGAACTGTTTCCACAGAACAGAAACCACTGGAATCATAAATTGGTAGAAAATCTTAAATGACCATTTTGATGAACGCTTGGAGGGTGAATGTGGCCTAACTTGAGAGTGAGAACCCCTTGGGTTGCTATCTTATGGGGGCTCCACACTTTTGTGTGACTTCCCACCAAGCATCTACAGGAATCGTCACATAGTGAAGGTCTAAAGAGAGCACCTCCTGAAACTGGAAAGAGGAGAGAAAGAATAATCCTGTGAAATATGCCCTGAACCTTCCCTATAACAAAGGCTTACTACTGGGGAGGGGAAGATTTTAACAGAATCTTGTCTCAGAATCATGGGGAAGGCATTCTTCTCTCTCCCAAGTCCTCTCTAGACTTCTTTTCTCACCGAATGGGGATGGGTGCTCTAACAGAAGGAACACTTCTGAAGGTCACAGGTCAGAGAAGCAAGCCCACTAAAAGACTGAGATTTAAGTGCACGTTTGTAGGACACTCCTCTTTCCCTGTGCCTTATCACCACAGTAACATGGCTAGAGTACCATAATAGTTTTGCAGACTATAGCTGAAATAGCTGCAAGACACAGATTCTCTCTGAGGAGGAATACTCAAGGAAACCACAGTCAAGAGGGGAGACAAAACCAAGAACACTAGTGAATGTGAAGCCTCTGGCACCTATAGGTACAAAAGCATTAAGCAAAGAATAATTCCTAGTCAAATTAACATGAAACTTCATTTTCAGGTCCTCTTTATCTCAGTTTCTATTACTTAATACATCACATCCAGCATTCAACAAACAATTATAAGGCACAGTGAAAGGCAAGAAAAAAAAACAAAACAAAAAAAACCACAGTCTAAGGAGGTTGTCCATCAAAACCCATCTCAGATATGATACAGATACTGGAATTATAACACAGAGAATTTTAAATAATTATGATTAATATGTCGAGGGATCTAATGAAAAAAGTATACCACATGAGACAACAGATGAGTAAAGCAAGCACAGAGATGAAAACTTTAAGAACAAATAAAAAGGAAAGTTACTTATATTACATGTTACACTGTAACATGAATAACTAATGCTTTTATGGGCTCATAGTTGACTAGTCACAGTTAAAGCAAAGAATACATGAGTTCGAAGTTAGGTCAATAGAAACTTCCCAAACTGAAATGAAAAGAGAAAAAGTAGTTATAGAAAAGAACAGAACACTCAATAACAATGGGATAATTTCAAAAGATGTAACATACATATAATTATAATACCAGATGAAGGAAGAGAGCATGGAGTGGAAGAAATATGTGAAAATACTAGCAGAGACCTTTCCAAAATTAATGGCAGACACCAAATCACAGATCCAGGAAGCTCAGAGAACACCAAGGGGAATAAACACCAAAAGAATCACACACATGCATATCATATTTAAATGAAAACTGAATGCAGAAAACCAAAGGGTAGGACATTTTGAAAATAGTCAGGGGGGAGGTTAATGGGGGACTTACCTATAGAGAAATATTAATAATAATGATGCATCAACATCGGTTTATAAATTATGACAAGCATACCCTACCAATGTAAGATGTTAAGGGCAGAAACTGAGTGTGGGGTATTCAAGAATTGTCTGTACTATCTTCATGACAATTCTGTAAATCTGAAAGTGTATTAAAATACCAAGTTTATTTTTAAAAAAGAATGGATGATATTTATTTCTTATCATCATTGTAATATAATTTTAACAACTTTATGGAAAAACAACATGTCTCAACATTGCTCATTTTCTGCTTTCTGTGATCTCTTGATAGATGGAAAGGGTCTCATTTTAATTCTCTGGCAAACACATTCCATCACATGGTCTTGGTTTGCAGAGAAGAAAATGGCTATGGGCAACATTTTGAGATAATTTTAGGTTAGGACTGACAATTACATTTTAGAAAGTGATTAATAAAACGAGACTTTTAGGATCCCCAGTGATGATCCATTCATATTTTTAAAAAGGACAAGGATACCCAGATTGTTAAATAACTTCACCCCAGTAAAACATCTATCAGAACAAGGACCTTAACTCAGTCACCCATTTTTGTTTGTCGTTGTTGATTTTGTTTAGCCAGTACTATTTACATTACTTTAAAATTGCTTAAAAAATGGTGACGAAGTACTCCCATGACATCATAGTATAAAGCCATTATGCATCCTGAATGAGATAATTCAATGTCAGAATTGTCCATGGATAATCCATCCAGCTCAATATGTATTTACTGTGTGCTTGCTAAGACATCAGGTGGGCAGAGTCAATCTGAAAAGTGGAAAGTACATGAGTAAAAGTAGAACATGATGCCTAGTGTGGACAGAGCCCATACCATATAAACCAGGAGTAGAGAAGTAGGGCTCCTATGTGTCTCAACTGGCTCTGTTGAGATCCAGCTTATGCCCATTAACCCATTCTCTTAGAAAACGTATCCCAGTTTAGATAATAAATGATGTGCCTGTTCTTTGAAAGGGTCTGGAATGCCATTGTGGAGCTCCAGGAATCAATCCCTGTCTATGGACCTATTCCAAACCATGGTATGGTGCTCCAAGTCAGACACTCTGCTCTGACACTTTCTATTCCTCCACTTCTTCCTGCAGATGTACCATGTAGCATCCCTGCTCTGTTCAACACTTTTGTAGCCACATGACCTTGCTCGAGTTACATAGACTCTGCGTGACTCAGTTTCCTCATCTATAAGATAGAAATAATACAAGAGTCTTCCTTATAGGGGTCATGTGAAGACTGAACTTAAGTGTGCCTACCACATAATATGTTCAATAAATTTAGTTATTATTATCTTTAATTCATGAATTTTTAAATTTTAGATCATTTTTCTGCCTCCCGATTTTGAACATCTCGTTCGTCCCATCATTAGTTGAATTTATCAAAGCAGGGCAACACATTTTGGAAGAAGGAATTTTAAAAATAATTTATTTATTATTTTTTTATAATGTATTTTTCAAATATGAATGAGTACCTTCTGTGTTCCAGGCACTGTTTTTTTTGCAGTACGCGGGCCTCTCACTGTTGTGGCCTCTCCCGTTGCGGAGCACAGGCTCCAGACACACAGGCCCAGCGGCCATGGCTCACGGGCCCAGCCGCTCCGCGGCATGTGGGATCCTCCCGGACCGGGGCACGAACCTGCGTCCCCTTCATCAGCAGGCGGACTCTCAACCACTGCGAGTTGTTAAAAATAAATAATATTTGTCATAGAACTGGATGGATTGAGAGCATGGAACACATCTGAGGGTACTCTCACATTTAGAGAATCAACAGAAAAGAAGAAAAGCCCAGGGAGGGACATCTAGGAAACTGCCAGTAATAAAGAAAGGTTAGAGACTAGAAACTAGAGTGCAAGGGAAAGGTGCATAATGAAGATCCAGCCATGAGCCAGAACCAGTAAGGAACCTGAAAGCTATACTCAAGGCAGTAAAGGATTACTAAACACTGAAGCTCCTATGAGTTCTCTTATTCTCCTGTGTTACCTCGAAAATCATGCTTTGGGAGTCAAAGGTTGCTGAGATTTTGCACCACTGGTGAACTCAACTTTACAATGACTGAAATACATAAGATCATACCAAGCAGGAGTCCTGCCTCTTTCTAGAGAATGGAGAAGAGTTGGAGGAGTACAGGTTCAAAGGTTGGAGTTCAGTCTTCATCGTGAAGACCTACCAGAATGGATAAATGAGATGAATGATGGAAGCAGCCCATGTTGGGGAGAATCATTGTGGTGAGTATTAGCTAGAGTTCTTGAGAGGGACCCAAGAGTCAAGAGCCAGATAGATCACATGATAAAAAAGTTAAAAACTGGCATATACAAGATCAAACAAGAGAAAGTCCAGGGTCAGGAAACACACTGGATAAAAGGCGGAACAGTTACCAATTAGCAAGTAAAGCTTGGGTAAGAATTATGAATAGCAGCCATGCCACAAACAGCTGTCTGATGGGCAAGTTACATAACTTCTGTGTCCCTTAGTTTTCCTCTCTGTAAAATGCAGAGAATAACCACACCTAACTCCTAAGGATGCTGTGAGGTGTCCATGGAATAATGCCCAGAAAGCACTTAGAAGATGGTCTCATACTCTGCGTGCACTCAATACATGTTAGCTCTTATTATTTTTTACTCTTGTGCTGCTTTTGTAGACCTTCTGGTGTGTGGTCTGAAGAGCTAATTACAACAGGGAGAATTGGGAATGAGAAAGAATAATTTCAGGCTGGCTGGAAGGTGAGGGTTGAAGCAATATTTTAATCCATATGTGTGTATACACACGCACGTGAGGCCCAGAGATGGGCTCTTTCAGTAAAGCTCCTGGGTGTCTGTGAATTGCCAACAGAATAATCATGCCCCGCTTCCTGAGAGTCCCTCCTTGCTGACCAGAGAATGGCTTCAGTTTACAGTGTCAGGCATCAAGTTAGGACTCACAGACAGCGAGATAAACATGTTTTCCCTTCCAAATGGAATGGTGCTAGGAAACAGGTGCAGACAGGGTAGACAGTGCATTCCCCCAAACCATCTTTCTGATGTGCTCCATCTGTCCACCTTTTCTGTATTTGTATATTGTGTGTTAATTGTAACTTTGCTTGTTTTCCCCCAGATGTTTGGACATCCATTAATTAGCACATCCTCTACAACCTATGTGTGAATACTTCCCACCAAGTGAAAGAAGAGGCTGGATTCCGGCTGGAAAGAAACTGCAATTAAGAAAACACAGACACACAGAAACACACACACACACGACAAAACTGTCTTTAGGACACCTTGAGAATGAGACGGGAAGATGGGGAAACATGAGTACTGAGGAGCAGAGATCCAGTGGGGCTCATTTTCAAGCTCACACATCATCAATAAATATTTAGCTGGCGTGTAACTCCAGGATCAAATTAATTCAGCAAGAAAAACAAAACTTAAAAATTAAAGTCTTGTCAGAGTGGAAAAGGAAGGTCTTTACCCTCTAGAGTAAAAATGCCCCAAGTGAGACTTCAAAATGCATTATTTTTCTTGACCTCCCATTCACCATTTTTGTACTGGTTGAGAAGCCATCAAAGTAACTGAAAAATTCAGTGCCAAAAGGGCAATATTGATTTTTAAACAATCAAGCAAGCTATTTGGTTGAGAGCTTGTTAAGCTGCCTCAATTTTCCTAGGATGACAAACCTGTCTGAAGAGGCACAGAGAAGAAGGTGAAAGAAGTACTTGGATGCCCTTCCATGGGGACATGCCCAGTGACACACCCCATCCCTCCCACCAGCTTTCCTGAAGATCTGACCTGCCACTGTGGTCAGTCCCATTATATATGGTGCCATTAATTCCTTTACAAAACAATGGTGCCAACCTCTCTTGGTTCCTGGATATCAGGTAAAACTTTTATTAGATTGCACCCACCTCTTCGGAGCCTACATTTCAAAAAATATTTTAAAGCCAAACTTCCCTTTCCCTGGTCCATGAACTGCCCTTTTTATGGGCAAAGATGCAGTGACATGCAAAGGGCCAGCCAGCACTACCCAGGGATATTCTTTATCTAGCCCTGGAATATTTCTCTCTAGAAAAATAATAATATCTATAAAATCTCATTCCTCAAATCCCAGTAACTATTTTTTAAAATTTTATTTATTTTTGGCTGCATTGGGTCTTCGTTGCTGCGTGCGGGCTTCCTCTAGTTGAGGTAAGTGGGGGCTACTCTTCACTGCGGTGTGTGAGTTTCTCATTGCAGTGACTTTTCTTGTTGCAGAGCACAGGCTCTAGGCACACGGGTTTCAGTAGTTGTGGCACGTGGGCTCAGCAGCTATGGCTTGCAGGTTCTAGAGCGCAGGCTCAGTAGTTGTGGTGCATGGGCTTAGTTGCTCCACAACATGTGGGACCTTCCCAGACCAGGCCTCTAACCCATGTCTCCTGCATTGGCAGGTGGATTCTTAATCACTGGGTCACCAGGGAAGTTCCAGTAACTAATTTTTAATTTTTAACAGGTCATTTCCCATTTAGCCAAAACTATAATGTGAAACTATGGTGAGTAAACATGACTTTGGTTTTCATCATAATTATTCATCATCATTTTAACATTTTACCTCTGGCTGTGTTTCTTAGAAGGAGGCCAGCCAAATGCCCACTGAATCTTAATAAAACCCACTGTGTACTGAAAATCTACCATACAAAGGAATTACAATCAAACAAACAAAAGGAAAACTACTTTGGTGATGATTTGTGAGTCAGACAAGAGGACAGGGGGGAATGTGACATTGTGCTATGTTAACTGTCACATCTAAAGACCCCAACAGTAGTGTGAATTTGGCATTATTATTTCGGGGACAGATAAGAAAGCTGCGGCTCAGAGGGATTAAGTCGGAGATCCAGGGGTGATATTCGTAGAGCTATTAGCCCTGGTTGAGAGCATGGACTTAGAAATCTGAAAACGCAGGGTCAAGTCTTGGCTCTGTCAGTGAAAGAGCAATAGAGAAGGCGAAGGCTGGGGAGTCAGGCTGAGATGACAGCCCTGTATGTAGCATGACATTAGCAGAAGAGCACAAGGGGCATAGGTGCATATGGAGGAAAGATACATGCAGATACAATGACTTCAGAGGGCTAACCAGACCTTGGGTTCAAAATCCAAGCAAAGAAACTAAGGAAATATACAGAGACCAAACTAGGGCTAATCAGCATTAGCCCTGGGATTTACTCACAATATGGGAGTCAGCTGCTCTTATTGCTAGAGCTATACGGTAAACCAAATCAAGGAGCCAACAGCCCATGCCTGGAACCTGGCAAGAAAGTGATATAAAACAGCAGAACTGATCATTCCATTGGGGAGATCATAATGGCCTACTGGCCATTTAACATATATCTTCATCTTAACATACTTGTGCACACACACACAAACACACTTTGCATAGTAGGCATTAGTGTCCCCATGTTATAGACAGGAAGGCAGAAAACCAGCATAAGTGTGTAACCTGTTACAGTCACACTCCTAGGCAGGGTTGCAACTGGGATTTGAATCTACATATGGCGGACTTTAAATCCCATGCTCTTATTCATACTGTCAATTAGAGATTGGGGCCAAGGAGATGCTGAAACTCTTGAAACAGGTGTCAGAAATCAGAAGGAACCCACAGAAATATGGACAAAGAATATAAGTAGTTCATAGAAAAAGAAATCAAAATGGCAAAGGAGCAAAGGAGCTATGAAAATGTGCTCAATCTTATGAGTCATGAAGAAAATAAAATTAGTGGGACACACTTCTTCTCACCTACTAGATTGAATATTTGATAATAACAAGTGTTAGTAAGAATATGAGCTTGTGGATGATCTTGTATACTGCTTGAAGCAGCATCAACTCATTCAGCTGTTTTGGAGAACAGTCTGGCAAAATCCATTAAAAGTTTAAATATAAAGAATCTTAATTCATCAGTTCCACTTTTTGGTATATGCGCAAGAAATAGTTGTAGAAAGATGTGCACTTATGCATAAAGATACATATGTAAAGACATTCGCTACAGCTTTGCTTGCAATGGCAAAAAACTAAAAAAAAAAATCAAAATGTCCAAACAAGGGAAATAAGTAAATCGAAATTTGTGTTGAACACATTGCAGCAGTTTAAAAATGAGTTCAATTTATGAGTACTGATGTGGGAAAGTCTTTCAGATGTATTGTCAAATTAAAAAAAAAATCAAATTCCAAAACAATACCTATATTTTCATAAGCAAACAGAAGTAGACAAAGTTCCATACTTCTCCCTGTGAGCATATATGTATATAAAAGCATAGAAAAAGATATGGAAGAATATGCACTAAATTGAAAATAATGGTTCACCCAGAAGAGGATATGAGTTGAGGTCAAGGGCAAGTTTCCTTTCTGAGATAAAGGAAAGTTGACTTGTCTGAAATTACTTGGATTTTTAATAAGAACATACATTCATATCCCACTTGTATAACTGAAAATAAACATTTAAAAAACAAAAAAGTCAAAGGACATAAAATCAGAAAAAGCAAGATGGGGGTCATAGCTCTTAAGTTCTGGGTTGAGAAAGTAGGAGTGTCATGGCAATGAATTGTCCTAGTCTCAAGAGTAAAAAGCAAGGAAGACAGTTACAAGTTCCCAACACCTTGCTCCAGGCTGAAGGCATTCCTGGAATCTGGTAGGAAACCCAATGGGGATAGAATGGTGCTTCTTGATCCATTTACCCATTTCATTCCTTCCTATTCCCCTGGTGGCAGTGGTGGCAGTGCGGGGAGAATCTTTGATTCCGAGAGTACATCTAAGTTATACTAGGAGAGTAGACTGACATCAGGAGAGAAGAACCATAGCTGTCTGAGGTC
The DNA here is from genome assembly GCF_008692025.1 of Phocoena sinus. Taxonomy (NCBI): domain Eukaryota; kingdom Metazoa; phylum Chordata; class Mammalia; order Artiodactyla; family Phocoenidae; genus Phocoena; species Phocoena sinus. The sequence goes on along the minus strand of NC_045764.1, from coordinate 40,367,067 downwards.
ACTTCACTCTTCAGAATCACCCCAAGACCTGAGAAAATAGCAGAAGAGCACCAAGCAGATAACCAAAGCTTGGTCTCCCTGTAAAGGATATTTCAGGACTGGGATTGAGAAAGGGTGTTTGGATCAGACAGCCCCCAAGACTGTCATTTCACAACTGCCTCACAATTATACTACTGGGCACAGACCATAGAATATTGCTTCCCATCCTTGTTGGTGCTCAGAGTGAGGGTGATCTACAGGCTGGCCCCTCCTTGGTTCCTGAAGAGTAAAGGGACAGGCTAGAAGTGAGCCAGGCCGTCTGCACAAACATCTGGGAAGACATTGTTGTGACAAGTGGAGAAAAGAGAAGAAGTAGAACCTGCCTCGTAGCTTGTCTACTCACTGAAGGCTGTACTTTCATGATGAGTAAACGGCCCTAGAAATGGACATTCATGAAATTAGAAACAGTTTCATGTAGCCTTAGAAAGAAAAACCATCAGAAGAAAAGACACAAATGGGGCCCTGAGCTGTGATGATTCTGAGATGGGAAATACACCAGCCATAGTGGTCCAGGCCTCCAGTGTTCCACGTGCTTAGACGTGCCCCCCGCCACTAGCCATGGAGTGGGGGACAGCACTCCACCACACCTCTTTGAAGACAAAGCCAATTGCCTCAAAATGATAGGAAATGATTAGTCATGTTAATTAAAAATAATTTCATTCTCACTCCTAAAATGGTCAGAATGTCAGCTCTATGGAAAATTGAGCCTTCATGCCTTTTCTTTTGATTTCCTATTCAAAGTCTAATTAGTCACAATTGGTTGTTAAACGTGATCTTTTTTTTTTTTTGATAACGTAGTTGCTTTTGATGGTGTTGCCTTCATTATCATGGCAGTATTACCCTTAAGACTGTCACATGGGGGTGTTTTTACTCTTCTGAGCTAATAAGGAGCTGAGGCTTCCTCAAGCAGCGTGGATCAAATCCAGAAAGATCACAAGATGCCTGCAGTGGAATGCAAGAGATAACTGTTTCCACCTCTGGATTACAGATTTTTATTCTAAAAAAAAAAAAAAAAAAGATTGGTGGAGGGGAGCAAGCAAAATAAAATAAAGAACCGTAGGACTTCCCTGGTGGCGCGGTGGTTGAGAGTCCGCCTGCCAATGCAGGGGACGCAGGTGCGTGCCCTGGTCCGGGAGGATCCCACATGCCGCGGAGCAGTTGGGCCCATGAGCCATGGCCACTGAGCCTGCACGTCCAGAGCCTGTGCTCCGCAACGGGAGAGGCCACAACAGTGAGAGGGCCGCGTACCGCAAAAAAAGAAAAAAAAAAAACACCTTAGACTTTAGGATCAGAGAGGCCCGTGTTCAATCCCAGTTCTGTCACTTACAAGCTGTGTGACCGTGGGATGACCCACTTTCCCTCTCAGATCATAAGAATCCCCAATTTCAAAATAGAGATACTAATGCCTATGTCATCAGTTGTCAGGAAAAAAATAATTATCAAGCATCAAATGCCTAGCATACGGCCTGGCCTTGAGGAGGTTGTTAACAAATGTTAGTGAAGAGAGGCCCATTTGAGAGATAATGAATCTATTTTCTCTTAACTAACATAGAGTCTAAAGCATAATATTAGAAACAACCCATACTTTGATCTTCAAAATTCACAGCATTCTTTTACATGTATTGCATTACTTGAACTTCCTGCTAGCTGATGACATATGTAATCTTTGGAGAAATGAAGTGACTTGTCCAGAGGAGTGAATGGTAAAGCCAGGGCACAGAACCTAATGGTTTGCTCTAAACTGATTTTTAAAAAGATGTTAGCACCCTCTTCAACTCACAACCCCTCTATAGAGTGTTGGTTGCCCGTGGTAACAGACCACAGGCTGAAAGCACAATCACCTTTAGTATTCACCGGTGTTTTCTCTGCTCTGTTCAGGGATCTGAGAACAAACCTCTTTATGTTAACCAGGGCTTGGAACAAAGGCCTCATTGCAAATATCCACCCACCAAAGCACTCAGATAATCTGGGAGCCAAATAATACATCATCCAATCCTGGTCCTCAGAGTCATAGAAGGAGTTTGGGAAGGTTTACTCTTGCTACCTTTTAACCCTGAACTATTCCCATCTGGGATCTGAGAAAACAGGAGAAATGAATAGAATTCTGCATCTAATGTTAACATACGGCGGTCATGCTTGATATACATCTATGCGATAATCCTGTGTAAGTGCACATGTTGTCAATGCAAACTTAGAAAAATAAAATAAAGGCAAATAAAAGAGCACAGTTCCAATTCCATACAAAAGACAGCATGTCTTAATAACGCCCGTCAACAGGGAAAGTCCTTTCAATAATGCCAGCCAGAGGAGGAAACACTTAGGAAAGCAGCAGCGAGGTGGATTAAAAAGGCTTTTTGTCAAATATAAAGGTCACTGAGGCAGTAAACTTCTGAAGGGGAAACACAATGCATTTCACGCATGAGAAGCTCAGCCTGAAACAAGACACGTTGACCATACGAATGGATAATCCTCTCTGAGTGCAAACAGACTCAGGGACATTATTTGCAGACTTAATGGTATAAAAAGGCACCATTAGAGAGAACAGGCAAGTTCATGACTGACCTAGATGCCATTTCCAGAAAATTGTCCTCAGGAATCTCTGAAAGCGTGGTAGAATCTTCTAGAAGACCTTGCCTGAGGCTAGGACCTAAACCTTGTGGCTTCTAGGTAAACAGAGAGGTGAAAAGCCCACAGGCCAGGTGCTTTCCCGAGTTGCACAGAAAATTTCTTCCCTCCCCTTGCTTAGTGGGGAATGTCAATTCTGGGACAAGTCCTCCTGCAGGATGGGCTCCTCTGCCCCTCTGGGCGGTGACCTCATTAGCGGAGTAAAGCAGAACAGATTGCTGGTGTTTAGGTTAAAGAATAGCCATCACTGGGTGTGCCATGCAGGCCAACAGAATAATCTTTTGGAGGAACTTACTTGTCATTAATTCACTCTCCCAAGACACTCTCTCATGTGCCAAGTCGTCAGATCCAACTGTCTATAGTAATCATGTCGGTCAAGTAAGGGAATAGGGCTCCAGAAGGAAAATCCATCACTGCCCCATTGCTGATAGAGGGTCTCAGGGCCCAATTTCCCTCCCCTGTGCTATTAAAATAAGACTGTTATAATCCTGTAGCTTTAGAAATTTCCTACTCAGAGTAGTCGTTGGACAAGTTGTGCTGCAAAACTCAACCAAGTAATTTGTTTCCAACTGGGCCATATACTTTGAAACTATCTGTTTTGTACCTTCTCCCAGCCTGCTCACTTATGCATCTGCACCACTGAATTTAATTCAATCCAAGCTGCCCTCAGCGATGGAGGGGATTTTTCCAGGTGGTCACATATGGTTGTGCAGGTTGTATACTTCTGAAACTTGACTGTACAATGTTCCAACTCCCCCAACAAATATCTTGGGATGAGAATATCAAATCAGCTGGATTAAAGCAAGCTGGATTCTGGAATTTATTCTCCCTTTCCACTTTGTGAAAAGATTTATCTCCTATGGGGCACCTGAAGCTGGAACAGAGAAGATAGTTGCATTCACTGTCAGGGTTCTTTGTTTGTAAGCAACAGGAATACTCTCTGGTGATAACTTATGAAAAAAGGAAATTTTTGGAATAGTAACAACTAACACTGAGAACGGAAAGCTTGGTGAATCAGGAAAAAAGGGGACAGAAAGGGACAAGAATCAAAGCAGTTCGAGGGTTAAGATAGAAGGAGTTACTTGGTAAGTAATAGCTCTATTCTTTCTAGACAGTGGTTCCTCTACTCATGAGAGTCCCCAGTCAGCATGGCTTAGATCAGAAGAGTATTTCTTAGCTATGGTTGAGCAGAGAGCCCTGATTTGCTATCCCACTAAGACAGAACACAAGAGAGAGAAAAAATTCCCCAGAGGGATGAGAGTCTGCTGTTATCAAGCAAAGAGAATAAAAGTTGGGCATCCAAAAGTAACAAGTGCTAACCTCAACCCCAGGACTCTAATTCTCCTTTTGCAACAAAGCAGTAAAGACTTAGTAAGCACTGCCCTGGGGGGGTGGTCAGGATGGGGAATGAGAACATGGCCTCTGATTTTGCCAAATAAAACAAAAACACATGCAAGGCATATACCCTCACATCTGGTCTAATTTATCAACATTTTGTGTTGTTTTTTTTTTTTTTTTTAAGATCGGCAGAGAAAATCATTTCCAAACTTTGATACTTGAAACATAGTTGGTAGCAAATTTCTTGTGACATACCTCACAAGTCCCTGAATATAAAACTTTGATCTAGAGTACGTGTGGTCTTAAAACATTAACTTTCAAACCCTGCTCTCCACAGCCCCTGGATGCCTCAATGACCCCTCTAGATTGAGTGGGGTCATAGCCTCTTTAAGCAAAAGGATACCTTCATGAGCTGTCACTTCCAGGAAGCTGTCAGTTAAATATAAATTCTGGTAAAATACGTTTAGGGACCTGTGCGCTTGAAGTTCAGAGTAAGAGGATTCTGACATAGGAAGCTTCACAGAGAAAGGGACTTAGAAAGAAATAGGTTTGATTTGAGTGAAGTTAGAGCCAAGGAGGGTACTTCAGAAACGGAAGAACACCATATGGAAAGGAACAGGGATGGACACATGCATGACTTCTTACAGAATAGTGAAAATACAGGCCTGGTTGGGGGAGGGGGGCAGAACTACATCCTCTACACATCTGTAAAAGGCAGTGATAATGAAGACAGGGTGGGACCTAAAACCTGGGACCTGGGACCCTTTGCTACAGTGCTTGCACCTGGGCAAACATCTCCTCCAGCAAAAAGATACAAAGACACTATAAGAGACTAAAAATAACTGCGTGCATGTGCATCTCGGGCAAATTCTGGACAAGATACAAAAAGACCAAAAAGCAACCCAGCTGCCACTTCTGAAGAGTCTGGAGCAAAGACAGGGTGTTGGGAGCAAAAGCAGGGTACCGCGCATGCCCCTTGCACGCAACACCACCTAAGGGGTGGGCAATCCACCTAAGCTACCCCTCCGGCCGGACCCCCTGGACACACCCCTACCTACCCTCACCCCATATAAGGAACCAGCTCACCACCGCTTGAGAAGCGAGCAAGGGAAACTGTTACTTGTTTTCCACACCCCTCCCCCACCGGCTGAAGCAGGGGCCCCAATAAAGCCTTGCCTGAAATTCTTATCTGGCCTCTAGTCAATTTCTAATGATTGGGGAAGGCCAAGAGCCCTGGTCGGTAGTAGCATTAACAGTGCCTTCCTCACAGGCTCATTGAAGGGATTAAATGAGATCACCTTTGTGGTGCTCTTGGTGTGGGAGCATAATGAATGACACTTTCAAGAAAGCGTTCAACAAATGCCAGTTATGTGTTAATTACCTAGGTTCTTAAGCAAAAGAAGAAAGTAGAACTTTGGAAAGAACTGTACCCAGGGCCCTGTTCCCGGGAAGGCTCCTTTGTTAGGAAAGCACTCATGTTCCTGGGGACCTGGAATAGGAGTGGCAGTAAGAGTCGAAATGAATGGGACTTGATGACAAGAGAGGATGTCAGGATCTAAAGTCAAAATTAAAAAAATAAATAAATAAAACACATGTATATTTGAATCAGGGGGAAACTTATTGAAGGAAATGGGTTTAATGGGTGATGGAAATTTTGTAAAGCCAAGGAGGACTCGGAGCAACCCAGAATTAGTGACAGACAGGCAACAATGCCACCCCTGGCTGGAGAAGCAAAGAGAAGAGGTATTCCAGAGCGAGCAGCTGAGATTACCCAGTAGGGGGCTTGTGAAGAGGACGCTGACTCCCTGAGAGGTTGGAGAAGAGGTGGCTGCTGCTAATGGTGTTTTCCAGATGTAGAACAGAGGCCACCAAGCCCTGGCTTCCCCCTTCTCCCATGCTCCAATCTCCCGGGCCTTCCAGCTTTCCCAAGGGCTAGCCCAGTCTGGAGCCAGTTGGCAGAAGAGCCTGGGAAGTGCTGTCCGTGTACGAGACGAGGTTCAGGCAGCAGAGCAGAAAGAGGTTTCAAGGTAAGCATCGATAGAAATTGATGACTTCTAGAAGCAAAGGGTAAGGGGAATGGGTAAATCCAGCCTGCCTCTTGCTTCAGACACAGGTGATCAAGGCAAGGTGTTTTGCCTTGAGGAGGAAGAGATGGTGGTGTGGGGTCTGGGGAGATGAGTGGTTGAAGAGCTTCACTTTACATCCAGCCCCTCTCAAACGATGTTCTTTGTCACGGTGCTTCCTATGACGCTCTCCCTAGGTTCCTGCTGGGAGATGAGTGGGATTTCACCCTTCAGGGATCTCTATGAATGTGTGTGTATTTGGGTCTTACCACCCACCTACTTCAGTTGGCACCTTCTTTCTTTATGGATATGTTCACGACATTGATTAGTCTGCTGTCAAGGGCTCTTCAGCTTTCAGCTCCTGTCTCCATCCTAACCTTAGATGATTTATTAGTCAAACTCTTAAAGATCAGCCTCCTTTCTATGACTCCTCTGAGCCCAGTGCCACCTCATTGATTCCGACAGGTAATTTGGGGAAAACAACTAACTTAGTAGGACAGAAAAGGAATGAGAAGAGAAGATGTTTAGAACCAGCACAAGCAGATTTTTAATTTTATTATTTTTATCAAGATATGATTGATATATAACACTGTAAATTTAAGGTGTACACTGTATTGAGCTGATACATTTTATATTGCAATATGATTACCACTGTAGTGTTAGCTAAAATCTGCATCATGTCACTTAATTATCATTTCTTTTTTGTGGTGAGAACATTTAAGATCTAGTCTCTTTGCAATCCTGAATTATATATTATTATTGACTATAATCCCTATGCTGTGCATTAGATGCCCAGAACTTATTCATCTTCTAGTTGCAAATTTGTACCCTTTGACCTAGATCTCCCCAATTCCCCCACCTTCCATCCTCTGGTAACCACCATTCTGCTCTGTTTCTTTGAGCTCACCTTTTTTAGATTCCACATATAAGTGATATCATATAGTATTTGTCTTTCTCTGTCTGACTTATCTCACTTAACATAATGCCCTCAAGGTCTAGCTATGTTGCAGCAAGTGACAGGATTCCCTTCTTTTCTTGGCTGAATAATATTCCATATTTTATACATATACCACACCTTCTTTATCCATTCATTCATTGACAGACATTTGTGTTGTTTCCATATCTTGGTTATTGTGAATAAAGCTGCAATAAACATGGGAGAGCAGATATCTTTTCCTTAGCCTGTTTCCATTCCTTTGGATATATACCCAGAAGTGGGATTGGTGGATCCCACGGTAGATCTATTTTTAATTTCTTTTGGCCACGCCCCACGCAGCTTGCAGGATCTTAGTTCCCCAACCAGGGATCGAACAGGTGTCCCCTGCAGTGGAAGCGTGGAGTCCTAACCACTGGACTGCCAGGGAATTCTCTATTTTTAATTTTTTGAGGAACCTCCATACTGTTTTCCATAATGGTACCAATTTACATTTCCATCAACAGTGCGCAAGTGTTCTCTTTTCTCCATATCCTCACCAACACTTGCTATCTCTTGTCTTCTTGTTGATAGTCATTCTAATAGATGTAAGGTAATCTATTTTAAAAGATTTTTTGTTGAAAGAATACATCAGGACAACTAACTAATTTTCCTTAGTTTTATTTGGTAATTGAATTAACAATTTGTTGGATTGAATTAGACAGTTGATTTATTCATTGTGCTATCACAGTGTGGACATAACTAGAAAGCTTATCTTCCTTGGCTTATGTATAAATAGCTGGAATAAGGAACACAGTGGTCTGTGCCATTCTCAGGTAGGATGTATCTTTGCCAGCCTTATGACTTCTAGAGCCTTGGGTGAAGTGCACATCTGTGTTCATATACCCTGAAAACACACTTCCTCAACTTAATGATATATTGGAAGATGATCAACGTTTCCTTTATACTTATAGCAGGAGCTTGCTAAAGAAAGGAGCACGAACCAAAATGGAGTGAATAATACAGAAGGAATAAGAGAGAAAGCTGTGTGTGTGTGTGTGTGTGTGTGTGTGTGTGTGTGTGTGTACAGGTGAAGCTGATTCATATTCAGATATTTGGGTGTTCCTTTATGGACATACAAGGGCGATTTGGGAGGAGGGTATCATTTCATCATAAGAACTAGTTTTTCATCCCAAGGGTAAAGGGCATATATTTCCCTGGCTCAGAGGTTGAGCTAAACGATGTTGTATGTTCCTCTTAGCCACCAGTGCACCTACAAATTATGATTGAGTATCTGGCCTCAAGCTGGCCTGTCTCCATCATAATAATGAGAAAATTCTTCTCAATCATCTCCAAACCACAGGTCTCAAAAGTAGACCACAGGTCTTTTCAGGAATAGATCTCTCTCAATGATATTTATGTGAATATGAATGTGTGTGGGTGTTTGTATGTATGATTACATATATTCTCTAAAAACGTAAAATAGCTTCAGCAATAACCTTAAATTTGCTATGCCTACTTCAATCAAATTCAGGAAACAGAATGGCCTGGGAGAGAGAAGCAAACTGACCTTCACTGCCAGTTTAATATTTGAATCATCTTCCAAATCACCTTCTAACATAAAGATGCTCAAGTGGGTTTCCTTGCTGCTGTCCCAGATAAACATCAAGTCTCTCATAGCTTAGTTAGCTCTCCCAGGTGCTTTGCATTGTAAACTATATGCCTCTTCCATTTTCTCCGCAACTCAACAACAACAACAGGGAAACAACTCGCAACTACATTTAAGGAAGCACAACAAGACTGGTTCTGGTAGACAGTAAGTGGGCCAAAGCAGTTCAGTATTCCATCCTGGTGTTCTGTCTGTTTGAAGAGTTTCATGAAGATCTTGTTTATAATCCCATTGAAAATAAAGTGCTCAAAAATAAAAGCTGTTTAGTCTTTTCAAGCTCACCATCCTTTGTTCGTGGTACATTAATGGAGCAATTTGAAAATAATGACTTAATTTTTTTTTTTTTCCCGTATGAAAGATGCTTCTGCAATCAAAAGCCGGTTCTTTATTTTCTAGCCTGGCACTCACATTCATTAGAACTAGTTGCATCCAAGTAGTAGAGGTTTATTTGTTCAGCTGGAAATGGGACATTCACATTTTAAGAGGATGATGTGTAAGCTTTTAGAAATAATATTCTCTGCCCTATTCTGTTGATGCTGTCTTAGAACATGCAAAATGCAACATATTTTTTTCCCTAAGAAATGATGAGTTTATGATAAACGGTTTATCACAAGGGCATAATTTTTGCACCCCCTCTCATTTTCAAAAAATCAAAATCTGGGGAACAAATGAAAGGTTTGCACATAAGAGAGATGCTCAGACTTAAGCATGCGTCAAGCTTAGATCAACAATAACTCTCTCTCTGTATGTAAATATCTGGCACAATTTATCCACGGCTCTGCTCCGTCTTGGTTGGTATGCAACTGGGATGGCTAAGTCCCACCATGCTCTCATTTCCTTTCCTCCTTTCAGCATTAAATGCACCTCCTCTTATTGAAGGGGTTCCCCCTCTACTGACCTTCTCAAATATTTCCTCTGTCAATGTTTCCCCTTCTCTCCCACATCATTACTTTCTCCTCTCATCTGCCTCTGGATGACTCCCATCAGCCTACAACTTTCAGTATCTCAGCGTAAAATTGCCTTATTCAAGGACCATCACTCTTCCCCGTCCAAGCCATTGCTTAATTTTTCCTCTTTTAATAGCCAGACTTCTCCAGAGTTGTTTATACAGGCTGTCTCCACTTCTTCCTTTCCCATGCTTTTCGATGCTTCCTCATCTGACATCAGCCCCTACCACTCCATAAAATTTTCTCTTGCCAAGGTCACCAAAGAGCTCTGTTTGGGCAAGTACTGCAACTATTTCTCCTTTTTCATTTTATTCCACTTGGCAGGGCCAACAAAAACCAACCACTCTTCCCTATTGGTGAGCAGGACAAAGTTCCCCTCCTGTGAAAGGCAGAGGACAAGTTCCCCCAACAATGCGCATTATTCTTGACTTTGACTCTTATCCAAACCCCCTTGCTCTCAAGGTCCAGATCACAGCACAGCAAATGCTGTTCAGTCTTAATCTGCACTCAGTCATAACTTTTGAAAGATAAAAAGAAACTGGCCAGGAGTTATTTCGTAAGACTTTCCATGTGAAACTACTGACACATCTCCCAGTATAAAACTGCCTTTGGGTCAGTGTCCTATTGGAGCATCCTAATGGTTACCTTTTGAATATGACAAGAAAAGACAACGAAATAAACGTATTTTTCCCATAAAGCCTGGTCTTTTTCTCCTATCATATGTACTGGAAAAAAAAAGGAAACTCAAAGTAAATTTTATCCTTGAAATATTTTTATTCTTCAGCTTTTACCCCTGCAGACAATCCTATAAAGGCTACCCCAGGAATGAATTCTGGTCACTTATCACAGACAGGTTGCTCTGTTTCTTTGCTAATTTTATGGATTTAAGTTAACTTTCATTAATAAATGAAACAGATGGAGTCGTGGGTGTTTGAAAGTACTTTGCAGAGAGCAATGGGGAATAAACCAATTCATCAGCTCTTAGCAGCAAACCATCTGAGGACTTAATTGAGAATTGTCTTTGGAACTCAGAGTTGTTTCACTAGGGTATGTTTTCACGGTGGGCTAATTGTCCCTCGGGGAATTCATGCTCTGTCACTTTTTTTCCTTCACTGCCTGTCAGTGTTCTTCACCAGCTCCCCTCCCACTTATAGCTCGCCAGCAGTGCCTGCCTGATGTTTCCACTTATTATATACCTGTCCATCCACCTATGGATTTTTACCCTGCGGAGCACCAGGAATGACTGACACTTCTGCAGCAGAGCCAAATTAGCATGAACAGTAAACACAGGGCACTGCAGCTTCCTGGGATTCAGCGGTCTGCTCCCCTCAGAAGGAATCAGCATGTTGTACCTTACATCCCTCATATTATTTATCTTATAACTGGAAATTTGTAATTTTAGAAAATATTTTATATTGGGGTATAGTTGAATATAGTTAACACTGCTGTATGGTATATAGGGAAGTTGTTACAAAAGCAAATCCTAAGAGTTCTCATCACAAGGAGAAAAATGTTTTTCTTTTTGCACGTCTTCTTTCTTTTTTTTGTATCTATATGAGATGATGAATGTTAGCTGAACCTATTTCTATAATCATTTCACAATATATGTTAATCAAACCATCAAGCTGTATGACTTAAACTTATATAGTAATGTATGTCAATTATTTCTCAATAAAACTTGAAAAAAATAAAGACCAAGGGAAAAAAAAAACTGAAAAAAAAAAAAAAAGAAGGAATCAGCAAAGAGTCAACAAGGAGAAACACCAAAATGGGATGGTACTGCAATATCTCTGGAATCTGGAGCTTGAGGAGACCAGAGGAATTCAGGCCCCAGGGCATATGTGAAAACTTGAAACCTGGGCCATGTCCTGGCTAGAGGAGTTTTTATTTTCTTGTAGCCACTACCCAAGGGATCTGTTTAAACACATCCCTGGAACAACAGACTTCTGCTTTTGATTGATTGCCAGTGGCACTTCTCCTCCATAAAGGGTTCACAATCCAACACAGCCAGCTGTGAAGTCTATTAAACCACAGTGTGAAAACTTTCAGCCTCCAAACTAGCAGCAGGTAGGTCAATGAGTGCCCACCTCCATTAGTCAGTGCAGCTTTGCATGAATGTATTCACACTCCATTAAGGAGTATTAAGAGAGGCCTAAGTGATGCCCAGCTTCCCAGACCTCCTCAGTCCCATTCACAGTTGTCAAAGGGGAGCCCTGCACACTGAGTAAATCCACCCCTCCCGACCAGTGATCAAGACTGTTCTGGGTGCTGACAAACTAAGAGCACCTCAGGGTCTCCATCCACAGAGATCTGGGAATCCCAGCCTACAAACCTGTCTACCCAATATTCACCATCACCTACCTTGATGGATTAATCCATTAGGATTAATCTCTTGTTGCCCCATATTCCTGTTTCTGTTAGGAGTAAATTATAGGTCATCCCACCCCTTCCCTCTAATCCCGGTAAGGTTCTGCATGCCCCCTCTTCTATTCCCTGTTTTTACTACTCCCCAACTTCTGAAACCATCCCCCTGCACCCTTTAGAATTCTCAGTCCCTCAGCAATTCAATCTCCTCCACCTTCCAATTATTCTCTGAATTTCCTCTTGAACTTCTCACTCTAACTGAAACCAGAGTCTCCCCAAGAACTACTTCCTTGAAGCACTCTCAGGTGGTAGTTGTGTTACTGCCACAGCCCTACAGCTACTGGGCCTAGAGGTGGCAAGGTGTCCTTGTTCCTCCCTGCCCTTTGAGACTATTCTCAATCCATCCCTCACTTCTCCCTCTAAAGCCTCCATATTTGAATCCCTTGACATCAGATTGGATCACGAACAACTCTTCTGTTTTTCAGTCATGTCCTGTGTCATTCCTCTTAGTTTCTGGAAGACTTTATTTTCCCTCCAGGCTGACCTTTCCAGCACTACTCTTATTAGTTGATAATTCTTTTTTTAAAATTAATTAACTACTTTTTTATTTTTGGCTGCATTGGGTCTTCACTGTGGTGTGTGGGCTTCTCACTGCAGTGGCTTCTCTTGTTGCGGAGCACAGGCTCTAGAGCACAGGCTCAGTAGTTGTGGCGCATGGGCTTAGTTGCTCCATGGCATGTGGGATCTTCCCTGACCAGGGCTCGAACCTGTGTCCCCTGCATTGGCAAGCGGATTCTTAACCACTGCACACCAGGGAAGTCCTTGATAATTCTTATACACATGCAATGACCTATCCAACACCTCAGTATCTCAATTCATTGAGCCTTTTTTCCCTTTGATTACATCCTTCACTCTACCTTAGCCACCCACTTCCATGTTCGTAATCCAGACCCAGTCATTACCAATAACCACAAGCCTTCCACAATCATAGTTCTATGCACCCCACTCTCTGACCACCACTTCTTATCATTCCAGATAATTCTTTCTTTAGTTTGATTCCAGTAAAATCTTAACTGAACTTTTTCACTGTCTCTCTTCCTGATGTTCTTTCTACTCCCCATCCCAGTTTAAATTCCATTGTATTTATTAAAAATCACTCCATACATATACCCTTAATTTCCTTGCTCATCTTCCCCTTCATCACACACAATTAGCAAAAGCAGAACCCTAGTTAAGCCCCACTCTCTGCCTACTTTATGCATGTACCCTAACTAAAGAGCATGGCAGTTGGAAAACACATAACACTCTGACTAGTGTCCCCTGAAATATGTACACATGAACTTCAAGTGGGCTCTTAATAGTGTCCAGCAATCCAGTGCCAAATCCTTGGTCCACTCACTCTCTCACTTCCAGCAGAACAATTTTATACGTTTGCCCTTTTATTCAAGCCTCTAACAACTCCCTAACTCTTTCTTTCAGCATGTATTCTTGATTCCTACTTAAGAAAAGCGATGCAATCATTAGAGAACTTCTCCACCACTGTACTTGGCCACTCTAGCATTTACACGCTGCCTTCCCACCTCTTACTATAGCAGCAATGCTCTTCAAGAGTTGCCTGTACTCATGGTCTCAAATTCCTCTTCTTCAACTATCTCTTAAAATAACTTTCTTAAATTCAGAGAAGTATCTGCCTCCATCACTCCGCCAAAGCCATGCTTCTCTAGGCCACCAATAACCTCTACATTTTTAACTCCAATGGCTAATTGTCAGCCTCAGTTGACTTGTCAGCAGCATTTAGAGAAGTTTATCATTCTCTCCAAATTCTTACACTTTTCCCCCTTCACTTTGCATCCAGAACATTACTTTCTTGGTTTTCTTGCCATTACGCTGGCCGTTTCTCAGTCACCTTGGCTGATTTCTCCTCTTTTTTAATTTGGGTGATCTAGAACTTCATTCTTGCTTTTCTTTCTTATCTACCCTCACTTCCTTTGTGCTACCATACTGCCTCATAGCTTTAAATACCATCCATATGCAATCACTCCAAAATTTATATTTCCAACATGAGCTTCTCTCTTGAACTCTAAACTCCTGCAGCTACCTTTCTATGTCTGCATTAAAGATTCCCAACACACCTCAAACTTTTTTTTTTTTTGGCTGCTTTGGGTCTTCATTGTGGTGCACGGGCTTCTCATTGTGGTGGCTTCTCTTGTTGCGGAGCACGGGTTCTAAGTGCTCGGTCTTCAGTAGTTGTGGCGCACGGGCTTAGCTGCTCCGCGGCATGTGGGATCTTCCCGGACCAGGGCTCGAACCCGTGTCCCCTGCACTGGCAGGTGGATTCTTAACCACTGCGCCACCAGGGAAGCCCCACACCTGAAACTTAATGTGTGTTCCTCATATTCCCCCATCATACACCTGCTGCACCCCAATTTCCTCATCTCATTCATTCATTCCTTTTTAGGGCAAAATCCTTCCAGCCATTGTTGATACTTCCTTTTCTTTCATACCCCATGTCCATTATTCAAACATATCCAGTAGATTTGCTAAACAATACCTTCTCAGTGACCTCCCTGTTACAAACTGTATGACATCTCCTCTAAAACTTACTATGTCTTCCCTGGTTAATTTTTCTCCACATTTATCAAATATTTATGTAGAACACACTTATATATTCCTTTAAGTACCATTATAGATATTGATTCATATAAGTTTCAAATGTCCCTATGAGATAGATAGTATTATTATCACCCCATTCTATAGATGAGAAAATGGAGGCACTGAGAAGTTAATAACTTGGCCAAGTCACACAGTTGGCAAGAGACAGAGCTGAGACAGAAATCAAGTAGTCTAACTTCATAGTCTACACCCAGCCATTACAACATGCTGCCTTTCCAAAATATTTATAACCTTCTGGCATCATTCATTTACTTACTGTCTGGCTCCCTCCTCTAGAATGTTAGGTTTATTAGGGTAGGGGTGTTTTAATGTTTTTGTCACTACTATGGTCCCAGACTCACAATACCCTCTAAGACATAGTACTAACTCAATAAAAATTTCGTCCATGAAAGAATGGGGGTTTGCATCAGCAGAAAGCAATGTGATTCCAAAGTGAACAGAATATTCATTCAAGAAGTCTATGTAGCATAAGGCACTCTAATAAAAGTGGGGGGCTTGAATTATTTATTTTAATTGGCTATAATTATTAAAGCTTGTTTTTTCCAACTGTGATCAGCATGAATATAAATAAGTGGGTGATATCTCAGTCATTCAATCTAATGCTTGCTAGAAGTTTTAGCAAAGTATACGTAAATTTCAGCTCCAAAGAGCAGGGTTCAAGGGCTGGAAATCAGATTAAGAGGCTGATGAGAGTAGGGAAAGATTGGATAATCACTGATAGTATCAAGGATAGTTACTGATAGGCTATGCCCATTTTAAGTTGTATCAACTCTTCCTCTTTAAACATAAGACAACTTGCTCCTGCAGGATGCCATCTCAAGGAAATGGGTGATTTGCCCTCCATTTAAAAACAAAATAGGGCTTCCCTGGTGGTGCAGTGGTTGGGAGTCTGCCTGCTGATGCAGGGGACACGGGTTCGTGTCCCGGTTCGGGAAGATCCCACATGCCGCGGAGCGGCTGGGCCCGTGAGCCATGGCCGCTGAGCCTGCGCGTCCGGAGCCTGTGCTCCGCAACGGGAGAGTCCACAACAGTGAGAGGCCCGTTTACTGCCGAAAAAATATAAATAAATAAAAATAAAAACAAAATAAAATATAGTTATTAACCAACTCCTACAAGACCCACACCATGCCAGGTGCTTTGGGTACAATGTTTAGGATTTGGAGTCAGACTGCCTGGCATTGCCAGTGAGAAGCTGAGTGACCCCAAGCCAATTGCTCACTGTCTCCAAGCCTTAATTTCTTTGTCTAGGAAATGAAAATAATGAGTAGGTAGGATAGAAATCTGAAGAGAGTGTTCACTTGGTAGACGCAGTAAGGCTATCAGCATAGTACCTGAGATGTCATAGCACTCAGTAAATATGAGCAATTAATATTCATCACACACCTGGCCTGCCAGTGAGGTAGAGAGCTAAGGCACTTGTGCTCAAATAACTCAAATTATTTACTCAGTCACTTGTGACTGACAGAGCTGGGATTCAGGTCTCAGTTGGCCTGACTCCTTGCCTACCATACGACACTATTGCCCCTTGGACTACTTTCTTGAACGTAATAATAACAATATTAATAATTAGAACTCTCCTGTGCTTGGAAATTATGATGTACGAGGCTTATTCTGGGGGCTTTCCATGTATGAATTCATTTCAACTTCACAGCAGCCTCATGGAGTAGACCCTAACCTTAGTCACCAAAATAGACACAGAGAGAGCGGCACATGACCAAGGTTACATAGCTAGTCTGGGACAAATCTGTGAGGCCAAACATGCAGTTTATCTCTAAACCACACATCCCAAGAAACTACCAGAAGGTAAACTTTTGATGGAAAATGGTGATTCCAATTCCAAGTTTTCCTGCTCATAAACTTTTGCTATAATTAAACCTCAATTTTCCCCCCCAGTTTCAAGTCCAGTTGTCATATGTGCTCTGCAACACAGTAATTAGTAGTAATAATAGTTATAACATCTTGTCCTATGCTGGAAAATCTGACACTCACTAAAGCAGCCAATCTAAATAATTTATATTAATTGCATGAGGTTTTTAGGAATAATCTGCCTGAAACAACTCTGAAATGAGAGGATTAAAAGGCAGAGATAATTCTCAGCAGCTGCTGAAAAGGCATTATGCAGAGGCGTGACTGACACCAGCCTGTTAGCTTCAAGTCAAAGCATGCCTTTTCTACAATTGTTTAGCCTACATTTTGTAGCCAGGACAGTCAGTTAGACCATTCATTGGTCATAGAACAAGTTATTTTGACCAAGAATCTCCCTTTGTGTTTCTAAACTCTAGACCCTTCATAACCTAAATATTTCTGTTTTCTCCTCCTATAGCTGAGCTTAATTTTACAGTTACAGAAATATAGGCATGGGTTTATGGTTTTGTTAGTTTCCTAGGGCTGCTGTAACAAAGTTCCAGAGACCAAGTGGCTTAAACAACAGAAATTTATTTTCTCACAGTTCTGGAGGCCTCACAATTCCTCACAATTCTCACTTCTTTTGAGGCCTTTCCCCCTTGGCTTGTAGATGGCTGTCTTTTCCCTGTGTCTTCAGGAGGTCTTCCCTCTGTGCTTGTGCTTATCTGAGTTCTAATCTTCTCATCCTAGAAGGACACCAGTCATGTTGGATCAGAGCCCAACCTAGTGATCTCATTCTATGTTAATTACCTCTTTCAAGACCTTATCTCCAAATACAGTCACATGCTGGAATACTGGGGGTTAGGACTTCAACATATGAATTTTCAGGAGATGAAATTCAGCCCCTAAGACTGGTAGATCTCAATGTACTGAAGCCAATTTTTTTTTTTTTTTCAGTCACCTGCATCATTAGCACCCTCTTCCCTGTCCAGGGAAGTCTTTGGGGGACAGTGGGAGCATCTGTGCATGTGGACAATTCCCATATAGTCACACTGATTCCTGTTCTACAAGAGTTGAAACATCAGGCCATAGATGTCCCCATCTGTAGTCTGCAGTGTAACTTTTTGGAAGGGAGAAGTAAAAAATAATTCACATATGCTCAGTACCTGTGAAGCCTAGGAAAAATGCAAGGCTGTGGCTTTTACATACTGTGTTTCATTTGAAACTCTCAACAGCCTATGAGACAGGTTTTAATATCCCAGTTTTAGAGATCCAAAAAAATGAGCCTCAGAGAATTTAATAAGCTTGTCAAAAAGTCACATAATTAGTAATGGCAGAACTAGTAGGTTTAAATTCAAGCCAGAAGGAGAGAGAGAAAGGGAGGGCGAGAGAGAGAGAGAGAGAGAGAGAGAGAGAGAGAGAAAAGGAAGGAAGGAAGGAGGGAGGGAGGGATGGAGGGAGAAAGAAAGAAAGGAAGAAAGACAGAAAGAAAAAGAAAGAAAGGAAAACAAAAGGAAAGAAAAGGAAAGAAAGAAATCTGGGGATGGAGGTCAAAAGGGTAAGAAGAAGAAGAAACAAATGAATTACATTGAAAACCACTAGGACAGTGTTTGATCTCAGCAGAAAAGTTTAAATGCACATTTTCCCCCCAAATGAGCCATTTTATAGCACAATAAAAGACAGTGACACAATCTAATGCTACCTGTTTGTTTAATCCTTACAGCCTCCCCAGACACCGATCATGTGGGCTCCAGAACACTTTACAGGCCCAATCACTGGCCTTACTTTCACTTAACACTTCAGGGAAGCCAACTGTGTGGTGACACAGGCTCCTTATTCTCCTGGGTTTGTATACTCCCAGGCTTGTACGTCTTAGTATCAACACTTTGGACCTATTAATTCCAACTGAAAATAAAGAAATTTGTGTAAGAATCAACTGGGAGGGAGACACCAGCAGGGGTAGAATAGCAAACATCAAGGATTTTTGTGGTGTACAAAGAAACCAAGTAAAGAAGAAGAAAAACTCATATAAGGCCATTACTTTGTTAGCTTTTGACAGACAAGATGGGCAGGAGGTGGCTTATCATATTTGCTGGTGGGCATGAGGGTCATGGAAAAGGTAATTCTTAGGAATTTTGATAAGTTTCTGGGTCCATAGACTACTTCTGGGTTCCACTGGGTATGGAAATATCTGTGGTTGAGAAATACTGACTACGTTGGTACCCAGGTTTCCTTCTACCTTCAGAATGACCAGCTCTCTACATCCAGTGAAGCCACTTTCCCCAAGAACTTCTGGATTATACCTGCTTGGTACACATGGTCATGTGCATGGGAGGTGAGTACCAAAAGATGAAAAACAGATTAGTGGACTGTTGAAGAAGTTTCTAGGAGCAAAAGCTAGTTGAAGATCCTTTCCTAATGTTAAGAGGGGCTCATATTAAAGGTCAGCTTTACAAGGCTCCAGAGGGCTTATAGATAAAACAGATGAACCAAAGATTAAATCATAATGGGACACAGATATGGGTCCCAGAGGCAGTCTGTAAAGACAGGCACCCATTTCAGAGAAGAGCATCCCTTGTCCCCTGGGGAAAACAAAACAAAACAAAAAATACAAAACAGAAAGGAAAGAACTCCATCTTTCTTCAGGACCAACCAAGTTACTCTGGCTCTGTTTATTATTTGTTTTTCAAGCGAAGAGGGTGAAAGAGACGACAGCATTATGAAGCCATAAGCTCTGGAAACTCAAGCTGGGACATGTTTTGGCTTGGCCTAAATTTAATGCAATTTTTATATATGGACATAAAAAGTATACATTTTTGGAATTTCCTCAAGATAACTACATGGTAATCCCCACTTTTGAATTCCAGCCGAACTATTATAATGCTGTTGTGAACTTTATTTCCTACCACACCAAGGAGGGAGACAGAGAGGAACTGAGAAGTCGGAGTATTCAGATATTACATGTAATAATAGGGTCATAAAATCTATGTAAAATTTAATGCAAAAGGGCTGTGGGCACCCAACCATTCAAGTCAGGAGATAATGCAGATGGAAGGTAGTGTTGAGTTTCCAGAAAGTAGTATATTTTCTCTAAATTTACTGAACAGCACTCCTTTTTGCCAATGCATGTGTGAGCTTTGAACATGTTTTTAGACATGTTTTGTAAGCCATTTCCCATTTGAAGAAAATAACCACCATCATAATAAAAGTAAAAATAGCTCTTATTGCATTTGTTCTATGCAGTAGGCATTGTGCTAGGCAGTATTATTATCTGGAAATTCTCATAACAATCCTGAATGTTTTACTGTTTCTATCTCACTGATGAGAGTTCATAGAGGTTAAGATCTTAACCCATGTCGTACACTGAATTCATGACTATTTGACTCCAGAAGCCATGATCTTTCCAAAATACACATCCAGACCCAGCTTTTACATACACAACACTGTTATGGGCACTCCCTTTCATTGACTTGATAAATCCTGTAAAGACAAAATCATGGTTTCTTTTTTGCAACCCTGGAGTAAAACTCAGAATACTTTCATCGGCTTTAATGGCCTCTCCTTGGTTAATATGAAACGATTTACCTCAACACCTAGATTCTTCTTCATGTGAGTCACACAGTGGTGAGAACACAGAGACAACATTTGTACACATGAAGAAAAAATAAACCCAAATCAATTTACTTTGGGAAATTGGTGATTTTTTTAAAATTATTTGAGAAGTCTAGAAAGTCTATAGTAGTGATTGGTAAGATGATCTCTAATGCTGCATTGTCTAGCTTTAAATCTCATTTTGTCATTTCCTGGCTAAATGACCTTGAACATGTTCCTTAATTTCTCTGCACTACATTTTTTTTTTTTTTTTTCACTTCTCTCTCTCTTCGGTGGTATCTGCCTGGGCAAGGTGGTTGCAGGGATTATATGATACAGTGATTAAAACAGTCCATGGTACATAGTAGGTACTCAATATTTACAGTTATTATTACTACTGTTAATATCATTAGCGTCATTACTTCTCTTGACTTCAACTCTCCATTTCATCAGGTGCCTGGAACATGAAATGGGACCAGTTAACTAGAGGCCAGCTGTGCAGTATATGGATCTGGGATGCAGTCACCTCTAGCCTTGATTTGACATCTGGTCTCTGTGTGACAGAGTTTTGTCACCAGTAGTTTCCTAGATTCCTAAAACACCATATGTTAAAAATTAAAAGCAGAATAAGTCACATTTACAGATAATTAATTTTTGATAAGAGTAACAAGATGACTCAGTGGGGAAACGAGAGTCTTTTGAACAAGTGGTGTTGGGTCGACTACATATCCACATGTAAAAGAATAAAGTTGGACTCATACCTCACACCATATACAAAAATTTATTCCAAATGGGTCATAGATGTAAGCCTAAGAGCTAAAACTATAAAACGCTTAGAAGGAAGTTTATGAGTAAATTTTAGGAACTAGGGTTAGTCAAAGCCTTGCTAGACATGACAGCAACAAGACAAGCTATGAAAGAAACAAACAGATAAATTTGACTAAATAAGAATTGAAATATTTTGCATTTCAAAGAATACCATCAAAACAGTGAAAAGACAACCCACAAAAGGGAAAAAATATTTGCAAATAATAGCTGTATCTGGAATATACAAAGAACTTTTAAACTCAATAATAAAAAAAACAAATAACACAATTAAAAATGGATAAAGGATCTGAATAGATAATTTTCCAAAGCAGATATACAAATGGACAATAAACTCATGAAAACATTCTCAGCATCTCTAGCCATTAGGGAAATGCAAACAAAACCAAACTGAGACACCACTTCACACCCACTAGGATGGCTGTAATCAAAAAGACAGAAGTAACAAATGTTGGAGAGAAAGTGGCGAAATTGGAACACTTATATGGTGTTGATGAGACTGTAAAGTAGTGCATCTCCTTTGGAAAACAGTCTGGCAGTTCCTCAGAGGTTAAACATAGAGTCACCACTTGCCCCAACATTTCTAAGTTATACCCAAGAAAAATTAGAAAACATATGTACACAACAAAATGTGCACACAAATTTTTATAGCCGCTTTATGCATAATAGTAAAAAAGAAATAGAGGAAACAACCCAAATGACAATCAACTGATGAGTGAATAAGTAAATGTTATATAGCAATGCAATGCATATTATTTAGCCAGAAAAAAAAGAAAAAAACGAAGTATTGATACATGCTACAACATGAAATAACCTTGAAAACATTATGCTAAGTGAAAAAAGCAAGTCATGAAAGACCACATAGTGTATAATTCTATATTTGTATGAAACATTTAGAATAGGCAAATCCACAGAGACAGAATTATTGGGTTAGTGTTTGCCTAGGACTGTGGGGCTTGGGGGGTCAGGGATTGCTAATAGTTATGTAGTTTTTATAAGGGCGATGAAGATGTTCTAAAATTAATCATGGTAATGGTTATACAACTGTATGAATATACTAAAAGCCACTGAATTGTACAAAAAAAAAAGAGAGATTGTGGCTTTAAAAGAATTAACAGAACAAATGACACAGACCAAATCACCTCATCATGAGGGAGAGTCCTAAGGCTTTAGTATTGGTAAAGATGAAGTAAGAATGATCTCAAAATTAATAACCTGAGAAATAGGTGCAGTTCAGCACATGTTTCAAATTAGAAATCAACATAGTCCTAAATCTTTATAGAGAAATAAATCCTGCCAGAATCCCTCTCTTCTGGGTGGTATTATGTGGTGAAATCTACAGATAACATAAATGTCTTGTCACACAACATTAACATCTAGGATTATACACCAACAGTCTACCCATATCAAAAAATAAGAAAACTACATGCATGGCAATTGAGTTATTGTCATTACAAAACCCTGGAATAATTCTCTTCCTTGGCCTAATTTCCAGACCTAATAAGAGAGCAAAGTTCTGTCAATTCTTCATCAGTGATGTTTCTTTCTTTTTTAAATTAATTTTTATTGGAGTATAGTGGCTTTACAATGTTGTGTTTGTTTCTGCTGTACAGCAAAATGGATCAGCTATACATATACATATATCCCCTCTTTTTTGGATTTCTTTCCCATTTAGGTCACCACAGTGCATTAAGTAGAGTTCCCTGTGCCATATACAGCAGCTGTCCCTGACCTTTTTGGCACCAGGGACCGCTTTTGTGGAAAACAATTTTTCCATGGACTAGGGGTGGGGGGGTGATTGTTCAGGCGGTAATTTGAGCGATGGGGAGCGATGGGGGAGCAGCAGATGAAGCTTCGCTCGCTTGCCCGCCACTCACCTCCTGCTCTGTGGCCCGGTTCCTAACAGGCCACGGACCGACACCAGTCCGTGACCAAGGGGTTGGGGACCCCTGCTATACAGTATGTTCTCATTAGTTGTCTATTTTGTACATAGTATCAATAATGTATATGCGTCAATCCCTTACAATTGTCCTTTCTTACCACCACTAGCATCTCATTACCTCATACCTATTTTGTTTCCGTAGCTACCCAAATATTCTCTGTTTATCTAGTTTACTTGTTTTCAATCTATTCAATATGCTGCTGTCAGATAATCATCATACGTGGTTGTTATCATGTAATTCAACTATCCAGAAATATTCAGACAATTACCTGTTACTCCCTCTAGAAAAAAAAAGTCCAAGTTTCTTATTTTGGCCCTCAAGGCCATCCTTCTTTATGTGCCAAGCTTCTTATCTAAACTTACCTTCTGATTCTTCTCAAGTACTCTTTTCCACATGGACTTTCCCTAAATGGAAGGTCTGTTGGTATTTACCTTTCCACCCTGTCTTATTCTCAGTATATCCAAGTTCTACCAACCTTTAAAAATGCAGCACCTTCTTACTTTGTCACTTAATGCTAAGATCAAATTCTACCTTCGATGAAGTTTGACCTTTTTTAAGACACATTCCCTGACCCAAGCTACCATGTTTTCTGACTCATCCTTAACACTCATCATGTTGCAATTCATCAAGTATTCATCATATCCTGCCTTGTCTACCCAAGTGAATTTTAAGCATTTCAATAGTGTCATGACTTCAACTTTTTGGGAAAGCTTCTATAGACATAGTGAGTGCTCACTTTTAAAAATAGCTCATGAATATATAAAGAGAGATATCATCAACAAAACTGAATCACAGGGTTGTAGAATAAAAAATGCTCAGAGAAGGCTTTATATATCATCTAGCATAATCATTTTGTTGTGTAATTGAGGATGTTGAAGTCCAGAAATGAGAAGAGATAGGCACAAGACCTAACATATGTTCAATGGGAGAGTCAAGACTAGACTCTGGTTTTCTTATTCCTACTCTACTTTTCCCCACTAGAATAGAATGCTTAAATCTCAGATTCTTTTCATATAGAATCATCTTAGAAGTGACTGTTTCTTCAGTTTGTTCACAGGTGGGTATGCAGTGAAGAAAGAAGGGAGAACCATCCCGCTTTTATATTGAGGTTTAGAAAAAAGGCTCAAGAGAAGTGAACACGGTACTTGTCCTATTGCAGTAGTAACTGCTCCAAAAGGAAGCTTGCCTTACAGCAAACAGATTTTGTGTCATGTAGAATAGCTCCAGAGCTAGACAACTTCCATTAAACAGTTTGGATGAATTCAGAGGGTGTCTATATCCTGGGCACACTTTCCTGGGCACACCCCGGCTCTGGCTCTCCTCGCACTCGAACTGCTGTGTAAATTACAAATGGCCAGGAAAACCAAGGAGCAAGTGGCCAATCACTCACTTGGGTATTCTCTCCTACCTCACCTGTTCTCAGAGCAAAGTGGACATATTGCAGACAAAGGCACTCTCAGGTCCATCCCACATCTTCAGGCTCAGAGACCAGGTACTTTCCTGGGGAGAAAGGCTCACTGCTTTCCAGGATATCTTGGAAGTAGGAGAGGAAAGAGCTGATATGTATTGTCGCGTTGCAAATGAAGGGGTGTGAAGATGTGTGATTTAGGAAGGGAGTTACATGAACTACTGTCTCTTCATTATTGATCCTACCCATCACCATGGCATTTTTGTTCCGAATCTGTTGTCAACTCACTGTGTGACCTTTAGCATCTATCTTAAGCTCTCTGAGTCTTGACTTTATCATTTATATCTATGTACATGTCTCTTCCTGCTTTTGCACACACTACAACAGCAGAGTGGAGTTCTTATAACAGAGTTGGATGTCCCGCTTGGCCTTTACAGAAAAGGCATGTTAATCCCTATTCTAGAGCATTGGTTTGTGCTTTTCCACCATAATATCTAGCTCCTAACTCTGCAAGACCACTCCAAGCTTTTCTTGGCATCATTATAACTAGATCTTTACACCCCTTTTGTGCTCATCGATCTCCCAAGTCCTAATTGGGTTGGGAAAATCACCTTTGGAATGAAATGCAGGAATTAAATTCATCTGATTCAGAAATCAGCATGTACATTATACATTTCTATTTTAAATGCAGTGGTGGAAAAATCAAAAAAGGGAAAAAAGAAATCTTTAATCACTTACACACCTGCTTGAGAAAAGAGAAAGGCTACAGTACAAATAGGCTGATTTCCTTATTATTATTAGGTTGTTTAGTACTAGGGGCAATGAAACACATAAAGCCACAATCACTAGCTGAAAGCCTTTCACTGAAGCAAAGCACACAGCTTACAAACAGAAGCAAGCTCTAGAAAAAATGGTGAAATCCCTGAGGTGTGATTGAACTCTTAGTTGTAAGCACTGAATAAGGATGCTCATTCTGTGTCACAAGCCCCACCGTCACAGAAATAGTCAGTGACTGAGTATTACGGGGTTTTCTAATTTGGTGCACACATATGTGTGTGATATTTCAATTGTTACAACTCCACTGCTTTTGTAACTGTTTTTAATTACTCATGAGACCATTTCTCAGTTCAAACTGAACATATGGGCACTTTGAATTTTTAAAATCCTACTTTTGGAGTTATCCATGGGCTGAAAAGCCTGAGTGTTTCTTTGCAAGTGTAAGCAAGGTATTTTGGAAGCCTTCACAACAGCAACATGAGGGATGCAGCCTGCTAACTCTCCACTGGGTCACTACCGTGAGAGCCCTATTCTGGGGAACTTTTCAGGCAACAGTAGGTTTCTAGTTGCTGGAAGTTCTCCAGTCACTCACTTGACAAAGATGAACCACTGTGAATGCAACATTGCATGAGGACAAGAAATGCATGAAAGAGGATCCTTGTTTCAAAAATGTCTGTGCATGATAAGGTTGTTTATTGAATTATTCATTCATTTTGCAACTGTTTTATAGAGAATCTATTATATGCCAAGCACTGTGTCTGACTCTGCAGAGAGAATGTTTGGGTTTTTTTTAAGATATTTTCCCTGCTCTTATTGAGCTGAAATACTTTTTAATGTATGTAAGGATTTACAACATATATAACTAATAAGGGAATCATACCAAGATTATAAGAAATTTTAACTCAATAAGAAAAAAGATAGAAAATCCAATAGAAAAATGGGCAAAATATGTAAAAAGACACTTTACAAGACAGGATATTCAAATGACTAATAAATCTAGAAATAGATATTCAACTCCATCACTCATTAGAGAATTGCAAATTCAAACTAAAATATGATATTGCTAAATACCTGTTTTATTTTATTATTATTGTTTTGGCCATGCTGCTTGTGGGATCTTAGTTTTCTGTCCAGGGATTGAACCCGTGCCCTCATCAGTGAGGGCATGGAGTCCAAACCACTGGACCACCAGGGAATTCCCAAAATATCCATTTTAGAATGGTAAAAATCCAGAAATTACTAAGTATTGACAGGGATATGGAACAACTGAAACTCTAGTTCACTGCTGGTAAGAGTGTTGACTGGTAAAACCACCTTGGAAAACTGTTTGCTATTATCAACTAAAATAGAAGACACCCCATGACCGAGTATTTCCAATGCAGACCTATGTTCACCAAAACACAGGAACTAGAATGCTCATAGCAGCACTGTTTGTAATAGTTCCAAATTGGAAAGTATACCTGAACAGCTTTCAGGAATAAAACGAGATAAATAGACTGTAGGATTTTCACCCAATGGAATATTCTATAGCAAAGAGAGTAAATGATCAAAACAAGTGAATCTCTAAAACGTAATGTTGAATCCAAAAGACAATAGGAAGAAAAGATTAATGACTGTGTGTTTCTACCTAAGATACAAAAACAAAACTAATTTGTGATGCTGGAAGTCAGGATGGTGGTTACCCTCTAAGTAGGTATAAAAAGGTTATAACCAGAGGGAGGCATAAGAGGGCTGCTGGAAGGTACTAATGCTTCTTTCTTCCTTTGTGTGCTGGTTGCATGGGGGTATTCACCTTATAAAAACCTATTGAGCTGTACACACATGAGTTGTTTCATTAAAACTGCATATAAGACATTTCACAATAAAGAGCTAAAATAAATTCTGAAGCCAGTTCATGGGAAGGGACTATCTCTTCCCTGAAGGAAGCAATCTTTGGGGGTGGTGTTTGCACTGAACTCTAAAGATGGGAATGGTTTCAACCCACAAAAAGGGGATGATGCGTTCCATCATGGGCAAAATAGTCCTTCGCAGGCGGGCAGACATGGGAAAATATGGAGCAATCCATGGAACATGAGATTTATGGAAGAAGGGTAAATAAGGCTAGAAAGGTAGGCCTGAGTCAGAACGCAGGGCACCTTGATAGAGGCATTTGGCTTTTGTGAAATAGGCAGTGGGGAGCCACTGAAAATTTCTAGGCAGGGCAGAGATGATCATAGCTGTGTTCAGGGAAGATTAACTTAGCAGTTGTATTGCAGAATGAATTGGAAAGCAAAGAAACTGAGGGAAGGGAGACCAATTTGGATGTAATTGCAATTGTCTGGGTGGTACATAATTAGGTCTAAACTGGGGTGTTAGTGTGGGTTGAAAAGAGGAAGTGTTTGTAAGACGCATTAGAGGAGACAAACTTATTGGAATTTTTTGTCAAGGGAGAGAGAAGCCTCCAAGGAGGCCAACCTGGGCGACTGGAAGATCAATCATGCCGTTAACTGAAATAGATAAATTAGGATTTCTTCCTCCAGGGCAATGGCTGAGCATGGGTGGTTTTTTTTGTAGCTCATACATCAGAGCTATTCCCTTGGACATAGTACCTCTGTGCAGATCAATGTGGCATTTCAGGCCCTTAAGGAAGATGCCACGGCACTCTGCCAGCCATCTACATATAAAATAAAATCTGACTTTCTTATAGAATGGAAGCTGCCAAGCTAAAAAGTGCACTTTCCAACCTTCTTGATGAATGAGGCTGGCAAGAGGAGTGGGTCACAAGAAGAAGTAAACTGTATATCTTTGAGTCTGTACCTTAGGGGAAATAGAATGTTCCTCCCCTCTTCTTTCCCTCATCCTGTTGGCTGAAATACAGATGTGATGACAGTACCTACAGCAACTCTCTAGGACTCTGAGTGGCAGCTGCAGGGCAAGTCTTAGAGCAACAAGACAGAGACAGCCTGAGTTCTTGATGATTATAGAACACTTCACTAGCCCGTGAATCTCGCTGGACCTTTATATGGCAGAGAAATAAATTCTTTCTTCTTTATGTCACTGCTAGTTTGAGTTTCTCTCTTTTACTGTAGTTTAATTGATATCCTAAATAATTCAGACCCCAAGCTTGTGGTTTTGATCCCTGAGATATTTTTCCTTATATTAAAGTATCATTTTTTGTGCAATTATTAGGTACTTGAGACTATACCAGGTTCCAGTGATAAAACAACTCATAAATGCAGAGCATACTCTGCCAACACCTAGGAACCTTCCTGAAAATATGTGGCAATGTCTCAAAAGGGCTTAACTATAACAAACAGTTGCCATTTATGAAGCACTTTCAAAATACAAACACTGAGTTTCTATAAGCATCTCAAGAACACTGTACGCTAGGTCCTATTTTTATCCCCAATTTACAGATGAGGAAACTGAGACACCCAGAAATTAGAAAACATCCCCCAAGGTCATATTGCTAATGACCATGGTTTGTGTCTCCAAAATCCACTATTAAAGACCTGACACTACAAACAGCCTCATTGAAAGAGCAAAGAGATAAATCAGTCTGTATTTATCTCTACCACTGGCAAACAGTTGAAGAGTTTGAGATCAAGTCACAAAAAAGATCAAAGATTCCTATTTCATGGAATGCAGCCATTTGCTTTGACTTCTCATGATAAAGATTGATGGCTCCAAAACCTCTCCCACTTGTGACCCCGATCAGAGAACTTGGTCCATTGATTGACTATTGGTAAAGATGACCTGAATGAAGCAAGGAATAAGGCGTGGAGAGAAAAAGCAAAGAAGAACGTGAGTGAGAGCATCTCCACCTGAAAATTAAAGTTATTTTCTCCTGAGTTTAGTAAATGAATTTAGAAAGCAACATGTAAAAGGAGACTCCAAGATATTTCTGGGAATATTGGGTGTTGTTGGGATAAAAGCATAGCTCATGAAAGAGATGAACTTGCAAGTCATTTTTATGGAAAACTGTTAAAGTGTTTGATCAAAAAACGATAACAATAAATCTTTCCATCTGTAGTGAAACAATGTGTCCAATCATACTATGTGTCTGATAAAAGAAGAGAAAGAAGTTTAACAGCTGATTTTTTGTTCAGGATCATAGGTCAAGGAGCATATTGCGCCTGGGGCGCAACGGATTTTTTTTTTTTTTTTTTTGCAGTACGCAGGCCTCTCCCATTGCAGAGCACAGCCTCCGGACGCACAGGCTCAGCGGCCATGGCTCACGGGCCCAGCCGCTCTGCGGCATGTGGGATCCTCCCGGACTGGGGCACGAACCCGTGTCCCCTGCATCGGCAGGCGGACTCTCAACCACTGCACCACCAGGGAAGCCCTGTAAGGGATTTTTGATTGTGTGACTGTGGAAGAAGACTTGTGGATGGCTGGCTGCTTTGATGCTGGGCCACCATTCATGTCAACGTGTTGATGTATTTGACATTCTCACCTAACCACAGAGTGAAGGATGGAAGATTGATGAACTTGGAGCAAATCAGGATTGGTGCCAAACTCTAAAGGTGAAGATGATTTCTGTTGCAGAAGATACTGCAGGGGATAGCTGAAGAGGAGGCTCCCCAAGAAACCAGAAAGGATCATTAGAAGAAGCCAGATGTCTTGCTAGAGAAATACAAGGAAAGAGCTAAAACAAATAGCAGTGAAAGACACATCTCAGGTCTTTTTGTTTGTTTGTTTTTGGCGAAGCCATCAAATGAGGCTGATGCCTCCTAAGAAGTGTCCTGGAAGTTAAGATATTCTTGGAGAAAACCTTCAGAACCTGGTGGAAGTGAACTTCACCTTCTTGTTTGTCATCAGAGCAAAAGACAACAAGGACTCTCTCAGTGTAAATTTGAAGGTTTTTATTCAGCTTTATAGAAATTAAAACAAATTTTCAAGTTAGTAAATAAAATGCTGGTCCCCATTTTTCTTGTAAAATAATGAAGTAGATTTGGGCATTCTGCTCACTGACCAGGAATATAATTCCAAGCTTTTATTGTATCCATGAAAAATCCAATTCAAATTACAGCATGTTTTCCTCTAACATTATATGCCATAAATGTCTGCGTGCCGCTGTCTAAATAATATCCACAATCTAACCTAAGAAAAAATATACAGATCAATAGTTGGGACGTGTAATTGCAAAAGGCTTATTATTTTATATGCTCTTTCAGGATTCTTGAGAAATGACCAGAGGAAATTGTACAGGGCCAAACCTTGCAAATGTAAGCAGAGACACGATGCTAAATTTTCCCCATCTTACTGCTCAGAAATTGACAACTTCAGCAACCAAAGAAAATTGCCTGTATACACACGATATGACACATATCACCTAGGCAAATCATCACCCACACGATTTGGAAAACAGGGAAGGGTTAGGTGTTATGAGAGCTGGCATATGAGCAGCATTAGATTATTATAAAAATAATGTCACCTTCCATGTACAGAGTGCCTTGCTCCTGCCGAGCACTACAGTACAACCATATCTTATTGTGAATTCTATTAATACATGATGTTCAAAGTCATCTTTCATGCACAGATCATTATTGGTTTTCATTCTCACACAGTCCCAGTATGGGGCTACCTAAAATTAATCTTGTTTCAGAAGCAGAGATTCTGTGTATGAAATGTTATGGTCATGCAATGCTGCTCGTACTAGGAGAATAAAAAATAGATCCAGGCTTGCATTATATCACAACCATGCAATTCTCCCAGTGCATGCTTAGGGTAAGTAATCTGGTGGCCCCCACAGCTCTGACTCCAGAATTATAATGATTCTACCTGTCAATAGATACCTGTCCCACTTGCTTGCCCCATCACCCACGTCAAGTGAGATGCCAGTAAGTTGGACAGATAGAAGTATGTGTTGAGACATCGAGTGACCTTAACATACAAGCTGGGCATGTTTCTGAACATTTACGAGCCATGGTTTACTCATTCTTAAAGTGAGCACACAGGACTTCCATGGTGGTGTAGTAGTTAAGAATCCACCTGCCAATGCAGGGGACATGTGTTCAGTCCCTGGTCCTGGAAGATCCCACATGCCGCGGAGCAACTAAGCCCACAACTACTGAGCCTGTGCTCTAGAGCCTGCGAGCCACAAGTACTGAGCCTGCATGCCACAATTACTGAAGCCCGCAGGCCTAGAGCCCATGCTCCACACAAGAGAAGCCACCGCAATGAGAAGCCCGCAACAAAGAGTAGCCCCCGCTCACCGCAACTGGAGAAAGCCCATGTGCAGCAACGAAGACCCAACACAGCCAAAAATAAATAAATTTATATTAAAAAAAAAGTGAGCATAGACATTTGTACTTCATTAGACCATCAGCATGATTAGCAATAAGTGACTTTGAGTCAATCTAGCTCTTACTGTTATGGAAAAAATGAGATTTTGGACAACAATGAGGAATATTCGAACTCTTCTTGCAGTTTAGAAATGGGATAGATTTTACCATGGAGATAAAGCAATACATGAGAGGTCTTCTATCATTATCATAATTCAAGTTTTATACTTTATTTTTCCTCGTGAGTTTGCTCTCTCCATCAGAAAATACACTTTCTAATTGAAGAAAGAAAGAAAGAAAGAGAAAGAAAAGAAAAAAGAAGGAAGGAAAGAAAGGAAAGAAAGAAAGAATAAGAAACACTCCAGACTGGAAATAATTTGGAATATGGTATCATGGGTGATCAGCCTCATCTGAAGTCTAGCGTCAAACGCACCATCTGCTCCATTTAATTCTGTTCCCTGTCCTCTTAAGGAAACATGCTCTCTCAGGCTTCTGAGAGTTTACATAAACTATTCCTTCC
Organism: Phocoena sinus; assembly: GCF_008692025.1. Classification (NCBI taxonomy): domain Eukaryota; kingdom Metazoa; phylum Chordata; class Mammalia; order Artiodactyla; family Phocoenidae; genus Phocoena; species Phocoena sinus. The sequence continues at coordinate 40,335,261 of NC_045764.1, read as the reverse complement.
TGAAATGCCCTTCATCTCCATATTTACTAGAACAACTGAAACCAGACATTCTCCACCTAGCACTGTTTATGATACAAAAATCAAATCCAAACGTTTGAGAAAAAATATCCTTTCTGCCTTTTGTTACCAAAACCAAAGACAGATTGTGGAGAGGATGGTCTTAGAAAGAGGTGAATGAGGAGAGAGATTTAGAGGAGGGTAATGACCAAGCACAGAGAAGAGAGAGGGAAAAGTGTTGTCCAATGACTGATCTAGAGACCTTAGGGTTAGGGGTGAATGAACAGCAGGAAACTTGCCTTCTTCCCTAGGGACTTAGCAAGAAAACACAGTGGCTGTGTCATCTGCCTAACTCAGAACCTCCCCTACTGCCCTGGACGCCAAGCACATCAGCACTTACCAGTCTGACCTGAAGACCACCAAGCCATTTTAGAAAGTTCTGCTATGAGTAAGAAGCCACCTAACATAAGTCCTGGTATAAGAAGGATCCCCTTTGGAATTCCTTAGCAAGCCAGAAGGAAAAGGTTTAAAGCCAGGTTCAATCTTATTTTAGAAAATTATTGTGTCATTTTGTACTCAACTGATTTTTGAGATGAAGTTTTATATCTCTTAAAATCCTGTCTCAAGTGCATTTTCCATAGTAAACATTAATTTAATAAGTAAATGCGGATTCCTTTTTGTACAATTATCCCACTAAGTTCCTTGGAGGCCTAAGTCAGAACACAGTGTGTAAATATTCATAGCCTCTGCCTATGCCAGTGTCATTTGTATAATTAACAGAGGGAGGAGGGTGCTGATGTAGTCATACTTGGCTACCTCAGAATAAATCAGTCCCTAGATGAAGGTCGCTTTCCTGTATTCTAAGACAGAGCCCTCTGTATGTTTACCACTCTACATTCCGCCCACTTAACAATTTGAACTCTTTTTTTTCAAACCCAGTAATACCTCCTCCTTCCTCTTTCCCTTGTCTGGATGGAGGATATGAAATGGTTAGAACCTGCAGGAGAAAGACTGGGAGGAGGAGATGCCTTAAAGTGACTTACTTTCTTCAGCCTCAAAGTGGTGATTTTCAAGCCATGAACAACTAACCCTACCAAATCTTCCCCTGCTTTTCCCCCCTATGCACTCACAGCATTGTTGGGAAAATTAAGAGTAATGCTTGGAAAGAGTATGAGATCTGTGAGTGCTTCAAGTATAAGCTGCAATTATGTTAAGTATTAATAGTGCACTTGTTAAAGTCATTTATATTCCTCCTCATTTTGTATTCTTTTTTTCCTTTCTGTTATTATGTACATGATTCTTTTTTTAAGGCCAGGCATTATATTATAAAAAATGAGATGCACCAGAAAAGAGTATTTTATGCAAATGATAAGGGCTGCACAAGAGTAAATGAAAACAATATATAATACGTAAAGTTCTAAATCAGCTGGTGTTTAATAAAAAACAAAGTTTAGACAAATGTTCCCCATAAATCACTTTTGAATTTATTTAGCATCCTTTTTCTTTACAATACAACAGCTTCTTAGTTAAGCTAATGTAATGACTTAGTAAAGAGTTGACAATGACTCCCCTGTGCATGACATGTGTCCCCTCTTCTGAGCTTTCTTTTTTTTTCTTTATTTTTTTTTTTTTTGCAGTACGCGGGCCTCTCACTGTTGTGGCCTCTCCCGTTGTGGAGCACAGGCTCCAGACGCGCAGGCTCAGCGGCCATGGCTCACGGGCCCAGCCACTCCGCAGCATGTGGGATCTTCCCAGACCAGGGCACGAACCCGTGTCCCCTGCATCGGCAGGCACACTCTCAACCACTGCGCCACCAGGGAAGTCCTGAGCTTTCATTTTATTCTGATTTTATATTGTCTCAGCCAATCTGGACAGCATGTGCGTGTGTGTGTGTGTGTGTGTGTGCAGAAAATTAATGTTCCATGTAAGACAAATCTGTATCCATATTCCTATGCAATAACTCTGGTTATCAGCTTAGTTACCCAGTAGTTAAAATTCAAGATCTGACAGCGATCCTGATTTTTTATTTCTCTCATACTCACATATTGCCCATCAACAAGTCCCACAAGTACTCCCTTCAAATATAACCTAAATCCAACCATTTCTCATCATCACCACCCCTTCCACCCTAGTCCACATCAACCATCACACTACTAGACTATTGCAATATGGTCTCTCTCCTTTCACTCTTGCTTCTCTACTATCTAAACACCACTAGGCAGACTGAGTGACATGTATAAAACATGTATCAGAAAGAATCTTTTTTTTCCTTTTCTGTTATTATGTACATAATTCTTTTCTAAACACCAGATAATGTATTATAAAGAATGAGAGGCAACAGAAAAGAATCTAGGATGTGGAGAGCTAAAAAGAGCAACACTTCCACCTAAAGAACAAGAAAAAGTCAGCTAAACTATAAAACTACAACATTGTCTAAACCCATCAGATTGTTAAAGTCACAGGACAACCAAGTGAACTAAAATCCATGGAAGAAAATCCTGCCCTACCCCGCGCAAGGACAGATGAAATGCACAAGCACAGGATACAGATAGGTTCTACAATAGAAGCAGGAAGAAAAAATGAGTTAAACTATGAATAAGTTGCTAAAAGCCAAGTGTGGGCTAGCCTGTGAGTACAGCATTGCTGGTAGCTGTAGATAGGCAATGTTTACATCCACTCTCAAGCTCGTTGTCTGTGGACCTCCACTGGGTATATTAGGAAAGATGAGACACACTAGGAAGCTAGACAGAACTTATCAAAAGAGTACTGACAGGGCTTCCTTGGTGGTGCAGTGGTTGAGAGTCCGCCTGCCGATGCAGGGGACACGGGTTCGTGCCCCGGTCCGGGAGGATCCCACATGCCGCGGAGCGGCTAGGCCCGTAAGCCATGGCCACTGAGCCTGCGTGTCCAGAGCCTGTGCTCCGCGATGGGAGAGGCCACGGCAGTGAGAGGCCCGTGTACCGCAAAAAAAAAAAAAAAAAAAAAAAAAAAGAGTACTGACGTAGAGGAAAGAACAGGCTGCTGCTGTTAGGCTGTTAGAAAGGCATAGAGGCTGTGCTCCTGCTCAGACTCTTCTGGCTTCTGTCATGTGGAGCAAAACAAAGCCTTGAACCAGCAAGGAAACAGCAGCAACACTGTCATCCCCAGAATACAGGTAAAGACCCATTGTTATCGGGGGGAGGAGGTTAGGTATGAAAGAAAATGGCAGTGTGTAAATGTTCATAGCCTCTGCCTATGCCAGTGTCATTTGTATAATTAACAGATGGAGGAGGGTGCTGATGTAGTCATACTTGGCTACCTCAGAATAAATCAGTCCCTAGATAAAGGTCGCTTTCCTGTATTCTAAGAAAGGGTAGCAGATTGTTCTGAGCCCAGAATCCTAATCAGCACTAATAGAAGTTTTCTACCACTAGAAGAGGAGCAGGAAACTCCCACAAGACCTGTCATAGATAGGAGATAGAGTTTGTCACCTGACACAGAGAAGGTGGGAGACAAGCTAAAACTCTCTAAGTTTAGGCACATACAGCCTACCTACGTGAGGAAGGATCAGGTCAAAATAGACCCTCTTCAATCAATCATATTATCCTAGCAAGCCAAGGTAACAAGTAAAAAGAGTATATAGCTGGGAGAGGAGAAATATCAGGGAGGCTACCGGCTCTGTGATACAGACATACAGTGATGGCTAAAAGCTGAAAGTGGACCCCAAGCACTGAGAAAAATCTTCTAGTAAACAGCTTCCACTTTAAGAAAAAGGCATCAGAAGAATCTGAAGATTATTATGCACTGAAATTAACCATAAATACAAAAAAAAAAAAAAAAAAAACCCTATCTCAACTCCTAAGTTGAATCAATCTCCCATACTAACTGCCTGAGAAGAGATATGTCCATTTCCAGATGGAAATACAGCTGACTTCAGTCTCTTCTATTCTGCATGAGATATCTGTCACTCAGTGCCATAGTATAAATAACATGCAAAGAGTAAAGGAAATAAAAATTTTTTAAAGAGATGAAGAAATCAACACAACTAGACTTATAGATTACACAGGCATTGGAACTGAATCTTAAAATACCTATGATTAGAATCTTAAAGGAGCTAGTGAAAAATATAAACAATATGTGTAAACAAATGGAAAATTTCAGCAGAGAGATGGGAATTATTAAAAAAGTGAGTCAAATGGAAGTTACAGATAATAATACTTTTTAAAAGTATTATATCAAAGATAAAGAATTACTTGAATGGGTTTATAGTAGTCTCAATTGAGCCAAGAAATGATTCAATGAATGTAAGATTAAGTCAATAGAAATTACCTAATCAAAACCAAAAAGAGCAAAATAAATAAAACAGCATCTAAGCCTGTACGAAAACACCAATTCTTCTAAAATGCATGCAATTGTATTCCCATCAATAGAAAAGAAAAAAATATTGGAAGTGAAGAAATACATAAAGAAATAAATACCAAGATTTTTCCAAAAATAATGAAAAATATAAAGCTGCAGATCTAAGAAGTACAGTGAATCTCCAAGATTGTTTTTTTAAAGACAAATTAGACAACAAGATATATTATTCAAACTGCTGAAAACCAAAAATAAAGAGAAAATCTTGAGGGACACTTGTGTAAAAAGATATAGTACATCCAGAGGAACAAACAAGAATTATAACATACTTCTTAGCAGAACAATGCAGACCAGAAGAAAAATGTAGTGATATATTTAAAATTCTGAAAGAGGAGACCTTCAAGATGGCGGAGGAGTAAGATGTGGAGATCACCTTCCTCCCCACAAATACATCAGAAATATATCTACATGTGGAACAACTCCTACAGAACACCTACTGAACCCTGGCAGAAGACCTCAGACTTCCCAGAAGGGGAGGACACTCCCCACATACCTGGGTAGGGCAAAAGAAAAAAGAAAAAACATAGGCAAAAGAAGAGGGACAGGACCTGCACATCTGGGAGGGAGCTGTGAAGGAGGAAAAGTTTCCACACACTAGGAAGCCCCTTCACTGGGAGAGACGGGGCGTGGGGGAAGCTTCGGAGCCACGGAGGAGAGCGCAGCAACAGGGGTACAGAGGGCAAAGCGGGTAGATTCCTGCACAGAGGATCGGTGCCAACCAGCACTCACCATCCTGAGAGGTTTGTCTGCTCACGTGGCAGGGCAGGTGGGGGATGGGAGCTGAGGCGCCGGCTTCAGAGGTCACATCTCAGAGAGAGGATTGGGGTTGGCTGTGTGAACACAGCCTGCAGGGGGCTAGTGCGCTACAGCTAGCCAGGAGGAAGTCCGGGAAAAAGTCTGGACCTGACGAAGAGGCAAGAGACCATTGTTTCGGGGTGCATGAGGAGAAGGGATTCAGAGCACCGACTAAATGAGCTCCAGAGACAGGCGCGAGCCGTGGCTATCAGCGCAGTCACCAGAGACGGGCATGAGACACTAAGGCTGCTGATGCAGCCACCAAGAAGCCTGTGTGAGAGCACAGGTCACTATCCATACTTCCCCTCCTGGGAGCCTGTGCAGCCTGCCACTGCCAGAGTCCTGAGATCCAGGGACAACTTTCCTGGGAGAACACACAGTGTGCCTCAGGCTGTTGCAATGTCACAGTGGCCTCTGCTGCCACAGGCTCACCCTGCATTCTGCACCCTTCCCTCCCTACGGCCTGAGTGAGCCAGAGCCCCCTAATCAGCTGCTACTTTACACCGTCAGGTCTGAGCAAAGAACAGAAGCCCTCAGGCGACCTACACGCAGAGGCACAGCCAAATCCAAAGCTGAAAGGGATATGTTCTTTTCACATTGTTCTTTTCACAACAAACAAAGGGAAATGTCTGTTCCCAGGAGCTGTGGGAACAAAGAGGAGAAAGGGAAATCTCTCCCAGCAGCCTCAGGAGCAGTGGATTAAATCTCCACAATCAACTTGATGTACCCTGCATCTGTGGAATACCCGAATAGACAACGAATCATCCCAAATTGAGGTGGTGGACTTTGGGAGCTACTGTAGACTTAGGGTTTGACTTCTGCATCCAATTTGTTTCTGGTTTTATGTTTATCTTAGTTTAGTATTTAGAGTTTATTATCATTGGTGGATTTGTTTATTGATTTGGTTACTCTCTTCTTTTTATATATATAGATTTTTTTCTTCCACTTTCTCTTTTTGTGAGTGTGTATATGTATGCCTCTTTGTGTGATTTTGTCTGTATAGCTTTGCTTTTACCATTTGTCCTTGGTTCTTTTTTTTTTTTTTAGTATAGTTTTTAGCACTTGCTATCATTGGTGGATTTGTTTTTTCGTTTGGTTGCTCTCTTCTTTCTTTCCTTTTAATTTTTTTATTTAAAATAATTTTTTATTTTAATAACTTCCTTTTCTCTTCTTTCTTTTTTTCTCCCATTTCCTATGAGCTGTGTGGCTGTCAGGGTCTTTGGTGCTCCACCTGCGTGTGAGGCCTGTGCCTCTGAGATGGGAGAGCCGAGTTCAGGAAACTGGTCCACCAGAGACTGCCCAGTTCCATGTAATATCAAATGGTGAAAGCATTCCCAGAGATCTCCATCTCAGGTGAAGACCCAGCTCCACTCAACAACCAGCAAGCTACAGTGCTGGATACCCTATACCAAACAACTAGAAAGACAGGAACACAACCCTACCCATAGTAGAGAGGCTGCTGAAAATCATAATAAGTTCACAGTCACCCCAAAACACACCACCAGACGTGGTCCTGCCCACCGGAAGACAAGATCTAGCCTAATCCACCAAAACAAAGGCACCAGTCACCTCCACAGGAAGCCTACAAACAAAAGCCACTGAACAAACCTTAGCCACTGGGGGCAGACACCAAAAACAATGGGAACTATGAACCTGCAACCTGCAAAAAGGAGACCCCAAACACAGTGAGTTAAGCAAAATGAGAAGACAGAGAAACACACAGCAGATGAAGAAGCAAGGTAAAACCCCACCAGACCTACCAAATGAAGAGGAAACCAGCAGTTTACCTGAAAAAGAATTCAGAGTAATTATAGTAAAGATGATCCAAAATCTTGGAAATAGAATGGAGAAAATACAAGAAATGTTTAATAAGGAACTAGAATACTAAAGAGCAAACAAACAATCATGAACAACACAATAAATGAAATAAAAAATTCTCTAGAAGAAATCAACAGCAGATAAATGAGGCAGAAGAATGGATAGGTGACCTGGAAGATAAAATAGTGGAAGTAACAACCGCGGAGCAGAATAAAGGAAAAAGAATTAGAAGAATTGAGGACAGTCTCAGAGACCTCTGGGACAACATCAAACACACCAACATTCAAATTACAGGGGTCCCAGAAGAAGAAGAGAAAAAGAAAGGGACTGAGAAAACATTTGAAGAGATTAAAGTTGAAAACTTCCCTAATATGGGAAAGGAAATAGTCAATCAAGTCAAGGAAGTGGAGAGAGCCCCATACAGGATAAACCCAAGGAGAAAAACACCAAGACACATATTAACCAAACTATCAAAAATTAAGTGCAGGGCTTCCCTGGTGGCGCAGTGGTTGAGAGTCCGCCTGCTGATGCAGGGGATGCGGGTTCGTGCCCTGGTCCGGGAAGATCCCACATGCCGCGGAGCGGCTGGGCCCGTGAGCCATGGCTGCTGAGTCTGCATGTCCGGAGCCTGTGCTCCACAACAGGAGAGGCCACAACAGTGAAAGGCCCGCGTACTGCAAAAAAAAAAAATTAAGTGCAAAGAAAAAAATATTAAAAACAGCAAGGGAAAAATAACAAAAAACATACAAGGGAATCCCCATAGGGTTAACAGTTGTTCTTTCAGCAGAAACTCAAGTCAGAAGGGAGTGGCAGGACATATTTAAAGTGATGAAAGGGAAAAACCTACAACCAAGACTACTCTACCCTGCAAGGACCTCATTCAGATTGGACAGAGAAATTAAAACCTTTAAAGATGAGCAAAAGCTAAGAGAAGTGAGCACCACCCAACCAGACTGACAACAAATGCTAATGGAACTTGTCTAGGCAGGAAACACTAGAGAAGGAAAAGACCTACAATAACAAACCCAAAACAATTAAGATAATCATAATAGGAACATACATATCGATAACTACCTTTAATGTAAATGGATTAAATGCTCCAACCAAAAGACATAGACTGGATGAATGGATACAAAAACAAGACCCATATATAGGCTGTCTACAAGAGACCCAATTCAGACCTAGAGACACATACAGACTGAAAGTGAGGGGACGGAAAAAGATATTCCATGCAAACGGAAATCAAAAGAAAGCTGGAGTAGCAATTCTCATGTCAGACAAAATAGACTTTAAAACAAAGACTATTAGAAGAGACAAAGAAGGACACTACATAATGATCAAGGGATCGATCCAAGAAGATATAACAACTGTAAATATTTATGCACCCAACATAGGAGCACCTCAATACATAAGACAAATACTAACAGCCATAAAAGGGGAAATTGACAGTAACACAATCATACTAGGGGACTTTAACACCCCACTTTCACCAATGGACAGATCATCCAAAATGAAAATAAATAAGGGAACACAAGCTTTAAATGACACATTAAACAAGATGGACTTAATTGATATTTATAAGAATTCCATCAAAAAAACCAGAATACACTCCAGGATAGATCATATTTTGCACCACAAATGAAGCCTTAGTAAATTTAAGAAAATGGAAATCATATCAAGTATCTTTTCAGACCACAACGCCATGAGACTAGATATCAATTACAAGAAAATATCTGTAAAAAATATGAACAAATGGAGGCTAAACAATACACTACTAAATAACCAGGAGATCACGGAAGAAACCAAAGAGGAAATCAAAAAATATCTAGAAACAAATTACAATGAAAACACGACAACCCAAAACCTATGGGATGTAGCAAAAACATTACTAAGAGGTAAGTTTATAGCAATACAATCCTACCTCAAGAAACAAGAAACATGTCAAATAAACAACCTAATCTTACAACTAAAGCAGTTAGAGAAAGAAGAACAAAAAAATCCCAATGTTAGCAGAAGGAAAGAAATCATAAAGATTATGTCAGAAATAAATGAAAAAGAAATGAAGGAAACAGTAGCAAAGATCAATAAAACTAAAAGCTGGTTCTTTGAGAAGATAAACAAAATTGATAAACCGTTAGCCAGACTCATCAAGACAAAAAGGGAGAATACTCAATTCAGTAGAATTAGAAATGAAAAAGAAGTAACAACTGACACTGCAGAAATACAAAGAATCATGAGACATTACTACAAGAAACTCTATGCCAATAAAATGGACAACCTGGAAGAAATGGACAAATTCTTAGGAAAGCACAACCTTCTGAGACTAAACCAGGAAGAAATAGAAAGTATGAACAGATCAATCACAAGCACTGAAATTGAGACTGTGATTAAAAATCTTCTAACAAACAGAAGCCCAGGACAAGGTGGCTTCACAGGTGAATTCTATCAAACATTTAGAGAAGAGCTAACACCTATCCTTCTGAAACTCTTCCAAAATATAGCAGAGGGAAGAACACTCCCAAACTCATTCTACGAGGCCAACATCACCCTGATACAAAAATCAGACAAAGATGTCACGAAAGAAAACTACAGGCCAATATCACCGATGAACATAGATGCAAAACTCCTCATCAAATACTAGCAAACAGAATCCAACAGTACATTAAAAGGATCATACACCATGATCAAGTGGGGTTTACCCCAGGAATGCAAGGACTCTTCAATATACACCATATTAACAAATTGAAGGATAAAAACTGTATCATCATCTCAATAGATGCAGAAAAAGCTTTTGACAAAATTCAACACCCATTTATGATAAAAACCCTCAGAAAGTAGGCATAGAGGGAACTTACCTCAACATACTAAAGGCCTTATAAGACAAACCCACAGCCAATATCGTTCTCAATGGTGAAAAACTGAAACCATTTCCTCTAAGATCAAGAAGAAGACAAGGTTGTCCACTCTCACCACTATTATTCAACATAGTTTTGGAAGTTTTAGCCACAGCAATCAGAGAAGAAAAGGAAATAAAAGGAATCCAAATCAGAAAAGAAGAAGTAAAGCCGCCACTGTCTGCAGATGACATGATACTATACATCGAGAATCTTAAAGATGCTACCAGAAAAGTACCAGAACTAATCAACGAATTTGGTAAAGTAGCAGGATACAAAATTAATGCACAGAAAGATCTTGCATTCCTATACACTAATGATGAAAAATCTGAAGGAGAAATTCAGGAAACACTCTCATTTACCATTGCAACAAAAAGAATAAAATACCTAGGAATAAATCTACCTAAGGAGACAAAAGACCTGTATGCAGAAAAGTATAAGGCACTCATGAAAGAAAGTAAAGATGATACAAACAGATGGAGAGATATAGCATGTTCTTGGATTGGAAAAATCAACATTGTGAAAATAACTATACTGCCCAAAGCAACCTACAGATTCAATGCAATCCCTATCAAATTACCAATGGCATTTTTCACAGAACTAGAACAAAAAATTTCACAATATGTATGGAAACACAAAAGACCCCAAATAGGGCTTCCCTGGTGGCGCAGTGGTTGAGAGTCCACCTGCCGATGCAGGGGACACAGGTTCGTGCCCCGGTCCGGGAAGATCCCACATGCCGTGGAGCAGCTGGGCCCGCGAGCCATGGCCGCTGAGCCTGCCCGTCCGGAGCCTGTGCTCCGCAACGGGGGAGGCCACAACAGTGAGAGGCCCGCGTATCGCAAAAAAAAAAAAAAAAAAAAAAAAGACCCCAAATAGTCAAAGCAATATTGGGACAGAAAAATGGAGCTTAGGAATCAGGCTCCCAGACTTCAGAATATACTACAAAGCTATAGTAATCAAGAGTATGGTACTGGTACAAAAACAGAAATATAGATCAGAGGAACAGGATAGAAAGCCCAGAGATAAACTCATGCACCTATGGTTACCTTATTTTTGATAGAGGAGGCAAGAATATACAATGGAGAAAAGACAGCCTCTTCAATAAGTGATGCTGGGAAAACTGGACAGGTACATGTAAAAGAATGAAATTAGAACACTCCCTAACACCATACACAAAAACAAACTCAAAATGGATTAAAGACCTAAATGTAAAGCCAGATACTATAAAACTTTTAGAGGAACACAGAAGCAGAACACTCTATGACATAAATCACAGCAAGAACCTTTTTGACCCATCTTCTAGAGAAATGGAAATAAAAACAAAAATAAATAAATGGGACCTAATGAAACTTAAAAGCTTTTGCACAGCAAAGGGACCCATAAGCAAGATGAAAAAATAACCCTCAGAATGGGAGAAAATATTTGCAAATGAGGCCACTGACAAAGGATTAATCTCCAAAATTTAAAAGCAGGTCATGCAGCTCAATATCAATAAAGAAACAACCCAATCCAAAAATGGGCAGAAGACCTAAATAGACATTTCTCCAAAGAAGATATACAGATTGCTAACAAACACATGAAAGGATGTTCAACATCACTAATCATTAGAGAAATGCAAATCAAGTTACAATGAGGTATCACCTCACTCCAGTCAGAATGGCCATCATCAAAAAATCTAGAAACAATAAATGCTGGAGAGGGTGTGGAGAAAAGGGAACCCTCTTGCACTGTTGGTGGGAATGTAAGTTGATACAGCCACTATGGAGAACAGTATGGAGGTTCCTTAAAAAACTAAAAATAGAACTACCATATGACCCAGCAATTCCTCCCCTGGGCATATACCCTGTGAAAACAATAATTCAAAAAGAGTCATGTACCACAATGTTCATTGCAGCTCTATTTACAATAGCCAGGATATGGAAGCAACCTAAGTGTCCATCGACAGTGCACATATATACAATGGAATATAACTCAGCCATAAAAAGAAACAAAATTGAGTTATTTGTAGTGAGGTGGATGGACCTACAGTCTGTCATACAGAGTGAAGTAAGTCAGAAAGAGAAAAACAAATACTATATGCTAACACATATATATGGAATCTCAGAAAACAAACCAAAAAAATGGTTCTGAAGAACCTAGAGGCAGGACAGGAATAAAGATGCAGACGTAGAAATCGACTTGAAGACACGGGGAGGGGGAAAGGTAAGCTGGGGCAAATTGAGAGAGTGGCATGGACATATATACACTACCAAATGTAAAATAGATAGCTAGTGGGAAGCAGCCACATAGCACAGGGAGATCAGCTTGGTGCTTTGTGACCACCTTGAGGGGTAGGATAAGGAGGATGAGAGTGAGACGCAAGAAGGAGGAGATATGGGGATACATGTATATTTATCTGTATAGCCGATTCACTTTGTTATAAAGCAGAAACTAACACACCATTGTAAAGAAATTATACTCCAATAAAGATTTTTAAAATAAAATAAAATAAAATAAAATTCTGGAAGAGAAAAGAAAAACTGTCAATCTACATAATTATACCCAGCAAAAATATATTTCAAAACTTAAGATTAAATAAACACTTTTTCAAAAAACAAACACATCAAACAAACAAAAGGCTGACTTTATTGTCAGCAGATTTAAGCTACACACAATATTGAAAATTTTTTTTCACTCCGAAGAAATATGATACCAGATAGAAACTTGAATCTGCAAAAAACTATAATGAAGTCTGGAAATGCTCAAAATAAAGGTAAATATACAAAGACCATTTTTAAAATAGTAATGACTCCAAAGAATAAGTGACTAAAGAAAAAAACAATAACTATTTGGGGATTTACATAAAATATGTAAAAGTATCATCAATGCTAGCAATATCAAAAAAGTAGGGAGGAAAGAATTGGAAGTATATTGTTGGAAGGTTTTTACACATTATGTGAGGTGATATAATAGTATTCGAAAGTAGACTGTGATAAGTTAATGATATATATTGTAAATCCTGGAGTTAACATTAAAGAATATTTTAAAAGCAAGCATTGATAATAAACCAATAATAGAGATAAAGTAGAATCATTAAAATCATTATGTTTGTCCTTAATTTGAATATTTCTGATATGGACATATTTTATTTATTATCTGTAGGGCGCGGCCGGATAGCCATTATGCATGCACTAAGTATGCCGCTAGGGCGTATGCACCTAATATGCTAATCAGGTTTTGAAGCAGTGGCCTATCCAAAGTCCGGCTTGCGAAATGCGATAACCATACGGACGAATCAGGGACTTACACGAGTCCTTAAGCCCTTATATAAGCAGACAGGCTCGAGCGTACGGGGTCTTCCTTCCATCCGCCCGAAACCAAGCTGTACTCCAATAAAGTGTGATGCGAGAAGAATCTAGCGTGTGGTGATTCGTCATTCTGCTGGTCAGAAGCGGCTCGCCACAACTGGTGCCGAAACCCGGGAACCTGCGCGCCCCGCATGGAGGACCGATTCAGAACTCGACACACGGAGTGAACCGCCGTTAAGTAGTCCAGTTTAGGTATGTTTTTTGCTGCAATAGAGCCCGAGATTTTTATTTTCGCTTTCGTTCTCTTCGTAGCTGTCGCACTTTTTGTCTGCGTGTGGCTACGGTGCCATCAGCCCGACCGAGTGTGTCTCCCCTGGCCATTAGATAGGTCAGAGATCTTCCCGCTTTAGCAAGTTGTTCATATATGAGAGTGAACTATGGGGAATAGTTCATCCGCGGAACCAACCGTTGGATTCCATGAGCCCATCCAAGCCCTTCTGAACGATCGAGGACTTAAGATTTCACATAAAACTATTAGTAAACTGTTGCAGGATATTGATGGTGCCGCCCCATGGTTTGCGGTGTCTGGAAGCCTGACTGTTCCATCTTGGGAAAAACTGGGGAAGGACTTGGCTGATCGTCACAAAATGGGGGAGCTCTCTCGAGGCACGTTTCCGTTATGGAGAATGATACATTCGTGCTTAAGAGAAGGGAAATGCGAAGATATTGTACAGATAGGCCGTAAAGCTCTTAGCATACATCAAGATAGTGCGTCAGAAAGTGAAAATATAGGGACTACGGTAGATAGGCCTAAGAATCCTAGGAAAAAGAGAGAAAAACAAATAGAAAAATCGGATGCAACGCCAGGATTGTATCCACTCTTAGATGAATTTAAAGCGCTTTATTTGTCTCAGGATGAGTTGAATCCCAAGGAGGAGGCGGATCTGGAAGAAGCAGCTGCCGAATATGAAAGAGGACGATATGGCAGGTCCCCATGTGCTCGTCCGCCATTTTGTGCCTCTGCGGGTGCTCGTCCGCCATTTTGTGCTTCTGCTAAATCAAAAGCTTTAACATGTACTCAGACTTCCGCTTTTATTGCTAGCGCCCCCCCGGCGCTGCGGTTCGGGAACCGCCAAAGTGTACATTCATACCCAGAGAAGTCTGGTCTCAGGTACCCACAGCTTTTCCGGTGTTTGAAGACCCAGCCACGCGTCAAAGATATTATGAGATGGTGGATCATAAAATACTTAAGGATCTTGCAGAGGCTGCCAGGGGATATGGGGTTACTGCTAATTATACCTTGATGCTATTGCAGCGCCTTACGCGAAATGCATTGACGCCCACAGATTGGCATGATATTGCTCGTGCTTGCCTGTCCATGGGGCAATATTTAGATTGGAAATCAATTGTGGCTGACTTGGCGTACAGCCAGGCGAGAGAGAATGCCGCCAATGGGCAACCTGCCTGGAATGCCGAGATGCTGCTAGGACAGGGCCAGTGGTTAAATAATCAGACGGTGTTTCCGGTAGAGGTTTATGGCCAAATAAACCAGATTGGCATGCAAGCGTGGCCTGCCCTCCCAAATAAAGGAGCCTATCCATACCAAGTCCCTGGGGATGAAGACGCTGTCTCACTATCCATCTATGGTTGCTGAGGTTGCCTTCTTGGGTATTAGACAATGTGTTTCCGCCTTTGCAATGTTGCCGGAAAAACTTGTAGTTCCCTATACTAAAGATCAAATAGAAATATTAACTGCTACCACCTCTGAGTGGTCTATACTTATTTATACCTTTTCTGGAACTATTGATAACCATTTGCCCAAGAGTGAAATTTTGAAATTCATTATCCAGCAACCTGTCATTTTCCAAGGGTCACTGTAGAGCGACCACTAAATGATGCCCTGACCATTTATACGGACGGATCAAAATCCGGAAAAGGGGCTTATATGGTTCAGGGTCAGCATCCTGTCGTTATAGACTATCGACCTGATGCTCCTCAAGTGGTGGAATGTCATGTGGTTTTGGAAGTTTTTCAACGATTTCAAGAACCCTTTAATTTGATCTCTGATTCATTGTATGTGGTTAATGCAGTGAAACATCTTGAAGTGACCCCCCATATTCGATCATCCAGCACAGTGGCATCCTTGTTGGCCGGGATAAGGTTTCAGATATTGCGCCGCCAACACCCCTTTTATGTTACCCATATACGGGCTCATTCCCTGTTGCCTGGTCCAATGGCAAAAGCCAATGAACAAGTTGATGTGGCAACACGTGTTTTCTTATCCTTGGATCAAAAGCAGCAAGCACAAGAATTTCATGAGCTATATCATGTATCATCTGCAGTGTTGAGAAAGAAGTTTTTCATTACTAGAGCCGAGGCCAGACATATTGTTAAGTCTTGTTCCACTTGTGCCCAATTTTTGCCGGCCCAAAAGACTGGTGTAAATCCCAGAGGTTTGTCCCCAAACGAGCTGTGGCAGATGGATGTCACTCATGTTCCCTCCTTTGGGAAGCTCCAGTATGTTCATGTGTCTGTGGATACCTATTCCGGGGTGGTACATGCTACCCCTCTCTCTGGAGAACGGGTTCAACATGTTATTACTCATTGCCTTGAAGCCTGGGCAGCCTGGGGCAAGCCTGCTAAACTAAAGACAGATAACGGCCCAGCTTATAGTTCCAAGAGCTTTGTTCTCTTTTGTCAAAAAATGCAAATAGAACATGTTACGGGCCTGCCTTACAATCCACAAGGCCAAGGTATAATAGAGCGAACTAATCGCACACTTAAAGAATTGCTTTTAAAACAAAAAGGGGGAATAGCGGAGAATTGCACCCCGAAGCAGAAATTGTCACTTGCCTTATTTACTATTAATTTTTTGAATTTACATGATGAGAAAGAAACTTCTGCTGAACGCCATATGATACGTGAACAAAAGGATTACGGCAGAGTGATGTGGAAAGATGTGTTGTCCAATCAATGGAAGGGCCCGGATCGCATTGTCACGCGATCCAGGGGATCTCTTTGTGTTTTTCCACAGGATCAAGATCCGATTTGGGTCCCGACAAGGTTAACAAGAGTCGTGGAAGATAATCCCAAGAACGATGTGGAGCGCTCAAGGAGTGACACTGGGCTGGATACTGTTGATGAGCTTCCCCCTGCTCAAGGCGGAGATCAAGACGTTTTGGGGAATTAGCCGAACCTGGCCAGTCCCCATCCCCGTTCATTCTCAAAGTACCATTCTCCCAGTATTGTATTCCACTAGCTGTGAGATGAATACAGCTTGTGCTAGGCCACTAAGCACAGATTGGATGCTCTGAATAAGAGCAAGCAGATTGGAGAATTCCTAAAGGGAAATTGGTCCCTCGAGGCGGAGAAGATGATATTTAAGCAGACGTTGAATATCCTGCAGCTGAATGCAACCAGAGTGGATCCAGTGACTCTTGGAGAATTTACTGCATGGCTAGCTAGAGCATTTTCCTTTTTTAAGGAATGGGTGGGTGTGGGACTGTTCGCAGCCTGCTGTTTGGGATAGTGTTGTGTCTCTGGTTGGTCTGTCGTATTCGCATTCGAACCCGGCGAGATAGGATAATGCTCACTCAGGCGCTTGTGGCCATCAGTGAAGGCGAGTCCCCCGCAGCCTGGCTCTCCACCCTAAAAAACATATGATCGCCCTTGCACAGAGGGGCCTTGCCGCCATTGCACCTCTATAGGGGATCGGCCCTAGGGGCTGCCTCTGCACGGAGAGGTCTCGTTACCATTGCACCTCCATGAGGAGCCCATGCCACGTGAAGACAGCCCTTGCACCCTGCAGTTCGATTGCGAGCATTGCACGCAGGAGGGTGTCTGCGAATGCAAGCGGAAACTACCGGTACACCGTGTACATACCCCGGTATGAGCACTGGTACAGGTCAATGTCCGCTGCAATGGTCGAAAAGAAAAAAGGGGGAGATGTAGGGCGCGGCCGGATAGCCATTACGCATGCACTAAGTATGCCGCTAGGGCGTATGCACCTAATATGCTAATCAGGTTTTGAAGCAGTGGCCTATCCAAAGTCCGGCTTGCGAAATGCGATAACCATACGGACGAATCAGGGACTTACACGAGTCCTTAAGCCCTTATATAAGCAGACAGGCTCGAGCGTACGGGGTCTTCCTTCCATCCGCCCGAAACCAAGCTGTACTCCAATAAAGTGTGATGCGAGAAGAATCTAGCGTGTGGTGATTCGTCATTCTGCTGGTCAGAAGCGGCTCGCCGCAATTATCATCTAGCGGACTCCCCAAAACAAGTCAAATTACAGTTACCATTGCATAATAACTGCAAATGATTGTATAAAGTAAAACCCTCAGTGAAAGTTTTTTTGTTTACAAATTACTGTGTAAATAACAGATGTGCATCATTATCTGTGACCTATCAAATCACTTCCTTCGAAGTCTGTTAGGGATTAGTCATTGCACATCTATTACTCAGCTCTTGCACAGACAGCAAAGTATGTAGTTTTGTTGCTTCCATGTCACCCAGTGATAAGCCAACATGACATTTTATAAAAATGGATAATCTAAAGAGAGAATTGGCCATGAACATGCAGCAAAGAAACAAAAAGTGATGATGCTATAAGTGATATTCAAATTGAACATAAATAAAGTTATGGAAGAAGTAGCTGATCATAGGCATATTGATACCATTGTTGTCCAACAGACTGTAGGTATGCAGCCAGAAGAACTTAGGAAAAACTTACTGATGCAAAGGAGGGATTTGGTTGTGAAGAAAAAAAATTAAAGTGTTCCAGAAGAAGTGATGCTGGTAAAAATACATTAAAGGAACTCTCAAAGATATTTCACGACACTGGAAGCACAAAGGGCAAAATGTTGAAAGCTGACACAAACTTAGAAAAGAGTATGACAATTTGTTAAGAAACAGACAAGATGCTTACTCCATATGATATGTTCTATTATGAGGAGGCAAGCACTGTTCAATCTACTCCTGATAACTACTTTACACAGAAATAAAACCTTAATTCTTAATGTTTCTAATGTTTTAAATTACAGTGTACTAACTACTGAGCCTGCGCGTCTGGAACCTGTGCTCCGCAACAAGAGAGGCCGAGACAGTGAAAGGCCTGCGCACCGCGCACCGCGATGAAGAGTGGACCCCGCTCGCCGCAACTAGAGAAAGCCCTCGCACAGAAACGATGACCCAACACTGCCAAAAATAAATAAATTAATTAAAAAAAAAAAAAATTACAGTGTACTAAGGAAATTTTAGTTTTCTATTTATCATTTTCTATACATTTATAACATTAAGAGAGTATTTAATGTTTTGAAAAAAAAATGAGGGCCACAGAACAATCATAGTATCCCATTGATTTTTACTATCACTTGGTGTGATTTCAGCTTGCATGGTCATTTTTATAGTCCCACACTACTGTGTAAAGCAAAGGCTTCTTGTAATCAATCCCAAAGCAAGCAAAAAATGGAGAAAAGGTCAAGAAACGGGATGAATTTAAAAAAATAGCCATGTGATTTTTTTTTAAAAACCATAACAATAATTTCAATAAATGTAAGTATTCTAAACATCTCAGTTAAAAGACAGATATTGTCATATCAGACTCTAAAAAAAGCAAGGCCCAAATTTAAGTATAAAATATTATAAGTAAGAAGATAGAAAAAGAAATGCTATGAAAACACTAAGCAAAAGGAAGCTGGAGTGGCTATATAAATATCAGGCAAAGTAAACATCAGAATAAGAAATATTACCAAGGATTAAAAAAAAGTATTATATACGGACAAAGAAGGAAAAAAACCAAAAAAAAACCCAAATATGTATGCACCTAACATAAAAGCCTCAATATATATGAAGCAAAAACTAATAATTTGTGACTTCAGAAATCCTCTCAGGAATACATAAGGCAAGTAAAAATATACTAATATAGCTATGGAACACCTGAAAGAGAGTGTTACCCAATGAGACCAAGTGCCACTTATAGACACACCATCAAAGAGCAGAATTATATTCTATGCCATAAAAAAGCCTCAACATATTCAAGTTAATTTAAATTACATAAACTATGTTATCAGATTATGAAGAATTAATTATAAATTTTTCAATGACAAAAAATATCTAGAACCATCTCCCAAATTTAGACATTAAACACACTTCTAAATAACCTATGAGTCAAATAAGAGGTTACAAAAGATATTAGAAAATATTTTAACTGAACGGACATTAAAATAAAACATATTCAAATGTGTGAGATGCAGCTAAAGCAGTGATTAAAGAAAAATGTATAGAATTAAAAGTATGTTCTGTTCGAAAAAAAGTAATGTCTTGAATCCATGATCTAAACTTTTACCTTAAGAAACTAGAAAAAGAAGAACAAATTGTACTTATAGCAAGCAGGAAAGAAGGACATAATTATAATAAGAGCAAAAATGAATAAAATTGAAAAAGAGAAACAATGGAAAGAGACCAATTAAAACAACAACTAGTGTTTTCAAAAGATTAATAAAATTGATAATCTCTTAGTCCAATATCTACAAACAACAGCCCATGGGCAAATCCAGCCTACTGTCTGTTTCGGTAAATAAAGTTTTATTGGAACATAGATAAATGCACTTGGTTATTTTCTCTGGTTGCTTTCCACTACAAGAGGGTTCAGTAGTTGAAACAGAGACCAAGTGACCTGCATATACAAAAATATTTACTATGTAGTCTATTATACAAAAAGTTTACCAAGTGCTATCCCGCTCTCACCCAACTGAGGAAGAAAAAGAGAGAGAATAAATACATTTTCAATAATCAAAATTTTGAATTAGGGGATTTTATTACAGATCCCACAGATATTAAAAGGATAATAAAGATATAAAGCAAAAAACAAAGAAACAAAAACAAACCTTTACCTCACAAATTGGATAAATTAGGTGAAATGAACAAATTTCTTGGAAGACATAAACTACCAAAGCTCTCTCATGAAGAAATGGATAACATGAATAGTTATATCTCTATTAAAGAAACTGAGATTGTGGCTAAAATCTTTCCCACAAAGAAAACATCAGACCCAAGTGTCTTCACTGAGGAATTCTACTGAACAGTTAAGAAAGAAATAACATCATTTCTACATAAGCTTTTCCAGAAAACAAGAGCAGAAGAAACATTTCCTAACACGTGTTATAAAGCCAGAATTACACTGAGATCAAAACAAAAACAATCCACAAACAGAAATCTGCAGAGTAATATCCCTCAGGATCACAGGAACAAAAATCCTCAACAAAATATTCAAAAACTGAGTCCAGCAAGATTTTAAAAACATAATACATCATGATCAAGGAGGAATGCAAGTTTGGTTCAACATTAGAGAATCAATTAGTGTAATTCACCATCCTAGTAGACAGAAGAAGAAAACTCATACAATCGTATAATAGATGCAGAAAAAGCCTTTACCAAAATTTGACATCCATTCATGATAAATACTCTCAGCAAAACTAACAATGAAAGGGAACTTCCTCAGGGTGATAAAGCTCATCTACAAAAAAACTTACAGCAAATATCATGCTTATTAATGAAAACTAACTGCTTTCCCCTTAGACTGACTCTGCATTAAACTGTTTCATTCCCTCATATTGGTTTAGCTATCCCTACCAATTATTTTCTTTACAAATTCCTAACAGGAAGAAAGAAGGAAGCTTAAGTAGCACCCTCAGGGTAGCTTTTGACCTAATTGAGGGGATGCGTTAGAAATTCGTAAGTAGCGATACAGTAATAAAAAAGTAAAACTGATAAAAAATAAGACATTTAGCATGCCGTTGAAAATGCCCTATGGCTATGTGTGCAAATTGTCATATTTGGGGACAGACTTAGATCTTACTTCAGAGGACAGGTGATCTCTATGTACTAGGATTGTGCTGGCATTTCTTTTGGTGTAAGGAGGATTTGATTGTAAAGCAAAATAACAGAAAAAACATTCCATACATAATCAACAACAAAATGCAGTTTTTCGGGCTTCCCTGGTGGCGCAGTGGTTGAGAGTCCGCCTGCCGATGCAGGGGACACGGGTTCATGCCCCGGTCCGGGAGGATCCCACGTGCCGCGGAGCGGCTGGGCCCGTGAGCCATGGCCGCTGAGCCTGCGCGTCTGGAGCCTGTGCTCCGCAACGGGAGAGGCCACAGCAGTGACAGGCCCGCGTACCGCAAAAAAAAAAAAAAAGCAGTTTTTCCTCTCCTTTGATCTTCTGATTTGAAAAGTTCACAAAGAACATGTAGAATGAATGACTGGTCTTATGTTAACAGACCGTACCATTCTGTGCCAAGATCAACTTTTTGCTAAACCCTGTCCTGAGAAAACAACTTTTGGTCCATCAGCCAGGCTGGACAAAGGTCAAAGTTACATTCACCATGCATCTCTTTCTTACAAAAATATTTTGGGTTGCACTATCGCTAAGCTACATATAACTGATATAGCTTACCTGTGGTATCTTTTCTTTAATTCCCCCAAATCAAATAGAAAAGGCTTTCTAGATTAGAGGTGCCTGTTCTCAAACAATAGGTGTTTGTCTAGCCTTAAATAGACACCCTTGGGACCACCTTCTGATAAAAGGTAGTGAATGGTAGTGAATGAATTCTACAGTGAAAAAGCAAATGGTTGTATGAGAGAGGATGTGAAATAGTAGCAATCAGGAAATGTCACTGGGTCTAAGACTCCTGCCAGTGAGGGAGTTCTTTTCATCTCTGATGCAATACAGCAGTCATTCTCCCTGCCAAAATCCAGGATGGGATAAGCAAAAAAACCCCTATTCTTCCCCAGCACAGCTGAGTTCCAAAGGGGGATGATGCAAGAAAAAGAGATCAGAGGGAGGGGAAAAAGAAAAGGAAAAGGAGACAGAGCAAGAACAAACAATTTCAAAACTGTATAAGACAAGAGAGGTCATTGCCTGGGTAAGGAATGGCAGATGTTATAGACTTATCTATTGCCTGCCTCCTTCCCATAGAGCAAAAGAGCATGAGATCAAAGACTTTAATCATCTCATTCACTCCTGTTTTTTCAGGGGCTCATAGAGGTCCCAGAGTAAGCTGATGCTCAATAAGTACTTGCCTCATAAATGAATGAAGGAAAATATAATGAATACTTATGGTGTATTAAATAAATAGACTACTCATTAAGTTAACTCTCCATTAAACTGTTTTACTCTCCTATATTGGTTTAGCTATGTTCATCAATTATTTTCTTTACAGATTCTTAATAGAAAGAAGGAAGGAAGAAGAGAAAGAGAAGGAAGGAACAAAGGAAAGAAGGGAGGGAGGGAGGGAGGGAGGAAGGAAGGAGGTAAGGGGAAGAAAAACACTGTAGGCATTGTGGCATAATCATTATCACTATTTGGACTGAGTGTCAATGAATTGAAAAACAAATTGAGATTTTAGTGGCCAAAGAGAGCAGACCAGTCTAACTGTGCCCCATACAAAAGAAGACATTTCTTCATTCTTCCTGATGGGCACCACTTCTAACAGATGTCTTCTACTGTAAGTCAAGGCACTTTTCTGTCTCTCTAGGCTGACCTCCTCTGACATTAACTTTGTAGACTTGAATGTCCTGCCCTTGTTCCAACACGGTGCCTTTGCACATGCTGTACTTGATGTTTGAAGCATCTCACCTCCCTTCTTCAGTTGGCAAACACTTACAAATGTCACAAGGTGAGTGAGTTCTCTGCACCTCCTCCCTGCTCTCTCTAAACTTCTCTCAAGCTGTCCGTTGTCTAGCCCTTATGACTCGGTATGATGATATTAGTTTGCCTCTTAGATTCTCCCACCAGGATGTGAATGCCAGGAGTTGAGAGCTTTAGTTTGCATCAAGCACAGTGCCTAAGCACAGAGGAGACAGTATATAAGTATTAAAGGTAAGAAGTGAGGGAGAGAGAGAAGAGGCAAGGATGAAAAGAGGACATTTCTTTCTATAAAGAAACACAGTATCTCCCTCTCTGTATGCTGCAGTAATTAAATCAGCCTTCCAGAACCAATAGAACTTCAAATTGTTTCCAAAAGTTGAAATTTCATTTAAGAAAGAGACCCTTCAAGTTCTACTCTTTTAGACAATCATATAACCATTTTAGATGGAAATCTAAATGTTTTATTGGACAAATCCTATGACAAATCCCCCACCCTTTCAATCACTATTCCTTTCAAATAGCCTTTTTGAAGTTTGCTGACTTATGGCACCAACGTCCTTCTTTCCTTTCCATGCCAAACCTTATAACTGTCTTCTCTCCGTTATGAGGACTCTCCTCCCCTGCTGATTACAGGGCAATTCTGGGAGGGGGCATTCAGTTATTTTAAATGCAAAGAGAACATGTGATTCTGATGTGTAAAGGAGGGGTGAGGCACACCAGCTCAGGGCTGCCCAGCAGATGCTTGCTCCCTTCCTAGAGATGTAGTGCTTACAAATAATAGACATTTATTTAAAATTTTGAGTCTACAAGGATTGCGTAAACCTAAGATAACTCAGGGTCCATATAACCTCTGGGGAGAACGCTATCTGATGCCTTATTGCTGTCAATTTTCACCCAAGAGAAATAGCCATATGTCAATATCCACAACGCCTAGGATTCAACTTCCCTATCCAGTTTTGAAACTCAGGATTTCCCCTTTTACCCATCATTAATCTTCTGATTGATAAGAATCCTCAAACATATGGTTAGTGGTGCCTAGATTACATTTGCAAGTTCCTTTTGCACCCCGAGATGGAAGTCATCTGGGCTGAGGATTTAAACTTCTTTAAGCAGGTAAGCACTTGTTTCCTCCTTATCTATCCTGAGTAGTCATTGCATTTTTACATTGTTATCTTCTCTCTTACCATTTTAAAGCCTAGTTCAGTTACTAAAAATCTCATAGCAAACTAAGTTCGGAATACCTCTTTCTTCCCCCTACCACCTGTTAAATGGCATCACCTGCTTGGAATGGGCCTAAAGCCTTGTGCTATCGACAAAGCTTAAAAGGCCCTTTGTGTTCTATTTAGTATCTTTGCATGTTTCAATTCCTTCTCAACTTTCATCTTTTTTTCTTTTTGAATTTTATTTTATTTGGAAAATAAAATGTTTATTTCATTAGGTTTCATCTGTCCCATTTGTTTACTTTTGTTTTTATTTCCATTACTCTAGGGGGTGGGTCAAAAAAGATCTTGCTGTGATTTATGTCAAAGAGTGTTCTCTGTTTTCCTCTAAGAGTGTTATAGTGTCCGGGCTTACATTTAGGTCTTTAACCCATTTTGAGTTTATTTTTGTGTATTGTGTTAGGGAGTGTTCTAATTTCATTCTTTTACATGTACCTGTCCAGTTTTCCAGGCACCACTTATGGAAGAGACTGTCTTTTCTCCATTGTATATCCTTGACTCCTTTGTCATAGATTAGTTGACCACAGGTGCATGGGTTTATCTCTGGGCTTTCTATCCTGTTCCATTGATCTATATTTCTGTTTTTGTGTCAGTACCCTTATTGTCTTGATTACTTTGGCTTTGTAGTATAGTCTGAAGTCAGGAGTCTGATGCCTCCAGCTCCAGTTTTTCCCCTCAAGATTGATTTGGCTATTTGGGGTCTTTTATGTCTCCATACAAATTTTAAGATTTTTTTGTTCTAGCTCTTTAAAAAATGCCATTGGTAATTTTATAGGGATGGTATTGAATCTGCAGATTGCTTTGGGTAGTATAGTCATTTTCACAATATTGATTCTTCTAATCCAAGAACATGGTGTATCTCTCCATCTGTTTCTGTCATCTTTGATTTCTTTCATCAGTGTCTTCTAGTTTTCTGAGCACAGGTCTTTTACCTCCTCAGGAAGGTAATTTAGTCCTAGGTATTTTATTCTTTTGGTTGCAATGGTGAATGGGATTGTTTCCTTAATTTCTCTTTCTGATCTTTTGTTGTTAGTGCGTAGGAATGCAAGAGATTTCTGTGCATTAATTTTGTATCCTGCAACTTTACGCAATTCATTGATTAGCTCTAGTAGTTTTCTGGTAGCATCTTTAGGATTCTCTATGTATAGTATCATGTCATCTGCAAACAGTGACTGTTTTACTTCTTGTTTTTCAGTTTGTATTCCTTTTATTTCTTTTTCTTCTCTGATTGCCGTGGCTAGGACTTCCAAAACTACGTTGACTAATAGTGGTGAGAGTGGACATCCTTGTCCTGTTCCTGATCTTAGAGGAAATGCTTTCAGTTTTTCACCATTGAGAATGACATTTGCTGTGGGTTTGTCGTATATGACCTTTATTATGTTGAGGTAGGTTCCATCTATGCCCACTTTCTGGAGAGTTTTTATCATAAATGTGTGTTGAATTTTGTCAAAAGACTTTTCTGCATCCATTGAGATGATCATATGGTTTTTATTCTTCAATTTGTTAATATGGTGTATCACATTGACTGATTTGTGTATATTGAAGAATCCTTGATGCCTGGGATAAATCCCACTTGATCATGGTGAATGATCCTTGTAATGTGTTGTTGGATTCTGTTTGCTAGTATTTTGTTGGGGATTTTTGCATCTATATTCATCAGTGATATTGGTCTGTAATTTTCTTTTTTTGTAGGT
Source organism: Phocoena sinus (assembly GCF_008692025.1). Taxonomy (NCBI): domain Eukaryota; kingdom Metazoa; phylum Chordata; class Mammalia; order Artiodactyla; family Phocoenidae; genus Phocoena; species Phocoena sinus. The sequence goes on along the minus strand of NC_045764.1, from coordinate 40,309,509 downwards.
ATCTTTGTTTGGTTTTGGTATCAGGGTGATGGTGGCCTCACAGAATGAGTTTGGGAGTGTTCCTTCCTCCACAATTTTTTGGAAGAGTTTGAGAAGGATGGGTGTTAGCTCTTCTCTAAATGTTTGATAGAATTCACCTGTGAAGCCATCTGGTCCTGGGCTTTTGTTTATTGGAAGATTTTTAATCACAGTTTCAATTTCATTACTTGTGATTGGTCTGTTCATATTTTCTATTTCTTCCTGGTTCAGTGTTGGAAGGTTATACCTTTCTAAGAATTTGTCCATTTCTTCCAGGTTGTCCATTTTATTGGCATAGAGTTGCTTGTAGTAGTCTCTTAGGATGCTTTGTATTTCTGTGGTGTCCATTGTAACTTCTCCTTTTTCATTTCTAATTTTATTGAGTCCTTTCCCTCTTTTTCTTGATGAGTCTAGCTAATGGTTTATCCATTTTACTTATCTTCTCAAAGAACCAGCTTTTAGTTTTATTGATCTTTGCTATTATTTTCTTTGTTTCTATTTCATTCATTTCTGCTCTGATCTTTATGATTTCTTTCCTCCTACTAACTTTGGGTTTTGTTTGTTCTTTCTCTAGTTCCTTTAAGTGTAAGGTTAGATTGTTTATTTGAGATGTTTCTTGAGGTAGGATTGTATTGCTATAAAATTCCCTCTTATAACTGCTTTTGCTGCATCACATAGGTTTTGGATCATCATGTTTTCGTTGTCATTTGTCTCTAGGTATTTTTTGATTTCCTCTTTGATTTCTTCAGTGATCTGTTGGTTATTTAGTAACATATTGTTTAGCCTCAATGCATTTGTGTTTTTTACGTATTTTCCCCTGTAATTTATTTCTAATCTCATAGTGTTGTGGTTGGAAAAGATGCTGGATATGATTTTAGTTTTCTTAAATTTACCTAGGCTTGATTTGTGACCCAAGATGTGATCTATCCTGGAGAATGTTCCGTGCACACTTGAGAAGAAAGTGTAATCTGCTGTTTTCGGATGGAATGTCCTATAAATATCAATTAAATCTATCTGGTCTATTGTGTCGTTTAAGGTTTGTTTTTCCTTATTAATTTTCTGTCTGGATCATCTGTCCATTTGTGTAAGTGAAGTGTTATTAAAGTCCCCTACTATTATCGTGTTACTGCCAATTTCCTCTCATAACTGTTAACATTTGCCTTATGTATTGAGGTGCTCCTATATTGGATGCATATATATTTATAATTGTTATATCTTCCTCTTGGATTGATCCCTTGATCATTATGTAGTGTCCTTCCTTGTCTCTTGTAACATTCTTTATTTTAACATCTATTTTATCTGATAGGAGTGTTGCTACTCCAGCTCTCTTTTGATGTCCATTTGTATGGAATATCTTTTTCCATCCCCTCACTTTCAGTCTGTATGTGTCCCTATGTCTGAAGTGAGTCTCTTGTAGACAGCACATATCTGGGTCTTGTTTTTGTATCCATTCAGTGAGGCTGTTTCTTTTGGTTGGAGCATTTAATCCATTCACATTTAATATCTTTGCATGTTAAGTGCAAAGATTTAACAATTGAAACATCTTTGCATGTTTCAATTCCTTCTCAACTTTCATCTTAATGACATAAGAACTAGGGTTCTGTTTCACACTTCCTTGGTTATAGCCCTTCTCGCAAAAATTTGTTGTTTTAAAAATCTGTGCTTATCAGAAAATGAAATCTATGTGTCACAAAACTTTATAAAGAGAGCAATATGGACATTTCTTTTTGGTAAAAATGTAATTAAGTAAATAACATGGTGGTAGATAATACAAGTGCATGTTGTGATATCAAAAAGGGGCAAAGTGGTACTTCTTCATCAAGTCTCCCTCCCATCTCTGTCTTCTCTAAGCTCACTTCCCTTCCTCGGAGGCAACCACTCTGACAAGTTTCTTGGGTTAGGGCAGTTCCTGCAATTAATCAGGCAACTCACCCAACTAGATGCAGTGGGCTTTGAAAATGCCATTTATCTTTTCAAAGAGAGAGAATATATAAAACTCATTTCAACAAAATTTCAAACAGCAACTATGTACAGGCTAAGGAAATTATAGTGGCAATTTTCTCACATTTCCTAATTAACTTTTCTTAGCTTATAGAACTGAGTAAGCTCTTCTAGAAAAGCTCTGTATCTTATCCTTTCTTCATTTAAGATCCTTCAGGGGCTCCCCCAACACTGAGAAAATCAGACCTCTCCTCTTTATCATTCACCCTTTCTGCAATCACACACATTTTCTAGCCTTCTAATCAAAGGTTCCCAGCTTACGTTTCATCCTCCAGATCTCCATTGCCGCTCCTCATTTCTATGATTCTGCACGGGCTGGTCTCTGTTGCTAGAATGCCCTTAACCCTCCTTGACTTCTTAATAAGCATCCCTTCATCCTTAAAGACCCAACTAGATCTCACCTCCTCCGGGAAGATCATTTTCCTCTTCCGAAGTTATTTTCTCTTACGCTATCACATTGGTCTCTCCGTATTTATTACTGTACTTGCAGCACTGCCTCTTCCCTCATGATCAAAGAGAGCCTTGCTTATTTCCAATGTATGCGAGTCATCAAAGAGTTCTGGGATGTTGTTTATTCAAATCTGCTTACAGGCAGGCGTACAGATGAAATTACCTCTTATTCTCCACTTATCCTCCTGAATTTGATTATGGGTTCCAGCAATAGAAAAGCCAACCACAGTTCTATGTTGCATTGTGTATATTAAATAATTTTTTGTCTTTCTGGTTTTACTGGTAGAATATATGCTGCTTGAGGTCCAGGACCTTGGTTCATTTGTGATATTGCCTGTCCTGTGTTTCCAGTTTCATCTCCCCTGTTCTCCAACCAAGAGAACAAGGCTCCCTCTTTGCTGTGCTTCATGTACATCTTCCTCCCTCACCTCCTGCCTTTGCATGCATTGTCCCTTATATCAAAAATTGTCCTTCTATTCCTTCCCTCTTTTAAGGCCTGGCCAACCTACACTGGATGTTCTTTGGGCTCTTCTCCCACCTTGTATTAAACTTCAGATGAGCTCCCACCACAGTGTTACCATCACTTATGGATCTTGTTCCTTCCAGTTTGCAATCTCCTAGAGGTTGAAGGCTGTGTCTTCATCTTTGTAGCCACAAAAACTATTGTCAAGGCTGGCACAGAATAAGCCCTGGTGACTGCAGACCAAGAGAAGTGGTCCATGGAGTTTCAATTCCCTCCAATTATCTGGCTCACCCTTCGGTTTTTTTTTTGTTTGTTTGTTTGGTTTTTTTGCGGTACATGGGCCTCTCACTGTTGTGGTCTCTCCCGTTGCGGTCTCTCCCCGGAATGTGGGATCTTCCCAGACCGGGGCACGAACCCGTGTCCCCTGCATCGGCAGGTGGACTCTCAACCACTGCACCACCAGGGAAGCCCCCACCCTTCAGTTTTGATCCTCAGTGGGCTGGGTGGGGATTCTTTCCTTCCTAACCCTTTCTTCTACCTCTACACGAGACAGAGTTATTTCAGCAAATCTGCTTCGTCACGGATGAGCCATTGCAGGTCGAAATGAATTCTGTCCGTCATAGCACACTACTCAGTGGTATCTGCTTGACCTCACCCTTCATGTGGATTTCTCTCCTCTGAGTGACTGGAGATGAGAAACTGTTTTCTTAGAATTCTTTGTTCCATGGCAGCTAGCTCCAAGTGCTTTATCCCTCAGTCTTCAGTACCACCCAGAAGCCTCTACTGGGTCACCTCTACCCCCTCTCCCAAGGGCTCATAGCTCAGGTCCTTCCACATCTCTGAGACACTGACTCTTCTCAGACAGCAGTGGCTGCCAACCAGAGCATTCGAATTTAGATGTAATGCAGTGCCTTTGACCACAGCCAGATTGGGGCTACTCCCAGACACACATGCTAATTTTGAGAAAGGCTTTTGTTTTACACTAAAGCATGAGTCATCTAGCAATTATAAAGGGATTAATTATCCAATTTGGGGATACTCAAGCTCTCTTAATGCTTCATCAAAAGGATAACCATGGAAAAATCAAAGCTGCTGAAATTTAAGGCCAATAAATCCTGTCCTTTGCTAATTCTGTTCTTTGTGTTCTCTGCTCCTCTACCTCTCCTTACGTGTTTTCAAGACCTGGAGATCCTAAGGTTCAGAACAAAGCCCTCAGATTTTCTGCCTCTAAATCAATAATTTTCAAATATTGTTTAACCGTAAACCTCTATCCAAAAAAAAAAAAAAATCTAACGCAGATTCTCAATATATACTTGAAAAAGCTTATATGTTCAGCATAGACATATTTTAAACTCCACATTATAGCAATAACTGCTTAAAAAATAAACCAATGGAACAATAAGATACATTTCAAGAAACTAAAGTGTTTACCAGATGAGGTTTGGGGCCAGACTGGGGGAGGAATGATTATATAAGATATAGCATAATTTATTTCTACACTCTGTTTTGTTAGATTCACCATATCTAGATAATCCTGATTCTCACAGATCAATTGTTGCAAACAGTAACAGTTGTAGGTTTTGTATTTTTAAACTGCTTTTTTTCTGAGTATTAAGTGTACTTGGACATTTTGTTCTACAGCTGAATTCCTTATAATATCACCCAAAGCTACCAAGAAGCGTCAGAACTATTTACAACATAATACTAGCACTGTGGGATGTGTGATTGAATTTGCTTGTACTAGTTCCCATAATTGGACACACGACTGCCTACATTGAGAAGGAAAATAAAAATAACTCCAAGGCTCCTATACAAAAGAATCAAATATATATACAGAAACCAAAAAAGCTTAATCTAATGTCTGCACAAAATGAATTGTACTGGCAACATACTTAATGCATCAGCATGCTCCAGTATGCTGAAATTTGTTGTAGACCATATTTGATGGTTCGTTTTTAATTTTTATTTGATTTTAATATTCCCTAAATAGTTAATAAAATATGAAACCATATATTTAAGAAAAATAATAACAGGTATTTGTAGAACTCCTGTATCTGTGTGCATGTTGTTTGATGGCCATTCTGCAAATGTATTTCTCTCATGCCCATCACCTCCATTTGGGGGCCAAGCATATTTCCATGTCTATTTCTGATATTGTCTGTTCTTTCATCCTGTTGAACTTCTCCATCTCCTATCCTGTGAATACCTCAAATGATATGGATAAATGGGTGGGATGGGGGGGGTGGGAGGGAGGTCCCACTTGGGGGAGGGGATATAGGTATACATTATAGCTGATTCACTTCATGGTACAGCAGAAAATAACACAACATTGTAAAGCAATTTTACTCCAATAAAAAAAAAAAAGCTCTTTATCTTTCCCCTACAACTAACTTCCCAGCTGTTTTGAGAGGGTTTGGCACCTCTTTCTGCTTTACTTTTTATAACACCTGTTACTTGGAACAGAAATAATGGCAATTAATTAATTTTGTGATGCCAGTTCTGTAAGTAATTTACGTTTGTAAATTTTATCTCTGAAACAGTTTATGGAATGTGAGGGTAGGGATACCAGCCCATACTGCTCCCATTCACCTAGTCACAGTAGCAATGCTAAGTACAGAGGAGGCATTCAATACATTTTGTGAATTAAAGTTGGATAAAACAAGATTTTACAGTTGATCCTTATTCCCAGTATGCATGGACTGTAGTTTCTAATATAAAATCATAGCAATAGAAATGTCTCACTTAAATCTCTCTCTCTCTCTTTTTTTTTTTTACTCAGCTCATAGTATTTCCCTGGTTTCATCATATTTCCCTTCAGAGGCTATCCCTAAGATGAGGAAAAAGCAACCCCTCCTGATATATAGAATAGAAACTCTACCAGCTGCTACTGCAGACTGATTTTCAACTTCTGTGGTAAGGAAATGAGGTAATAGACAAAAATCCCTGGTAGCTCAAAAAGAATAATATTCCCAAATATCCATCCTTGCCATAAAGGCCCGTAAGGGCTGCCTGTGGGAACTAGGTGACATCCAAGACTCCTTCCAACTGAAAAAGTAAAAGAAACATGCCTCCAGATTTGCATGCTTCTCAGTAAACCAAGATTAATGCCTTGGCTCTGGGTGATTCAATAACTTTATGCCCGTAGGCAAGGCATTTAGCCAGAGTGGGTTTCTATTGCTTATTTGTGTTTTGAAGTGAAAGCTAAAATAAATAGTGCCAAGCATTGCCGGATGAGAGGTAGCTGGATCCAGAAAACTCAAAACTAGTAATCCACTGAAAGAATCTGAAATAAAAGTGAATAAGAGTTATCAATTATTGTGCTCTTGCTGTGTACCAGGCTAATACCCATATATTTCTAGTTAATTGTGGTAAATCTAGTGGGTTATTTCTAGTTACCCACAAACATCCTACAATTGATGTTGATCAGTGCCCATTTTTCTGCTAAGGAAAGTAGCCACCTCTCCTATGGGGGACACCGCTATCAGATGTCAGGGTCCGGACTTAGCCCTCATCTATGCAACTTCAAAATATGCTTTGTCCAGCTTTCTGCTGCACTGCATGCTATATGAGACTTCATTCCTGAAGAAGTTCCACCCTTCAAACACAGCAATGTTCTAGCCAACAGACTGAATGGTTAAGTAAAGTGCCAAAGTTTGTGGTTCAAGGGAGCCCTGGGTGGGTCAGACCCAAAATGAGATAGTCTGCTGGTTACGATGGGCTTTTTTCAGAATGGAGAGAAATGTGAACAGTCTCATCCACTTTTTAGATGGATAGCTGGGAACATAATGGTCTATTCACAAGAGCTGCAACTAATGTTAGAATAATTTTGAACATATGTTTCAGTTTCCTAAGTGAAGAGTCGAAGAAGAATGGGGGGAGCTCATACAGAGGGTACTCAGGAGATGATGGAGGACAGAGGAGGGCCACCTCTTAGCACTTGCACAGCTGCTGTGCTTTATTAACTGTTTGTTTCTCTTTGCAAAATGGGCACGTATTTGGTATTTTAAAATACAGACTCCTTTAATCTTCAGCTGTTTCATTTCATATGCATTTTAATGGACGCGTTTAACTTGATTCCTGCCTCCTAATGTGAATTAATCCCAGAGGGCACACACTTTATTGAAAAGGAAAAATAATGAAATAAAATGACTGAGTGGAGAAGTTATGCTGTTCCTGTTTTAGACTATTTGGTAAGAACTGCTCCCCGAGAAATAACCTCTTCACCAGGCATGTCAGTACTTAAGGCCTTAGTGGGGCATCTACATCAAACAAAAATCAAAAAAAATTTTTAAAAGAGACAGAGAGAAACAAAAATATGCATTGCGTATGTAAGTATTTCAGGTGATTTCACAAGCTTAAAAATAAATAAATACATAAATAAGACTCCTAGATGGGAAAAGCCTATACAACTTCAAATGAAGTTAAATTTTGAAGTGAACAATGTCAGAAGTTAGCTTAGATAACTGAGACTGAATATTTACTTTGGGTCTTGATATGGATCCAAGGAGCCCCAGATAATACAAACCAGTCTTTTATTTTTTAAATTTTTATTGGCGTATAGTTGATTTACAATGTTGTGCTAGTTTCAGATGTACAGCAAAGTGAATCGGTTATACACATACATATATCCACTCTTTTTTAGATTATTTTCCCATATAGGCCATCATAGAGTATTGAGTAGATTTCTCTGTGCTATACAGTAGGTCCTTATTAGTTATCTATTTTATATATAGTAGTGTGTATCCTCCTGTTGTTTTAGGCAACTGAGTCAACTGAGAGGAATAAAAGAGATTGGGGGAATAAATTTCAGGCAATAAAGAATTAAAAACAAACAAACAAACAAACAAATCCCAGGGGATCTGCCTAGAAAAGAGAGGTTGCAAGGAACCAGTGTGGTGGAAATTTAGTGCTCATCAAATATCCAACAAACCTCAAACTGTTACTCTCCATTTCAATTGGGACAATATGACTGGTTAATGGGATGAGTGAAAGTGATGCCAAGCACCTCTCAAATGACTCTGTAACTCATGCCTTTGGTCCTTACGTTGCTGCCACGATAATCTTGGAGACCACAGTTTCAAAACAGCATCACTCCAAGATGGAGGAAGGGTCACCTGAGATAGAGTAATCTTTGCTTGTGGCAAGAAATTAACTTTATCTGTATTAAGCCACTGAAATTTTGGAATTTCTCTGTGGCAACAAAGAGGATTAGTTTACCTTGGTTATTACAGAATTACTCAAGCCTTTGGATACTCTGAAGTTAGAGTGTAGGAATTAGCATAAACAGTACAGCTTCTCTGCTATCATTAAAGAAAAACAAACACAGAATAATTAAGATATTAGAAAAAACTAACTCTGATCTGAGACATGGAAATGATCAATCAATGGACAACTCTGGAGTTCTCCTTTTAAGGACAATTAGCAAAAGATCAAGGAATCTGTTATCAATAATAATATCACACTATATTGTACTGTATGTATTCAAAGCATTTTCTTCTGATAGTTTAAATGAAGTTCTGCCTGGGGCCTGAAAATGACAAGATTATGTCATGAGATTTGTTTCTGTCTCATAATTCTAGAATGAAAACATGCTCCATCATTGTCCCTTCAGCATTTTACCAGCAAGAGACTTGTCTCCATCCCATCTTCTACAAAAAAGCAGCATCCACAGCTGAAACTGACCAGACATACCAAAGAATGCCTGGATAATAATGGCCTTGGTTTATCTCATAGCACTTTTGTGTTCGCCCCTCCGGCAAGCAATTCATCATCACAATCTCGCCGGTGAATCACAGGGCTCACACATTGCTACAAATCCTGCCTTTCAGCATGCCCAGAATGAACCATTACACTTCAACCTAGGATGAAATAATCCCAGTGAAACCAGCTGACCTGTGGGAGGGTGCCTAGATAACACTGAAATAGACAGCACTTAATGCATTGGGGGATCTGTCAAAAACAATTCAGACTGGTGTAAAAACAAGTTGCAAGTTATTGATCTGCTATATTACAGTTGCTTTGAAAATAACTGGATTTCACTTTTGCCCTTTAATTTATCCATTTTAATCACATTCTGTCAAGACCAAGGCACACATACTATGCTTAATAAAGGACAAGAATACCCTTGTGTGCTGCTTGACCCAAAATGGAGATGTGTCCTGAGCATCAACACACATGCACAGGAACAGGCTCCTGTGAAATGGACCAACCAGAAAAATACAGCTGGATGGGACATGAATCTCTAGGCAAATTTACAGTCCAAGACATAAAATAAAAGGCATCAATAGCAATACACTCATTTTAGATAATCTCCCTTTCAGTTAAACTCTACATCCACACAGTGAGATGCTCTCTGGAATCTCCCAGGACACTTGGACCAATTTTCACCACTCTGATCACTGGACTTTGACCTAATTATACATGTCGCTTCCATCTTTAGGGGGGTTGTTAATATTCAGGGGCTAATTCTTCTTGAGTCCTGCTGTCTTTAGGATTTATTGATCTTTATCTTTGTCCAGTGGAACATTGGGGGTTGTGACCCCTGATGCTACACTTGGGAAGGTAGGTCCTACTATCTTATATTTGCTGATTCTTAAATTCTCATTCTGGGCTCACTGTTGAAATTTCTCTTGGGAAAATTTGTAATTACCTTCTTTTCAAGGATCTAATATAAAGATTTTGACAGAACCATAAAGACTGTTAGTGTTTCTTAATGCCCTTCAGGGCCATTTTGTGAGTCTCACTCAAACACCTTCTTTTTGCCTTTCTTTTATCCTCTTGCTTTCTCTATACACACACACACACACACACACACACTGTTTATTATACAGACAGTATATTTCATAAAAATTTCCACTTTTTACTAGATTTCATAAGCTTCTCTGGGTGGTCTTCCCAACCCATGTTATTCTTGTTCCTTTATGATGTGGAAATAAACAATGACCAACCAAATGGGAAAAGCAAACACTATTTATTCTGAGCTTGCTGTAGCAAGACGGCCAGCCAACATAACTTGCCCATCTCTTGATGTTTTGGCAGAAACTCAGATGCAGGCAGAGGAGTGGAAAGCTTTATAGTGGAAAAAGAGAAGGCTTCAGATGTGCCCTGATTGGAAGAGTTGACATGGGGAAGTTTCAGGAAAGCTAACTTGAAGCAGGACATCCTATATGATTGGTTAGGGGTGTATATTTGACCTCTTCTGGTTGTTCCTAAATTGGAAATGGAAACAAAAGGTAGGGAAGCTATCAGTTCTTAATTAATCTGTGGTAATTTGGGGCTGATCACTACAGAAGTCATTGTTTAGCTTCCTGGGTTGTTACTAGAGATAGCATTCTACCTTTCTGACTTAGAGCAGGCTGGTTTCCTGGGTTATTTATTGTATATAAGGTGTTGGTTGCCCCAGGTTGTATGTCAAAGTTCTGTTTTTATATAGGGTATGGCCATTGCCTATTTGTATATTCAGTCTCTCACTAAGTACCTACTATGAGCTAAATATTGTTCTAGACACTGGTTGTACAGATGGAACCAGAACAGACAAAGGTTTTGCTCTCCTGGAGCTTATGCTTCAGTGGGAAAGACAAATAGAGAAAAATAGACCAAAAAAATGTACGTCAGGTTGTGATAAGAGCTATGAAAAACAGGGGAGGGTAAGATGATAGTGAAAGATGAGGAGGTTTTTACTTTAGAGAGACTGGCCAAGGAAGGCTTGTAAGAATTGGAAAAATATATATCAGTAATCCACTTGGCATACAATAGAGTATTTATACTCTATTTGTCTTGACATATCCCACTTGGTATATCTGATATATTGTAATCCCTTCTATGTTCCAGTAATATGGTACAAACCCTTCATAATCCAAAGAAGATATTTAGCATAGGTTGCATCTTGTACCCCTTTCATTAATTGTAATAAACAGATGACCATCTACTGTCAATCGACAGAGCACCTGAGCAGAATTATTGCCTTAAGGAAGAAAAAAATAAATAAGGTGGCAGGCCATGGCTTTATCCTTCCCAGCACTCTATATTGTCTTGGATATATTTCTTAGGTAGTCAGAGCTGCAGGATTCACTAACCCTTCCAACAAGACTGAGAACTAATCTTTACCAAGTGGGTACCTCCTTCCAATGTCCAGACTTTCACAGAAGAAGACAGTGTAGTTACAGTGGTTTATGGGGCATAAAGGCCATCACAGGACTTCAAAATACCTCTTTGCTGAAGAAGCAGGACTGTTGAGAAAGTGTAATTACCATGTCAGATGACCTCATAAATTTTAAATTGCATTTTTGGAGTCATATAGACTCCTGGGATTCCCATGCTATCTCAAAGATTTCATTTGCACATGTCCTATATCAAAAATCAGTAATTACGGAAACTATACCCTATAGTGCTTCTCAGTCTGTATCATGCAAAAGAATTCCCTTGAGACCATGTTAAAACACCAGTTCTAGGAGTGGGGCTGAAGAACTGGCATCTCTAACAAGCTCCCCGGTGATGCTGCTACTGGTCTGGGGACCACACTTTGAGTAGCACTGTCTTACAGACCTGTGTATAGGACACTCAAAATCCTCAAAGCCAAAAGCATGAAAAACATATTTTGTACAAAAAGAAACATGGAAGATATAGGATGTACCACTGAACATTACATTTTCAGCATATGTCATAAATTTACAGAAATATTAAGAATGTATATTTGAAATTGGCACTGTCCTAGAAAATCCAGCATGTGTGTTTCCCTGAACTACATGCCACTTTCCCAAATGGTCTAATTATTTCCACTTTCAAACAATGTTACAGAGAAAAAAGATTCTTTTTTTTTTTAAATTAGCCTAACCAAGTCCCAAAGAGAATGAAAAAGAATACAAAACATCAGTGTAGATCATTGCTATCAACAGATGTTAACATCTCCCCCTTTGCAAACCCTGACCCTGGCCCTGGCAATGGCTCTGCAGAAGTGTGCAGTGAGTTGAGGAAAGAGGAAACTCCAGAACTGTGATCTAAAAAAATCCCGAACAAGGTTGTGTTCCAAAAAAATCAAACAACTTGAAAGGAAGTAAGAGACTTTGTCTTTGGCTGTATATTGCCAGCTTTTTAAAAAATTAATACTTTCAAGAAAATAGAAAAATATTAACTTAAAAAAGACAACAGGGCCTCCCTGGTGGTGCAGTGGCTGACAGTCCGCCTGCCGATGCAGGGGACACGGGTTCATGCCCCGGTCCCGGAAGATCCCGCGTGCCGCGGAGCGTCTGGGCCCGTGAGCCATGGCCGCTGGGCCTGTGCGTCCGGAGCCTGTGCTTCGCAACAGGAGAGGCCACAACAGCGAGAGGCCCGTGTACCACAAAAAAAAAAAAAAAAAAAAAAAAAAAGACAACAGGCCCAAAATGAAGTCATCTGTGCTAAGCCCAGATCACCAAACCAAGACAATACCCAAATTAATTGCAGAATCAGCTTCTTCCAGGAAAGTAAGCTTTAACCAGCCAATCTAGAATTACCTGGTCAGTCCTAGTTGGGTAATTCACTATTGTTTCCCTTAGGAGAATGACCTTTCCTGAAAGGTCTAATTTCATTGCTAATACTTTCCTTTTTCTGCCCTTCTTCTACCTTTAAAAATCTTTCCATTTCTGTAGCTCAGAGGAGCTCCTTTCTATTTGCTAAATGGGAGGCTGCCGATTCATGAATTGTTCAATAAAGCCAATTTAGTCTTTAAATCTACTCATTTGTATTTTTATTTTTGTTATTTAACAGATTTGGTGGCAGCAGTGGGAATGAAGGAGAACATTCAAAGGCTTCAGGGACAATGAGAAACACAGGCATGATATCCCACAAACCCCTGGAGTTCACTATCTTTCTCACTATTTCTGAGGGCCGTGGGTAAGTATCTCAGTTCTGAGCTCCACTTTCTTTACATTGAGTTATCAATCTAATTGACTTTCCAGTCAAGGGCTTAGTAAGTCAGCTTGAGTTGGCAGACGGTTCTATCTGGAACCCGAGACCCTAGGCCTTGGTTTCCTCTGCAATTCCCCAGTTGTTTGGAATCCCTTGCCTCATTTCCAGCCTACAGTTCCCATTTACTGGAGTTTGCTGGTTCAGTTGCTGCTGGAAATTGCTGATGGTGTGCATGGTCTTCTCTTGGTCCGTCTGCAGTAATATCTCTTGGTCACTGCTGGTGTGTTAAGGTGCCCATGTCCATTTGTCATGTTTTGTGTAGATAAAGGCTATTGCTAATGGAGATCTTAGAAGCAGAAAGAAAAGCCATAAAAAGTAGTGAGCATGGATCAGGCATTTAAGAGTTAGAATTCTTACCACCTAAGTCAAAGACTCCTGTGTTAGGATAAATTGGTCATAGAATGGGATAGATTGACACCAGATCACCCATCAACATCAAGAAAATTTCCATGCAAAAAGGCACACGTTTGTGTAATGTAAACACCACATAATTCCCAACCCCACATCACATCCCCTTTAGGTATTAGTTTGGCTCTAAAAGACCCAAGGGCTCAGCAAAAAACAAACAAACAAATATATAAAATGTGATCCTCAAAACCCAAAGAGTTTCACATGCCACCTTCTGGCACACCTGCTGATTTTATGTCAGAGAACTGTGGTCCCAGAAGCTGTAAATATCTGCACAAACAGCAACATCTTACTAAAGACAAATTAGGATTACAATGGCCATTATGGGTAATGATCCAATTAGACAAGACTGTTTGCTTAAGAAGTGCCCTTGAAAGTAAGGGTTCCCATATCAAACAGACAGAATGCAATGCCTATTTTCATTGGTATGTAGATGCTTCCCCAAAGCTCCAAGATTCTAAAATAGCTTCCTTAAAAAATGTGTTGCAAAACGATAGTGAAAATTTAATGACACAAGACTGTAAACAGCAGTCTGCCAATCCATTAACTTTACAGCTGCAACAGTTCCAAGTTCAGGCACCTAAAATAACACCTGGACCCCTCACATTGCACTTTCCTAGGGTTCATCAATAAAATGCTGGCTCAGGAAACAATGTCTCAGTTGTAATCATCTGGAACACTGGAAAAGAGATAGGACCTCAAAGGGCCTATGCAAAAATTTTAACATCAACTCCAATGCCCTCTTATCTAACCCCTCAAATGGGCCCCTCCTAGATTTCAGGAGACTTTGGGAGATTTTCTGGTAAATTCGTACATTATTCCCTTAAACACCTAAGGAAAATTAAAATTATTTTTAAGAATGCCAAATTTAGGATACCAAAGCTATACCCTCTACTTTAAACCCCCTTGCAGCCTGTAGAGGGGATCCTGGAAAAACTGGCAGAAGCTGGCTAAGGGTAAAAATGCTCACCAGAATCAGCCCTCCTGGATCTCTGTCTATAATACCCAGTAGACAGAGGAATATAAAATATATTTTGCACCCTCTTTGGGGACTGCTCTTACGTTCAAGGAAGGGTTATTTAATGCTGCCAGAAATGTTACTGTTTGTCTCTGCTGAAAACTGACAAGATATTTAAAAGAATTTTTAAGTAGCTCTGTGATCAGAGATTGGCCAGATAGGAAGCTGATATTCAGAGCCCAATAGGAATCTTTTTTAGGTCTCCTCCCTTAAGCTAAAAATAAAATGATGTACCCAGAGGGAAAGAAAAACCTTCTGAAGCCTTTGTGAAAGGATTTACTAAAAAACATTCCAAAGGTAAACAGCTCTAAATCTAGAACATAGAAATCTTTTGATTTCCATCTTAGTTAGAAATCTTCTCCTTAACATGTGCATAATAAAAAAGCAAATTAAGGGTAATGTCATTGGGTGGGTGGATCACCCTATGATGTCATTTAGGCTGCAACCCAGTCCTTTGGGGAATAGAGAGCAACTGTCCTTATCTTACAAATCTCTACAAAACCAGAAATGCAGCTCTAGAGGCAATTCAAAGTTCAGCTATTTTTTATTTATTTATTTTCTTTTGCAGTACACGGCCCTCTCACTGTTGTGGCCTCTCCCGTTGATGAGCACAGGCTCCGGATGCTCAGGCTCAGCGGCCATGGCCCACGGGCCCAGCCGCTCCATGGCATGTGGGATCTTCCCGGACCGGGGCACGATCCCGTGTCCCCTGCATCGGCAGGCGGACTCTCAAACACTGTGCCACCAGGAAAGCCCAAAGTTCAGCTACTTTTTTAAAATCAATCCCAAAACTTCTCATATTTATCTTAAAATGGCTTATAACTGCATTTCCTCTCTGTGCTTCTGAGGTGTAAATGTGAAAGTACAAACATCAGGGAGGTAATTTTTATCAAAAACAAAATAAAGCAAAACAAATCAAACTTGGAAAAGTCTTTTGAAAATTTTAAAAAACACTGAGATACAAATTCCTTTACAACTAGTGAGTTTTGTGTACCTGATTCAGGGCCGTAATTTTAGAAACAGAAGCTATAAGTTCTCTTTGTGCATCTGTCTATATGCTTATATATATGCATATATATATATATATATATATATATATATATATATATATGTTGTAGATGTATGGTACATGTCTACATCTGGATGGTATTGCCAAAATTAATTTGTAAAAAAATAACATAACAAAAAAAAACTAAACCTCTAACTGGCTTACAAATAAGTGCTTATAAATTATTTCTAAATCTCAGAAATATAACAGAAATTAACCCAAATGCCTTCAAGGTTCATGTGATCTGGGAAAATATTCAGTACTAAAGCTACTTTAAGTTTGTTTGGTTTAATTAAAACAGGCATGTCTTTAGAGTTATCAACATTAAATGAAATACCTTTATTCTACCTAGGCTTACTCAAAGTCACATAAATTCATGTTATCTCTTACAAAACCTGTCAGCAAGAAAAGCAGTTTGTGATTATGGCGGACTTTGTCTAATGTCTCATGAAGTTTTTGTGGCTAATATAAACGTAATTCTTAAGAACAAGTAAATTAAATAAATGTAAGTAGGATAAAAAGATTTTAGGTAAACTTTTAATATAGTTTCCCAAATATTTCTGGTAACCTGATAGCTTAAGTTTTGCTAAGTTAACTTCAATGGTGAGTTAAGTTAAATTCATTGAACATGCAGATCATTTCCAAATATGATAAAATAATGAAACATTAATTACTAAACAGATTTATCTACTTTTGTCTTCTTATAACGAAGGAACCAGAGATGTTTGTTCCCGTTAGTAAACAAGCTGTGTGCCACGTTAAAAGACTGTAGTATGAGAAAGCTTATGCTTCTAGAGATCATGAAATGTATTCATTAATTTGTCAATGTAAAGAATACTGTTGTAACAGATAGATTACAATTGCTTACTTCTTATTTTTCACTAGAAATTAACATTTCTAGGGGTTTAAATTTGAATTAATATATGCGATTAAAGCTATTAAGAATAATAGGAGAGGGCTTCCCTGGTGGCGCAGTGGTTGAGAGTCAGCCTGCTGATGCAGGGGACACGGGTTCGTGCCCCGGTCTGGGAGGATCCCGCATGCCGCGGAGCGGCTGGGCCCGTGAGCCATGACCGCTAAGCCTGAGCATCCGGAGCCTGTGCTCCGCAATGGGAGAGGCCACAACAGTGAGAGGCCCGCGTACCGCAAAAAAAAAAAAAAAAAAAAAAGTTAAAAATAAGAGAAACAACTCTTTACACAAAGCAAGTAGAATGTCTTTTGGGTTAAGAAAAGGTATGAGGTATGGAGATGTATTTTTGTTAAGGGAAAAGAAAGTAATTTTTGTCCTAAAGTGAAACTGGTTATTTCAGTATAAAAGAGGAAAAACATAACACAAAATCTTAATGCAAAAAAGAAAGTTGTGGAAGATTTGTGGAAAAAAAAAAAAAAACCCTTGGGAAAGTAATTTTATGTGTAGTCAAGCTGGCTAAGATTGAAATAAATTTATTTAATGTTTTAATATCGAAAGTACATTGGTACAAAATGAAAATTAGTTTTTTCTCTCTGCTAAAATGATAAAGTTTATAAAGTTAAATCTCTATTAAAAGAGCTAAGGTTTTTGGTTTCTTCGTTTGTGTTTTACAACTATTTAACTTTCTGTTTTGCCTGCGAAGTGTTTAGTTGTCAGTATGGTTAAATGAATAGCTAAGTATTGTTTCACAGTGACCCATGATCTTATTTGACCAAGTGTTTTAAAACCTTTGGATACTTTTGACAAACTTCCCAAAAGTAAAATTCTTGATGAAGTCTTTTTGATGTAGAAATAAACTTAGGATTTTCTAGGGGGCTCCTGGAACATCTCAGAAGATTTATTCCATCTCTCCTAAAGAAAAAGAGATGTTAAACTAATTAGACTTATTTAATATATTAAATTACATGCAAACCATTGTCAAATAAGTAATACTAAGCATTCTTTGTTATATTTGTATAGGTATATGTTATGTGTTCTAGAAATTCTGTGTAATTCCTGGAAATCCCGTATGTCTTGTACATGTTATTAGTCATAATTCTAGTTATTATCTTAAAATGTTGCATGTTACAGAAATGACCAAAATTCCTCATCAATTCCATTATAATGAACTCTGATAGGCTCTTTAATAATAAGCATCGCCTGGTGCCCGAGGAGAGGGGAGTAAGAGCGCTGCTTAAAGGAGCTCCAGAGACGGGCGTGAGCTGCGGCTAAAAGCGCAGACCCCAGAGACGGGCATGAGACTCTAAGGCTGCTGCTGCCGCCACCAAGAAGCCCGTGTGCGAGCGCAGGTCACTATCCACACCTCCCTTCCGGGGAGCCTGTGCAGCCCGCCACTGCCAGGGTCCCAGGATCCAGGGACAACTCCCCCGGGAGAACACACGGCACGCCTCAAGCTGGTGCAATGTCAGGACGGCCTATGACGCCGCAGGCTCGCCCCGCACTCCGTGCCCCTCCCTCCCCCTAGCCTGATTGAGCCAGAGCCCCCGCATCAGCGGCTCCTTTAACCCCATCCTGTCTGAGCGAAGAACAGACGCCCTCCGGCGACCTACACGCAGAGGCGGGGCCAAATCCAAAGCTGAGCCCCTGGGAGCTGTGAGAACAAAGAAGAGAAAGGGATATCTCTCCCAGCAGCCTCAGAAGCAGCAGATTAAAGCTCCAAAATCAACTCGATGTCCCTGCATCTGTGGAATACACGAATAGACAACGAATCATCCCATATTAAGGAGGTGGACTTTTAGAGCAGATTTATAATTTTTTCCCCTTTTCCTCTTTTTGTGAGTGTGTATGTGGATGCTTCTGTGTGAGATTTTGTCTGTATAGCTTTGCTTCCACCATTTGTCCTAGGGTTCTATCCGTCCATTTTTTTTCTTAATAATTATTTTTTATTTCAATAACTTTATCTTTTCTTTCTTTCTTTCCTTCCTTCCCTCCTTTAGACAACGAATCATCCCAAATTGAGGAGGCGGACTTTGAGAACAAGATTTATGATTTTTTCCGCTTTTCCTCTTTTTGTGAATGTGTATGTGTATGCTTCTGTGTGAGATTTTGTCTGTATAGCTTTGCTTCTACCATTTGTCCTGGGGTTCTATCCGTCCGTTTTTTAATTTTTTCTCTTAATAATTATTTTTTTATTTTAATAACTTTATTATATTTTATCTTTATTTTATTTTACTTTATCTTCTTTCTTTTTTTCCTTCCTTCCCTCCTTCCTTCCTGCCTCCCTCCATCTCTCCTTTCTTTTGTTTCTTTCTTTCTATTTCTACTACTTCCTTCTTTCTACTTTTTCTCCATTTTATTCTGAGCCATGTGGATGAAAGGCGCTTGGTGCTCCAGCCAGGAGTCAGGGCTCTGCCTCTGAGATGGGAGAGCCAACTTCAGGACATTGGTCCACAAGACACCTCCCAGCTCCACATAATGTCAAATGGCGAAAATCTCCCAGAGATCTCCATCTCAACACCAGCACCCAGCTTCACTCAACGACCAGCAAGCTACAGTGCTGGACATCCTATGCCAAACAACTAGCAAGACAGGAACACAACCCCACCCATTAGCAGAGAGGCTGCCTAAAATCATAATAAGTCCACAGACACCCCAAAACACACCACCAGACGTGGACCTGACCACCAGAAAGACAAGATCCAGCCTCATACACCAGAACACAAGCACTAGTCCCCTCCACGAGGAAGCTTATACAACCCACTGAACCAACCTTAGCCACTGGGGACAGACACCAAAAACAACGGGAGCTACGAACCTGCAGCCTGCAAAAAGGAGACCCCAAACACAATAAGATAAGCAAAATGAGAAGACAGAAAAACACACAGCAGATGAAGGAGCAAGGTAAAAACCCACCAGACCTAACAAATGAGGAGGAAATAGGCAGTCTACCTGAAAAAGAATTCAGAATAATGATAGTAAAGATGATCCAAAATCTTGGAACTAGAATGGACAAAATGCAAGAAACATTTAACAAGGACCTAGAAGAACTAAAGATGAAACAAACAACGATGAGCAACACAATAAATGAAATTTAAAATACTCTAGATGGGATCAATAGCAGAATAACTGAGGCAGAAGAACGGATAAGTGACCTGCAAGATAAAATAGTGGAAATAGCTACTGCAGAGCAGAATAAAGAAAAAAGAATGAAAAGAACTGAGGACAGTCTCAGAGACCTCTGGGACAACACTAAATGCACCAACATTTGAATTATAGGGGTTCGAGAAGAAAAGAAAAAGAAAGGGACTGAGAAAATATTTGAAGAGATTATAGTTGAAAACTTCCCTAATATGGGAAAGGAAATAGTTAATCAAGTCCAGGAAGCACAGAGAGTCCCACACACGATAAATCCAAGGAGAAATACGCCAAGACACATATTAATCAAACTGTCAAAAATTAAATACAAAGAAAACATATTAAAAGCAGCAAGAGAAAAACAACAAATAACACACAAGGGAATCCTCACAAGGTTAACAGCTGATCTTTCAGCAGAAACTCTGCAAGCCAGAAGGTAATGGCAGGACATATTTAAAGTGATGAAGGAGAAAAACCTG
This sequence comes from Phocoena sinus, assembly GCF_008692025.1. Classification (NCBI taxonomy): domain Eukaryota; kingdom Metazoa; phylum Chordata; class Mammalia; order Artiodactyla; family Phocoenidae; genus Phocoena; species Phocoena sinus. The sequence goes on along the minus strand of NC_045764.1, from coordinate 40,289,634 downwards.
CAACCAAGATTACTCTACTCAGCAAGGATCTCATTCAGATTTGATGGAGGAATTAAAACCTTTACAGACAAGCAAAAGCTGAGAGAGTTCAGCACCACCAAACCAGCTTTACAACAACTGCTAAAGGAACTTCTCTAGGCAAGAAACACAAGAGAAGGAACAGACCTACAGTAACGAACCCTAAACAATTAAAATAGGAATAGGAACATACATATAGATAATTATCTTAAATGTAAATGGACTAAATGCTCCCACCAAAAGACACAGATTGGCTGAATGGATACAAAAACAAGACCCATATATTTGCTGTCTACAAGAGACCCAATTCAGACCTAGAGACACATACAGACTGAAAGTAAGGGGATGGAAAAAGATATTCCATGCAAATGGAAACCAAAAGAAAGCTGGAGTAGCAATTCTCATATCAGACAAAATAGACTTTAAAATAAAGACTATTACAAGAGATAAAGAAGGACACTACATAATGATCAAGGGATTGATCCAAGAAGAAGATATAACAATTGTAAATATTTATGCACCCAACATAGGAGCACCTCAATACATAAGGCAAATACTAACAGCCATAAAACGGGAAATCGACAGTAACACATTCATAGTAGGGGACTTTAACACCCCACTTTCACCAACGGACAGATCATCCAAAATGAAAATAAATAAGGAAACACAAGCTTTAAATGATACATTAAACAAGATGGACTTAATTGATATTTATAGAACAGTCCATGCAAAAACAACAGAATACACATTTTTCTCAAGCGCTCATGGAACATTTCCAGGATAGATCATATCTTGGGTCACAAATCAAGCCTTGGTAAATTTAAGAAAATTGAAATTGTATCAAGTATCTTTTCCGACCACAACTCTATGAGACTAGATATCAATTACAGGAAAAGATTTGTAAAAAATACAAACACACGGAGCCTACATAATACACTACTTAATAACGAAGTGATCACTGAAGAAATCAAAGAGGAAATTAAAAAATACCTGGAAACAAATGACAATAGAGACACGACGACCCAAAACCTATGGGATGCAGCAAAAGCAGTTCTAAGAGGGAAGTTTATAGCAATGCAATCCTACCTTAAGAAACAGGAAACATCTCGAATAAACAACCTAACTTTGCACCTAAAGCAATTAGAGAAAGAAGAACAAAAATACCCCAAAGTTATCAGAAGGAAGGAAATCATAAAGATAAGATCAGAAATAAAGGGAAAAAGAAATGAATGAAATGATAGCAAAGATCAATAAAACTGAATGAACTGAAACTGAAATGAAAAAGGAGAAGTAACAACTGTCACTGCAGAAATACAACAGATCATGAGAGACTACTACAAGCAACTTTATGCCAATAAAATGAACAACCTGGAAGAAATGGACAAATTCTTAGAAATGCACAACCTGCCAAGACTGAATCAGGAAGAAATAGAAAATATGAACAGACCAATCACAAGCACTGAAATTGAAACTGTGATTAAAAATCTTCCAACAAACAAAAGCCCAGGGGCTTCCCTGGTGGCGCAGTGGTTGAGAGTCCGCCTGCCGATGCAGGGGACGCGGGTTCGTGCCCTGGTCCAGGAAGATCCCACATGCCACGGAGCGGCTGGGCCCCTGAGCCATGGCCGCTGAGCCTGCACGTCCGGAGCCTGTGCTCCGCAACGGGAGAGGCCACAGCAGTGAGAGAAGCCCGCGTACCGCAACAACAAAAAAAAAAAAACAGAAAAAAACAAAAGCCCAGGACCAGATGGCTTCACAGGCAAATTCTATCAAACATTTAGAGAAGAGCTAACACCTATCCTTCTGAAACTCTTCCAAAATATAGCAGAGGGAAGAACACTCCCAAACTCAATCTACGAGGCCAACATCACCCTGATACAAAAATCAGACAAAGATGTCACAAAAGAAAACTATAGGCCAGTATCACCGATGAACATAGATGCAAAACTCCTTATCAAATACTAGCAAACAGAATCCAACAGCACATTAAAAGGATCATACACCATGATCAAGTGGGGTTTATTCCAGGAATGCAAGGATTCTTCAATATATGCAAATCAATCAATGTGATACACCATATTAACAAATTGAAGGAGAAAAACCATATGATCATCTCAATAGATGCAAAGAAAGCTTTTGACAAAATTCAACACCCATTTATGATAAAAACCCTGCAGAAAGTAGGCATAGAGGGAACTGTCCTTAACATAATAAAGGCCATATATGACAAACCCACAGCCAACAGCATCCTTAATGGTGAAAAACTGAAAGCATTTCCACTAAGATCAGGAACAAGACAAGGTTGCCCACCCTCACCACTCTTATTCAACATAGTTTTGGAAGTTTTAACCACTGCAATCAGAGAAGAAAAGGAAATAAAAGGAATCCAAATCGGAAAAGAAGGAGTAAAGCTGTCACTGTTTGCAGATGACATGATACTATACATAGAGAATCCTAAAGATGCTACCAGAAAACTACTAGAGCTAATCAATGAATTTGGTAAAGTAGCAGGATACAAAATTAATGCACAGAAATCTCTGGCATTCCTATACACTAATGATGAAAAATCTGAAAGTGAAATCAAGAAAACACTCCCATTTACCATTGCAACAAAAAGAATAAAGTATCTAGGAATAAACCTACCTAAGGAGACAAAAGACCTGTATGCAGAAAATTATAAGACACTGATGAAAGAAGTTAAAGATGATACGAATAGACGGAGAGATATAGCATGTTCTTGGATTGGAAGAATCAACATTGTGAAAATGACTCTACTACCCAAAGCAATCTACATATTCACTGCAATCCCTATCAAACTACCACTGGCATTTTTCACAGAACTAGAACAAAAAATTTCACAATTTGTATGGAAACACAAAAGACCCCGAATAGCCAAAGCAATCTTGATAACGAAAAATGGATCTGGAGGAATCAGGCTCCCTAACTTCAGACTATACTACAAAGCTACAGTAATCAAGACAGTATGGTACTGGCACAAAAACAGAAAGATAGATCAATGAAACAGGATAGAAAGCCCAGAGATAAACCCACGCACATATGGTCACCTTGTCTTTGATAAAGGAGGCAGGAATGTACAGTGGAGAACAGACAGCCTCTTCAATAAGTGGTGCTGGGAAAACTGGACAGCTACATGTAAAAGTATGAGATTACATCACTCCCTAACACCATACACAAAAATAAGCTCAAAATGGATTAAAGACCTAAATGTAAGGCCAGGAACTATTAAACTCTTAGAGGAAAACATAGGCAGAACACTCTATGACATAAATCACAGCAAGATCCTTTTTGACCCACCTCCTAGAGAAATGGAAATAAAAACAAAAATAAACAAATGGGACCTAATGAAACTTCAAAACTTTTGCACAGCAAAGGAAACCATAAACAAGACCAAAAGACAACCCTCAGAATGGGAGAAAATATTTGCATATGAAGCAACTGACAAAGGATAATCTCCAAAATTTATAAGAAGCTCATGCAGCTCAATAACGAGGAAACAAACAATCCAATGCAAAAATGGGCAGAAGACCTACACAGACATTTCTCCAAAGAAAATATACAGACTGCCAACAAACACACGAAAGAATGCTCAACATCATTAATCATTAGAGAAATGCAAATCAAAACTACAATGAGGTATCACCTCACACCAGTCAGAATGGCCATCATCAAAAAATCTAGAAACAATAAATGCTGGAGAGGGTGTGGAGAAAAGGGAACCCTCTTGCACTGTTGGTGGGAATGTAAATTGATACAGCCACTGTGGAGAACAGTACGGAGGTTCCTTAAAAAACTACAAATAGAACTACCATATGACCCAGCAATCCCACTACTGGGCATATATCCTGAGAAAACCATAATTCAAAAAGAATCATGCACGAAAATGTTCATTGCAGCTCTATTTTCAATAGCCTGGAGATGGAAACAACCTAAGTGTCAAAAAGAGTCATGGACCAAAATGTTCATTGCAGCTCTGTTTTCAATAGCCCGGAGATGGAAACAACCTAAGTGTCCATCGTCGGATGAATGGATAAAGAAGATGTGGCACATATATACAATGGAATATTACTCAGCCATAAAAAGAAACGAAATTGAGCTATTTGTAATGAGGTGGATAGACCTAGAGTCTGTCATACAGAGTGAAGTAAGTCAGAAAGAGAAAGACAAATACTGTATGCTAACACATATATATGGAATTTAAGGGAAAAAAATGTCATGAAGAACCTAAGGGTAAGACAGGAATAAAGACACAGACCTACTAGAGAATGGACTTGAGGATATGGGGTGGGGGAAGGGTAAGCTGTGACAAAGCGAGAGAAAGGCATGGACATATATATACACTACCAAACGTAAGGTAGATAGCTAGTGGGAATATACACTACCAAATGTAAGGTAGATAGCTAGTGGGAAGCAGCCGCATAGCACAGGGAGATCAGCTCGGTGCTTTGTGACCGCCTGGAGGGGTGGGATAGGGAGGGTGGGAGGGAGGGAGATGCAAGAGGGACGAGATATGGGAACATATGTATATGTATAACTGATTCACTTTGTTATAAAGCAGAAACTAACAGCATTGTAAAGCAATTATACTCCAATAAAGATGTAAAAAAAAAGCATCTTTAAGTCTTTTCTTGGTTATTGTTTTACTTTGATGCTTTTACCAAAATGTTTCTGCGAAAATGCCTTATCTTCAAGGAGATTCATGGAAAGAACTTTGACTAACACAGATTCCTGATAAGTTTAAGATCATAAAACTGAATTGGGTAAGAATTTCTGGAACTAATGAAAAAACTGGATTCATGCACAAGTATGAATTACATAGGTCTGAATGAACTCAGGAGAATAATTATAATTTTAATGACTTTTTGTTTGAAACATGGGTGGTTCCTTAATACGGAAACCTTTTATCTTAAACTATGACATACAACAATTTGGTAAAGTATACCTTTACAAAGAAAGATGAAACAATTATTTTTTTATCTCTATCTGATCCGTCCAGAATTTGAAAACTCTTGAGTATTTTTTTTTTGTTTTTTTTGTGGTACGTGGGCCTCTCACTGCTGTGGCCTCTCCCGTTGCAGAGCACAGGCTCCGGACGCGCAGGCTCAGCAGCCATGGCTCACGGGCCCAGCCGCTCTGCATGTGGGATCTTCCCGGACCGGGGCACGAACCCGTGTCCCCTGCATCGCCAGGTAGACTCTCAACCACTACGCCACCAGGGAAGCCCTTGAGTATTCTTTTTATGGCAAAATGTTACTTAATTAGATAAGTTCAGTAAGAATCTGTTCTGCTTCAAAAAAGAAGCGGACCCACAGATATAGAGTACGAAGTAGTGGTTACTAGCTGGGAGAGGAAAGTGGGGAGGGGCAATATAGGGGTCAGGGAGTAAGAGGTACAAACTATTAGGTATAAAATAAGCTACAAGGATATACTGTACAACACAGGGAATATAGCCAATATTTTATAATAACTATAAATGGAGTATAACCCTTAAAAATTGTGGATTTCAGAGATTGGCACAACATTGTATTGGTAAATTAATGATACTTCAATTAAAAAAATAAAATAAAATAATTAAAATATGTTAAGATTTTAAAGGGCAAAAAATAAAAATTTAAAAAAATAAATAAAACTTGTGAATCACTATATTGTACACCTGTAACTTATATAATACTGTACGGCAACTATACTTCAATTTAAATTTTTAAGTAATTAAATTTTAAAAATAACTAAAAAAAATAAAAAGGAACCTGTTCTCGTTGTAACAGGACACAATTGGAAACATGGATTATATTACCAAATCTTTGACCCGAATGTCGTATTTAAGAGAACTGTTCCTAGTCTCAGATATGACCAGATAGTTTTAAGGAATTAAGTTGACTTTACAGAGCCAATAAAACACCTTGAAAAAAATCAACCTGGTACCCTTGCTTGCAAAGCTCCAGCAAAGCAGTCTTAGAAAGAGTTCATATGGTCAATCACTATTCTTGCTGCACTTATATAAATATTCAAGCCACATTTAATGCAAACAAATCAGTCTTACTGTGGTCAACCTTGGAAAAAAGAAATGGGAATAACTGTAGAAAGAAAAATTATGTTTGCTCATTTGTCTATATTAGATTCTAGTCCTATTAATTATCTTTAAGGTTTTGTTATATACCTGTAAGTTGGACTGAATCCTGAATTCTTACAGTTTCTTCAAATGTCTGACTGTAACTTCCCAAACTAATACTTAGGATTTTCTCCTACCCTCTCATTTGGAATTAGTAAGAGCAAAGATTACCCTTATATTTCCTTAAAAGAGACTAACCAGATCTTCCTCCCTACCCAGATGACAGCCAAACTTCAGGGACTTGAACCTTGGTATGCATCTCACAGCTGAAGAGGGCTGCACCTGACATTTGGTCCTGTGCAAATGATGGAGACCTCCAACTAAAACTGACTAGGAAGAGAACTGGCTGACGGCACAGTAGATTGCTTTCTCCCAAGATGCCAGAATAAGACCTTATACTTTAACATAAAACCCTTTTTTTTTTTTTTACTTCCCTTTTTACCTTTACTCTGGCATTGGCCTGGAAAGATAACACCATCATTCACATCCCCCAAGGCATTGCTAAAGCTGGTAAACTCTGAAATTTAGAACAACTTTTTACTTCAGGCTAGGAGAAAATCTAACTGATCCCTGGCTTAAATGGGCAAATGCAACAATTCCTGCAAACGAATATATTAACAGTGTCATCTTAGCGGAAGTGTTTTGTGCTCAAGAAGATTAATTGTTGTCTGTGCTGGTTATCATTCTCCTTGGCCTGGATGCCTGGTGCATAATCCAGCAATGTTATTAGGTTACCTAACTGTGCCGCTAACTGTTCGCAGTCAGACTGAGGCACCTCATTGGTCAACCCCCATGAATTCAAATAGTTTAATTAGAAAGGCATTCTTGACTAAGGATCTGCTTCCTTTGGCAGGGCTATACTTCCCTAGTTAAGAGTAAATGTAGAAGAGAATATGATCAGAAATCTCTCCTTAACTATTGAGAATATTGTAGAATCCACTGCTAAGACATTAGCTGACAAAAAACTCCTTAGATTCTCTGGTAAATTTGTTCTTGATAACAGGATCACTCTTAATTCTCTTTTAGCTGAGCAGGGAGGTGTCTCTTCTGTGGGCAACACAGCCTGCTGCACCTGGATTAACACATCTGGGAAGGTTGAAACTCAGTTACATAAGGTCCCTGAGCAAGACGCTTGGCTTAAAAAGGTGACTCCTTCCACAGGGTCTTTCTCTGACCTATTTGATTTTGAATGGTTTGGGTTTGGGGGACCATGGCTATAAAGTGCACTTCAAGCAATGGGAATTATTCTGCTTATAATAAGCAGAGTAATCTCCCTGGTGTGTTGTAGTCTCTCAAAAGCTTTAAATATGTGTTCTAACCACCAAGAATTTAAAAACTTTAAATAGCTGCTAACCACCAAGCAAATAATCTCCCTAAGGCTGCAATACTAGAAAAGAAATGAAGAGAATGGCCAAGTTAAAAATTGTGAACCTGAAGTTATGGCCTGTGAATATTATAGACATCAAGCAAAAAAATGTCATGAGGAATGAATACTACACAAAGGATCAACAAAAGGTGCAAGAACTACAGAGCACTAACTGAGAGTACTGCTACCTAATGCTTTAAATTATCACATCTCTCAGCTGAGCTAAGAGTCTAATCAAAAGGGGGAAATTGTTAAAAAAAGAGACAGCAGGCTCCAAATGGAGTCAATGGCGCTAAGACTTTATCACCAGATCGAGACATAATACCAAACCTAATCGCAATTTTAGCTTCCCTCAAGAATATAACCTTTAACCAGCCAATATGGAATTACCTGGTCAGAATTATTGGGGTAATCCACCCTATAGAACCCTTCTATTCCCCTAAGGAGCGCAACCTTCCCTGAAACAACACGTTCCTCGCTAATAATTTCCTTTTTTGCCTACTTTCTACCTTTAAAAACCTTTCCTATTCTGTAGCTTGGCAAAGCTCTTTCTACTTGCTAGTTGGGATGCTGCTTTATTCATGAATTGTTTGATAAAGCCAATTTGATTGTTGAGCTAATTCAGTTGAATTTTTGTTATTTAACACAACTAATCCACAGAGTTTGGTCCAGTGGGGCCCTTTTCAAGGGTTGCAGTCAGCAATTAATGAGGCCAGCTTGACCCTGTCAGGAGCAGCTGCTCTGTCTCCTTTGAGGATTCGGGATTATCCCTTCATTTCCCTTAATTACTCAATCAGTGTTAAATCAATCATTAACACCATTCAAGTTAGGGAGACGCTGTTGAGATAAAAATCATATATTTGTAACTCTTCCATCTCCTACATCTATCTAATAAGGGTTTAAAAATCTAATTTGTTTTTTGTCTCATTCTATTTGCTGAAGTTGTTGGTGTCCCCATCCTGCAGGCATACTGGTGGCTTAGATGTCTGAGTCATCTTTCTTGCCTTGGTCTCTTGCCTCCTGTACAGCAGTGGTATAATGTTGCTTTTCCTTGGTTCCCCACTTCTGCCTCTTTGGGGTTTATCCTAGTAACTATATTTTGCTTGTGTAAGCCAGAAAAAGAAAAAAAAGAAAGAAAAAATCCCTTACTTTTTATGACAGAAAGAATGCTGAATTGGAAGTCTGGACACCCGGGTTTGTACCCTAATTGTTCAGCTAACTAGGGACATGACCTTGTACAAGATACTTGACTTCCAGGTTTTTCCCTTATCCATATAAAGATGTACTTGATGTCCTTTTGGTTCTAAGTATGTTTATTTGGCAAAAATTGTATTCAACTCATGGAGAAGGAAATAGCATTTATTAAGTTTCTGCTCTTTGTAGCAACTTTCTCTGGTGTTTTTATTTCTCTCTAGGTGATGCCCACCATGCCTCCATGACAAAGATAATTTCTTGTCCCTAAAGGGATTCTTCACATGGTCTCAAAAGCTGTGTACTGTATACAATTCATTCATTCATTCATTCACTTCTTGTTTCCTGTATGTCTGACACTGTATTTCACAGACAGATATAGACAAGAGCTTAGCATTTATCTGTGGCCTGAAAGTAAATTACAAAATCCAAGATATCCTTTTCCTCTAGAGAGTTGTGAAATAAACCATGTTCCATTTCTAATGTCCAAACTTCTAGTAATATAGCTTCCTGGTTGAGACGGGATTAACAGAAAAAAAATAATGAGGCAATATTTGAAATTGCCCATCTAAAGATTGACTCATTTTGTGAGCACCGTTGTAAGCAGCTCTTTCCAGGAAACTGCCCTCAGCATGAAGCCCCTTTTCTTCTCACTTTAGCAAAGCTGTATTGTAACTCACTTTTAAACCAGGCACCTCCGTGCTCAACTCATCTCCAGCCCAAGCACACCTTTCAAATCTTTTGATCACGCAATACCTTGCCTAAATTGTTGGTTCTTTCTATAGATCAAAGAAGTAGAAATGAAGAATTAATAATTAAAAGGTGACCAGATCTCTTCCCTAGCTTCCCCTTCAGTAATCTTGTGAACAAACTGTGTGAACAAGATAACATCTAGAGAAAGATCACAAGAAGTCAACCAGCCTACACTCAGTGGGGGATGGTGATGACTCTGACACCCTATCTCAGTGACTAACTGAGATTACTTCCCCTTTTCCTATTAAAACTTTCATGGTCAAGCAGAATCTTCAGAGGTGGTTTTGGGGGGACACTGAGTCTACCATCTACCCAGATTGCCGGCATTCTGATGAAAAGCAACTTTCCTTTCTATAAACATTTTTCTCTCTCAGTATTGACTTTTGAGTGGCGAGCAGCTGGACCCGATTCAGTAACACTGTCTTTTGTGCCCATCGTTGATTGCAAATATGTGTGCCTCTGAGGCAGTACCCACCTGTTCTGGACTTTCTTACACATATGCAGTAGTGCTTCCGTAATTTCTAAGGAAAATAATCTGGAAATGGCAAACTTGTTGGAACGGAAGAGTTAGGAATTTGTGCTGAGAATCAGATAAAATGTCAATACGAATAGCTATCTGTTAAAGCTGCTTTATTTCAGGTTTCATAAAATATAAAACCTGCTGAGAGATTTATGGGAAAGTGGCACAAGTGGTGATATTAGCATATCTCCTACACTGTGAAGAAGGGCAATATGTGCATCAGATCTGATAATACCAGTGACAGAATATTAACCTGTTGGAAAGATAGGCTCCTTTGGGAGTGCCCTGGAATGAGGGATGAGAAATAAAAACAAGGAGCTTAGCTTAAGAGAGGAAACATTTAGAGGACATGATGGCTTTGATCAAACATATGAAGGGCTCTCAAAGAGAAGGAAGATTTGAGGTGAAATAGGACACATGAAACAATGATAAAGACTTATTTTGTCTCAATACAAAAAAGAAGAGAAACTTCCAACAGAATTGTCCCCTAAAGAAATAAGCTACTGTGCAAAGTAATAAGTTCCTTGTCACTAGAGGTGTTCAACATAAGACCAAGTGTCAATTTTATGGAGAAACCCATGCATAATGACAAACGACTTTGATTATTGCTTTTTTGTATTTCCCTAAATCGTATGGTTTTTATTAGATTAAATTTCGGTGACATTTTATTCTTTGGAAACTCTTCTCATTCTTTGGAAACTTCTTCTCACTATGCCTGTTTTCTTTCACAGTTGTGAATCACCTTCTCAACATCACTTTACCATTTCTTTTCCTCTTCTCCCTTTTCCCTGTGGGCAGTGGTGATCTCCTTCTTATGACAGCATGTAAATTTTATTCAATTAAATTTAGTTTAATGAATATTGGCTGAGCTCCCGTTGTACCTAAGTTCTGTGATATGTATAATGACAGGGAGAGGGTGGGTGGAGGGGATGGCACAGAGATGAATAGCATAGAGGACTGGGCTTAAGGGAATTTGCAAGATTCTAAGAAAAGGGAGAAGACAAGACCCAAAATAGCTATTGTATAAGACAGAAGATAACCACTGCTATTTAAAAAGTTAGTGGAGATCACATTTACTGGAATTGTTTCAGGGAGGAGATAGCATCTGAGAAGAACATTAAAGATCATGGAAGATGGATTTCAACAGCCAAAGATAAAGAAAGCTGGGCATTTCTGAAATAGTTACCAGCTTGAGTATAGGCATAGAAGCAGAAAATGGCTGGATGTTTGGGACCAGCAAATAGCACATTTGGCAGGACAGATGTCTTTGGCATGACAAGTAGGTTTGGAACATCTAGCAGAGAACTTTGAAGTTCAAGGAAGGCATTTTTTATTTATTATAACTCAAGAAGCAATTGCAGAGTATTCAAGAGTAACAGAAGAATAATAAGGTAAGAGTTCTTCTTCTAGGGAAACTAATGTGCTAGTTTTATTTATGAAGGATTAGTATAGAAAAAGTCAAAAGTGGGAGAGTCAGCAGATCACTATGATGGTTTGAGAAACAGTAAGATTTCAAAGATTTCTGTGATACTGCAAAGGAGGTATGGAATCCTGGTTGGAGATTTCATTTTTAATTTATGCATTAATACTCACTGGAAAGAAACGTAGAAATTACAAAGTACAAATTAAAATAGTGCCAACCAACCATAAAGATAACATTTGGTGTATATCCATTCTTTCATTTCTTAGACTTTTTCTTACAAATTACGATGATACCAACCATACCGCTTTATGCACTGCTTTTCTCAATCGGTAAAGCCTCACAATTATTTTTCCATGTTTATTTTACGTACCATGTTAATGACTGCAGAGTATCTGATGTACATGTGTATTACATTTAATAAATAAGTCCCCTATTGGAAGTCTTAGATGATTTCTAATTTTCCCATATTATGGTAGTGCTGCAATAAATATCTATACATATATATATGATTATTTTTTCTGATTACTTCCTAAGATAAATTCATAAAAATGAAATGGGCCACAGAGTGTTGCTAAGCTATCCCCAGTAGTTGTTCCCTGATTTTCTTTTACTATTTGAACCTTGAATTTTCGGTGCACGCAGATATTTACAATAAAAGCTACATTTTTCAGACATCTTTTCAGCCAGAAGCTCTAGGCATTAGGATCTAAGTGGAAGTGTAGTGTGTGGCTTCTGCAAAGTGCTGTCTAAAGGTAAAGTCTTCTTTTTGTTTTCCTTCTGGCAGAGTGCTGATAGGATGGCTGGAGCTGAAGGAGCTCCAAGGACATGAGAAGAAACCTTTGCTGAGGCTGGTCAAGCAACAAGATAGGTTTCTTCTGGGTCCATGGCACTGTCTATGGAGTACCGTACTCGCCCTGGATTGCCTACCTCCAGAAAGAAAGAGAAATACTCTTTTATCTTGCTTGAGTCACTTTAGAAGTTGGTTTTCTATCATATACAGCTGAACTAATCCCAACTAAAACAATGGCTTTGAAAGTTTGCACATTTTTAAGGCTCTCTGTACACATTACCAAATCTGAGTGAAGAAAGGCTGTGCTGATGAATATTCCTACCAGTAATGTGTAGAGTACCAGTCTCCATTATCCTAGGTAACACTAGGTACTATAATTTGTTTTAAGTCTTTGCCAATTTGGTAGATCATATATGGTATCTCTTTGTTTTAACTGGCATTCCTCTCTCATTCTTCTGAATATTTTTCCCATTTCCTTCTCCATCCCCTTGGCATAATCCTCTCTTTGACTAGGAATTCAGAGACATCATCTATGTTAAAAACATAGCCCTGATGATGTACCAGTTGGCTTTTGCTGTTCTTTTTTTTTTTTTTTTTTTTTTTGCGGTATGCAGGCCTCTCACTGTTGTGGCCTCTCCCACCGCGGAGCACAGGCTCCGGACGCGCAGGCTCAGCGGCCATGGCTCACGGGCCTAGCCGCTCCGTGGCATGTGGGATCTTCCCAGACCGGGGCACGAACCCGTGTCCCCTACATCGGCAGGCGGACTCTCAACCACTGCGCCACCAGGGAAGCCCTGCTGTTCTTTTAATATCTTTCTGCCATCCATTGCAGAAAGCAGGCGTTCTGATCCAAAGACAATACACCTGGGGGCTCTTTCCTTGTCTCAACATTTAACGATTTTCTCTCCTTGTCTACGTGATCTATTCCAGCACGGCATGCTCGGACATCCCTTTAGAGTGCTCAGGCTATTTTACTATTGCAACAGAACATCGGGATACAAACTTCAAGTAAATTTGGAAATTACAAATAGACAGAGAATTTCAGCATTTACGGCCACATTGATTTCTCCTTCCCCGTCCACTTTTTTGTGTGCCTATCTGGCTAGCCCTCTTTTTCTATATGTTCTCTAAGACCTCTTTTTCTTTGTACTCTGTGTCTTTAGGGAAGCAGGTTCTCTTCTAACTGGACAAAATATATCCTTCTGTTTTCAATCAGAATTGTTCTCCTTGCATCCAAGAGAGGGAACCCTATCCTATAGCCACTCTAGATGTTTCCCTTAGTCTCTCCCTGCAGTAAACCCCTTTCTCTTCCCATAAGGATCAGCTCCCTAGAATATACCTGCTTAAAAGAAAATCAGCTCCCTTAAATATAACCTGCTTAAAAGAAAATGACAAAACAACAAAAACTTTGAGAATAAATAATATTTTTTAAAAATACACTGAATCTCTCAAATTCTAAAATTTCCATCATGTATGTCAATCATCTTATCACTTTTTTCCCCCAACCTAGCCTTTCCCCAACATCGGTTCTTATCAATTCTGCCAATATCTGTTCTGGTCGATTCTGCTTTCCTCCACAACATTACCATCCCCCCACAGAAAAGATCCTCAACTTTCTGCCAAAGGGTCATTTCTAAATGCACATCTGCACATTTATTGCCACTTCTCATTACTTATATTGCCGTAACTAGTAACATCCAGAGAATTCAATTGGATTTTGAATACCATGCCCCTAACCAACATGGACTTCTTCCAAATTCAGTTACAAGTTTAAGAAAGGGGTAGAAAAAATGATGGTGTACTGTTTTCCCCCCATTATTTTTCTCATTTAGGAATCAGGTTCCTTAGAAATTCCTGTTCCATCATCTTTTCTGCTGACTGCAGGTGTAGTTCATGAGAATTTACATTACTCCACTCCATATTTTATTAGAGAGTCTTCATCTATTTGCATTGCTTTGACCACCTCTTAATATGAAACATTTATTGAGTGCCTACTATGTGTCAGGCACTTTTCATGCATCATCTACTTTCATTCTCAAAATTACCTTATGAGGCAAGTGCTATTATTAGTCCCCTTTTAAAGGTGAAAACATTAAGTCTCAAAGACACAGATGGTATCTGTGTAGTGGAAACAAGATTTAAACTCTGACAGCCTGAAACTCTTTGCATCCTTGTCAATAGTACTCTGCTGCCTCTTTCCAAATTCCTCCAGCTTTTCCTCATTTGGCCTATTTATTCTCTTTCATTGTGCTCTGTCACTTTGATACCCCTGCCTGGAGGTCTTCCTGCCATCTGCATTGCATATCAACTTGAATTCCACTAAACTCTTGACTCAACAGGGTCTGTGAGTTTAATAATAACAAAGCAGCTGTACCTCAAGACTATTCATTTTTGCCATCTCATCCCTTAAGGCTGGGAAGGCTAAACAAAATCATAAGTGGTGTCAATTGTGATGAGAGTCAAACTGCAGCCATCAGGCTCTTTGATAGTTTGCTTTTTTGATGACTATACTATAGCTAATAAGTTAGGGCTTAATAATATGTCAGACACTGTGGTGAGCCCTTTTGCATCACAACATTTGGTACTCACATCAACCCTAGGAAAGCCCTGTTACTGTCCCCATTTTACAAATGAGGAAACAGAGGTCAGGAGACTCCTAGTAACTGGCCCACCTCATACAGGGATCAGCTGGCAGACCCAGGATTTGAGTCCACGTCTACCCAAATTCAGTACATACATTCTTAACCACTATGGTACAATGCTTCATCTTTTTAATAATATTGCTGATATCTTATTAAAATATCAGAAACCCATGGTAAAAATAATTACCCAACAACCTATCCCCAAATCCAATCAATTTTTTCATTTTATATCATCCAATACATGACCATGTACATATGCTTTACCTATTTATATTAAGTAACATTCTGAACATTATATTTGTCTACATTTTCCATTAACATTTTGTCAAGCATTCAACTCTCTGGTAATAAATTTGAAAACCTGAATGAAATAGATGATTTCCTAGAAACATCTCAATTACCAAAACTGACCTATTAAGAAGTGGAAAATTTGAGTAGGCTAATTACTATAGAAGGTCTAACAAAAGGCACCAGGACTAGGTGAATTTCCAGCTGAGTTTATCTAATCTTTAAGTAAGAGATAATGCCAGTGTTATGTAAACCAGCCATAGATAAAAAGATAGATATTTATCCAATGCATTTATGTGTACAGTTTAACTTTGATACCAAAACATAACAAAGATTCTGCAGAAGACAAAAGTACTGTATAATCTCAATTTAAATAGAATATTAGAAAACTGACCCTGCAAAATTATTAAAAGAATACTACATTATGACTAAGGAAGGTTTATTCCAGGAAACCAGGACGGTTGATATCAAGAAATCTATCTATGTAATACATTAAGAAAATAAAGATCAAAACTCGTGCAAATAAATCAATGCTGAAGTGACGTTTAATACAATTTAAATAAAATTTTAAGTAAAAAATGGAGGAAAACAAATAAAATACAGACTACCAAAGATAGCAGAAAATATTATCTTAAATGAGTGATATTTAAATTAAAATAAGAAATCAGAGAGGGACACCTTCTATCAGCATTATATTTTAACATTAATTTGACTCAAATACACAACAGCATTGGAAAAGAACTGAAACTGTTTTATAATGATCACATTTCTTGCTCAAAAATTCCAAAAGACTGAAAAAAAATAGAATTTATAACAGGATTTATAAGTTAGCAATAGACAACTACACACAGAAGTGGCAAAAAAAATTTCCAATCATAAAAGCAAAAACAAATTATAAAAGACTTAGAAATAAATATAACAGAAATGACATTAGACATAGTTGATAAAGCTATATAATCTCTTGGCAGGTGTAGAACAATATCTAAACAAATGGAAAGATCTGCCATCCCTTTGGATAGAAGACTTAAGGTCATAAAATACAAAATCTTTCTAAATTAATAAATATAATAACATTTCCACTAGAGCCCAAGAGAATCCTTTTGATGATTATACAAAATGCTCTTGAAGTTTACATGGAAAAATAACTTTCAGGTATTAGCTAATTTTTTTTTTTAATGGGAAGGAAGAATGGAGAAGGAGGTACTGGCCATGCCAGGATGCAGACTATTCTAAAAAGATGAACCTGTTTGAAAGGCAGAAATAGAAACACAGATGTAGAGAGCAAATGGATGGACGCCAAGGGGGGAAAAGGGAGGGCGGGATGAATTGGGAGATTGGGATTTACACATATACACTAATATGTATAAAATGGATAACTAATGAGAACCTGCTGTATAACACAGGGAACTCTACTTAATGCTGTGGTGACCTAAATGGGAAGGAAATCCAAAAAAGAAGGGATATATGTATACATATAGCTGATTCACTTCACTGTACAGCAGAAACTAACACAACACTGTAAAGCAACTATACTCCAATAAAAAATAAATGAAAATACTATAATCAAATCAATATGGAATTGGCTAAAAGAGACAATGGGATTAAGAAGATTTTATTGGCTGAGGTGCAGAAAGAGAGTAAGTAAAAAAGACAATAGAAGATTACACTAAAAATAATCTGCATGTTAAGTTTTATTTTTCGTGTTTTTGGTAAAAATCGATGCCTGTGAGTATATGTATAAAGAAGGCACTTAAAGAAAGTATTAAAATGTAGAAGAATATCATTCATGCTTCCCTAAATTAACTTCACTATCATTTGTGTTGTCTCTGTTTTACCTCATTTCATTTCTCCTCTTAGATTTCTCCTCCAAGAAAGGTTAAAAACAGTAACAGCCCTGTGCGTATCTTTTTCCTTCTCTACCAGCTACATTGTTATTTATTATAGTGAAAGCAGAAGAAAATAAAAACTACCTGTAAATGTACAGATACCACCACTGGCCTTAGGAAATTGTTCATCTCTTGGAGCTGTTAATTCTGGATTATTACTGCTCTGGATGCTGCAAGTCTCTCCTACTGTAATGCCTCAGGTCCTGCTCAGTTTCCAGAGACGGTGCTGTCTGTGGATGAGTAACTATGAAAGACTTAACTATCAGAATCCCAGCTCAGAATTTACCAAGCCTAGTCTCAGGGGCTGGGCTTCCTCTGATCCTAGTCTATCTAGAGAGGATGTTCCTAAGGAAATAGTCATTGGGCTAGGCCTTGAACAGTGCCAAGAGCAATCTCTTTACACTCCATCATTCTAGCCAGTTACACAGGACATCAGTCACCCCCAAACAACTGTAAACCAATGAGGTAACTTGCAAAGAGGCTAGTGATTGCACCAACATACTATCTATCTTCTAAAAAATGAAATAAGTACAATAAAGGCACCCATGCGCTTCCTATGTGGCAGGGACCCATGCAAACCTTTTACTGACATCAAGCCATTGAATCCTCATGATAACTCTCTCAGGTAAGTAAGATTTTCATCTGTGTTTACAAATGAGACACATAGAGGTTATGTAAATCTCAAACTCAGTCTCCAAACTTCAGTGTCTGGGCACTTAACCATCACCCAACACTGTTTCTCAATCCCAGGAAAAAAATGAAACCAGATAGAATGCAAGTTGAAAGATGTTTAATTTCAGGCATGTGAGGGTTGGTGTGCAACACTATGGTCTGTCTCAGCTCCCCAATGTCCAGCAGCAATGTCCCCTGAATATCTGAAGACTATGAGGCAGGTAATTGTTTCAGATTCAGAATGATGAGAAATTTGCTTTGTTTGGGGGAATGGATGCTCTACAATTTTATTTATTTTTTACAGTAACACATACATTCAATGCCACTCTTATTGTTTTCCCCCAATCCCATATTTGCTATGAAACTGATTTTATCAGCAGCAGTTTTGCCAACCTTGGTGTGTTTTTTTTTTAATAATAAATTTATTTATTTATTTATGTTTAGCTGCATTGGGTCTTCATTGCTGCACGTGGGCTTTCTCTAGTTGTAGGGAGTGGGGGCTACTCTTCTTTGTGGGCTTCTCATTGTGGTGGCTTTTCTTGTTGTGGAGCTTGGGCTCTAGGCACGTGGGCTTCAGTAGTTGTGGCATGTGGGCTCAGTAGTTGTGGCATGTGGGCTCAGTAGTTGTGGCTCGCAGGTTCTAGAGCACAGGCTCAGTAGTTGTGGCACACGGGCTTAGTTGCTCTGCGGCATGTGGGATCTTCCCAGACCAGTGATTGAACCCATGTCCCCTGCACTGGCAGGCGGATTCTTAACCACTGCACCACCAGGGAAGTCCCAACCTTGGTGTTTCTTAAGATTTGGCTAGGGATCGCTGCACTGAGATTTACCCAAAGTTAACATGTCAGCACTGATTGGGAAAGAAGTGATCCACTTGGCTGGCAACAAGCTGTGAGAGGCTCCAGAAGCGGATGCTGGGAGTTGGAGGAAGCATAGGAAGCACATGACCCCATCTGGTCATATATTACCATGGGCCTGCACAGAAATAGAACATAACTCTGTTGGGATGGAGTCTCTTGTGATCTTCACACACAACCCTCAGAAGAGCCCTGAGCATGTAACCCCATCTACACAATATGAAACTGAGTTTTCACTGAGGATTTTCTATCAGTATAGACTTTTTATAAGGTAAATGTATTAGTCTGTTCAGGTTGCTATAACAAAATACCATAGCCTGGGTGGCTTAAACAATGGACATTTATTTCTCACTGTTCTGGAGGCTGAGAAGTCCAATATCAAGGTGCTGGCTGATCCAGCTCCTGTTGAGAATGCTCTTCCTGACTTGCAGATGATTGTCTTCTTGCTGTGTCCTCACATGGCCAAGTTGCAGAAAGCTCTGGTGTCTCTTCCTCTTCCTATAAGGGTACTGATTCCATCATGGGGGCTCTACATTTATGACTTCAGCAAAACCTAATTATCTCCCCAAAGCCCCATCCCTAAACCCCATTACTTTAGAGGTAAGAGCTTCAAAATATAAATTTTGGACAGACACAATTAAATCCATAGTAACCTAAGACACAGCATTTTACTTTTCAATAAATCCCCCCTCAAACTTGTCTCTTCTTTCCCAGTTCCTTCTCTCTCCTAGGTCTCCCATCTGCCTGGGAACCCCCTTCCACCAGGCAGCCCCTACCTTCTCCCATCCTTCAGAAACTTCTTCTCTCCACCATGTTTTCTTATTTCTTATACAGAGCCAACATTTCAGCTCTAAGAAAAAGCCATCACACACAGGTTGGCTTTGAGCTCAAAATAAAACAAAAGATTCCCCACACCATTCTCCTTAGAAAATGGTAGGGCAAAATCTAATTTTTCCCGGCTCCAAAATGTATTTGGTCTTGTCGCATATTTTTATATCTAACAGGTATTCATTTATATGTGTTCAACTGATTGAAAAATGAATTCTATGACAGGTCTTCCACTGTAACTAGTATTTCTCTCAAAAAGTCCCAAGTTTTAAAATTTAAGAATAAAAGGAATGAAGTACTGATATATGCTACAACATGGATGAAACTTGAAAATATTATGCTTAAGTGAAAACAGTATGCCAGTCACAAAGGACCACAGACTGTATGCTCCCTTTTAAAGGTAATGTCCAGAATAGGTAAGAAAGTAGATTAGTGGCTACTGGGGAGAAGGCAGGATGGATAGTGACTGCTAATGGTTATGGAATTTTTTTCTGGAGTGACAAAAATGTTCTAAAATTGACTGTGGTGGTGGTTGTTCAACTTTTGACTATACTAAAAACTTTACACTTTAGTATATTAAAGTGTACTAAAAAATGTATACTTTAAATGGGTGACTGTCGGGTATATGAATTATATCTCAATAAGCTGTTTTTCTAAAAGTCCAAAGTTCTGATAAGTATAATTATCTCAAGGATGGGCTCTAATAATGCTGGGCCCCTGACTGGGTCTACCATTGATTATTATACAGAAATTGTGTCTTAAAAGTAATAAATCACATTTGGCTCTACCCAGCTAATCATAGTACAGATCTTCACTTCACTTTTTGCTGGGAAAATTGGCCAAGTCCCAAAGCAGATTTCCAAATATATGTTAAGTACTAACTAAGTTATTGGAATAAGTAGGACCTCAAATTAGTCTTGTACACCCAACACATATCTGGATGTACAGTTTCCATTTTGTTTCTTAATAATCTCATAGGTTGTACATTTCTGGTGGGCAGTAAGAAACTAAAAGAGGTAAAATACATGGCCATTTGCTGTTAGGAATTTATAACAGAACAGAGTAAAGAGTATGAAAGCATGCATAATTATCCCTAGGAACAGAAAAAAATTTTAAAACTTCACAACCAATCAAGTGTCTGCATACATAGTAATTGCCGTCTGTGAGAGGTGTCCCATCAAGAACGGCAGCTTGTCTCTGTGAATGGGGAAAGTGTGAATGAGTGAGCATGTTGGTTCAGAGGTAGAACAAATTCTTATCTCACAGGTTCAAATTTTCTAGGCTCATGAATATGACACATTAATATTCATTAAGTGGAACACATTATCATTTTAGAAGGAGATTACTGGGGACTCACTATTTTCATTCCATCACATTTTCCAATTAGGAGTCCCAGTTTTGCAAATAATCAGCTTTCTGTTGCCAAGGGCTTTTTAGCCGCTTTCTGGCAAGGGGCTTTGGAGCTCAGTTCGGCATCCATTTAAGAAACAGGAGGAAACTGAAGTACAATTATATCTTTTTAATGACAGGTTAATCTTGCTGCAGTGAACCTGATCAGCGAGGAGCCATACTCTAAAGGGAGAAGGCATGAACTCCTCTTGGGGAGAGGAACTCAGACAATGAAGTTTGAGAAGGAGTTGCCTGCAGCTGTGGAGAAATAAATACACCCTGGGAAAGGTCTTGGAACGCTCATTAAGCAAGAAGCAGCTGTGTAAGGGGAGACCCTAGTGGTGTGGAAGTGAACACAAGGAGCAGTGCTGGTAACCATCCCTGGAGGCTAATAACCAAGCAGGAAAGGAAACAATGAACAAATTTGTGCATTTCCTGCAGATTAACATTGCAATTCTAAAAGTTAGATTTTTTTTGTTAAACCTTCACATTTTATTAATGATTTTACCAGATGAAACACTAGTCTAAGATTGGTTTGTTTTTGGAAAAATATAAAATAAATTTGGGATAATCCATTTTGCTATTATATAAAATTTATTCTATATTATGTAATATTACATATTATATACATGTTAACATATTATATAATTATGTAATATTACATAATATATACATATTACATATATAACATATTATATATTATGTAATATATAATAAATTACGTACACAATGCATTATATAATACATTAATCTCCACGAGAACAGAATTTCTAAATGAAGTAATTTAATTCCCATTTAAAATATGCATTCATAAAATTAGTATAAGGAGATATCTAAGAGTCTTTTTCTAATAAAAAGAAACTCAATGGTTATACCCTTATAAATTTATGAAGAATTGCACACAAATGGCAAAACTAAATATACGTAAAATTAGTAAGCAAGGAAAAGTGAATTAGTCTTCATAACAGCTCGTCAGTTCTCAGTCCTCCTTCCTAGAGGCAACTTCTTTACCAGTTTGTGTGTCTCTTTTTAGAAATCAGGTAAGCACATATAAGCATAGACGGACCACTTGTTTCCACCTACATAATTGGGAATATGCTCTGTACACTCTACTTTCACAATTTCACTAAAAATCTATCTTGGACAAAATTATATACCAACATTTATAATTTAACTCACTGCAGGGTTTGAAATAGACTTCAGCAAAATAATCCAATCAGTCACTAAAAAGTAAATAACAATAACAAGTCCCAGAGGGAATGGGGAGCTAGAATCCAGAGTTGCTACAATGCATTATCTAAAATGTCCAGTTTCCAACAAAAAGTTAAGAAACACAAAAGTCTGATCCACACAACAGGAAAAAGAAGAACAGACAATAGAAGCACAGTGAGTAGATACACGATTTAACAGACAAATACTTCACAGTAGTCATTATAAATATGTTCAAAGAACTAATGGAATGGAAGCCATGCTTAAATAATTAAATGAAGATACAATGACAATGTTTTATCAAATAGCATACATCAATAAAGAGTAGAAATTTTTTTTAAAAAATTGGAAATTCTGGAGTTTAAAAACACAATAAATGAAATGAAAAACTCACTAGAGAGGATCAACAGTATGTTTGATTTAGCAGAAAAGAGAATTAGTTAACTTGATAATAGATCAATAGAGGTTATACAATCAGAAGAACAGAGAGAAGAAGGAATGAAGAAAAGTAAACAGAGCATCAGAGAAATGCAGGACACTGTTATGCACAGCAACATACACTTACTGTCAGTGTATCTTTCATAAATGAAAGTAAAATAAAGACATTCCCAGATAAACAGAAACAGAAAATTTATCGCTGGTAAATCAGCCTTACAAGAAATACTAAAGCAAGTTCTGCAAGCTGAAATAACATAAACTTGGGAAACACAAATATGTGGAAATTAAACAGCACACTCCTAAATTACCAACGGAAAAAAGAATAAATCACAATGAAAATTAGGCTATACTTTGAGACAAATGAAACGAAAACACAACATACCAAAACATATGGGATGCACTAACAGTAGACAGTAGTGTTCAGAAGAAAAAATTGCAACAATTATGGTTGTTAACCACCATCTTTAAAAAGGAAGCTCTTGAAAGAATAACCCAACTTTCCACTTTACAATTCTAAGAAAAGAGCAAAATAATCTCAAAGCAAGAAGAAAAAAAAAAAAAATAAAGGAAACAAATGAAATAGACAATAGGAAAAAACAATAGACAAAATCAATAAAATCAAAAGTGAATTCTCTGAAAAGATCAACAAAATTGACAAATCTTTAGGAGACTGACCAAAGATAGAGAGAGAGATAAATAGAGAAAGAGGGTGAAAGAGGGAGAGAGAAAGAGAGAGACGCAGAGTGACAGAAAAGATTCAAACTACTAAAATCAGAAATAAAACAGAGGACATTGCTACCAACCTTATAGAAATAAAAAATATTATAAGAGAATAACACAAATAATTGTACACCAACAAATTAAATAACCTAGATGAAATGATCCACCTCCTAGAAAGACACAAACTGCCAAAACTACCTCAAAAAGAAATAGAATATCTGCACAGACCTATAAAAAGTAAAGAGATTGAATGGGTAATCAAAAAAAAAAAAAAAAAAAAACTTACAAAGAAAAGCCCAGAGCCAGAAATCTACTCTGGTGAATTCTACAAAAAAATTTTTTAAATAATTAATCCCAACTCTTCAAAAACTCTTCCCAAAAAATGGAACAGGAGGGAACATTCCTAACTCTTTTTAAAATTGCTGTTACACTGATGCCAGTATCAGAGGAAGACACAAGAGAAGAAAACTACAGACCAGTACCTCTTATGGGTATAGACACAGAAATTATAGCAAACCAAATCAGTATCACATAAAAAGTATTATACACTGTGTTCAAGTGCAATCTATCCCAGAAATGCAAGGTTGATTTAACACTCAGAAATCAGTTAATACCATGGATCATATCAACAGAATAAAACACACACAGTAATCTACATAGAGTCAGAAAAAGGACTTGGCAAAATCCAACAGCCTTCCATGAAAAAGACACTCAACAAATGAGAAACAAAGGAAACTTCTTCAGCCTGAGAAAGGGTATCTTTGAAAACCCACAACTAACATGATTAATGATGAAAGACTGAATGACCCCTAAGCTTAGAAAAAAGATTGTCCATTCTCACCATTTCTATTCAACATTGTACTGGAGGTTCTAGCTAGACCAATTAGGAAAGAAAATGAAATACTAAACATCCATATTGAAAAGGAAGAAGTAAAACTATCTTGATCTGTAGATAACATGCTACACCATACACACACACACACACACACACACACACACACACACACACACATATACACATTTATATATCTCCATGCTAAGGAATCCACTAAAATCTCCATGTTAAGGAATCCACTAAAATCTATTAGAACTAAAAGGAGTTGAGCAAGATTGCAGAATCAATAAACCAAAACCAGTCTTGTTTGTTTTGTTTCCTATACATTACTCTGAGATATTTTCCAGTATCAACGATTGATTCCCTGTGGACACCAGCTGGGTGGGTAACCTACATATCAATTCAATTTGACACTAACTACCTGGGGTTAGCACAGTTCCTGCAGGTTAAAGACTCAGTCCCACAATGCTAATCCTACATCAGATGTCAGTTGCAAATCCTGAAGCCACTGGGACTTTGAGCCAACTGGCTATCAAACCACAGGTTCCCACAACCCCCTCCTAAGGTTCAAAAATGTACTAGAATGGCTCACAGATGGGGAAACACTTTAGTTATATCTACTACTTTATTATAAAGGATACAACTCAGAAACAAGCAGATGAAAGAGATGCATAGGGAAAATTATGGGAGGGGGTATTCCGTGCAGAACTTCTATGCCCTCTAAGGGTGTGCCACAAGTATAAACATGTAGTTCAATGGGATAGAATTGAGAGTTCAGAAATAAACCCATATTATCTATGGTCACTTGATTTTCAACAACGGTGTTGAGGCTATTCAATGTAGGAAAATGGTCTGATCAAAAAATGCTGCTGGGACAACTGGATATGCACATGGAAAAGAATGAAGTTTCACCTGCTACTTTTACCTTATATAAAAATATTATCTCAAAATGGGTCAAAAACATAAATGTAAAAGCTAAAGCTATAAAACTCTTAGAAAAAAACATGAGGGTAAATTTTCATGACTTTTTATTTGGCAATGGATTCTTAACAAAAGCACATCCCAAAAAAAATAGATAAATTGAACTTCTTCAAAAGTAAAAACTATTTTTGCTTCAAAAGATACCATAAAGAAAGTGAAAAACAACCCGGAACAAGGAAGAAAATATTTGCAGGTAAAATAAGGAACTGGTATAAAGAATATATAAAGAACTCTCACAACTCGATGATAAAAAGACAAAGAATCCAATTTAAAAGTGGACAAAGCAACTTGTTAAACATTTCTCCAAATACAATATACAAACGACAAATCAGCACACGAAAAGACGGTCAACATCATTACTGATCACGGAACCGCAAATCAAAACTGTATTAGATATACCCCATACTCACTAGATAGCTATAATCAAAAAGACAGATAATATCAAATGTTGTAGCTAGGATGTGGAGAAATTGGAACACTCATACATTGCTAGTGTAAATGTAAAATGGTGTAGACATTTTGGAAAAGAGGGTACAGGTCCTCAAAAACTTAAAGTTTACATTTGACCCAGCAATTCCACTCCTAGGTATACACTCAAAAGAAATTAAACCATATGCCCACATTAAACATGTACATAAATGTTCCTAACTGCATTTTTCATAATAGCCAAAAGATAGAAACAACCTACATTGTCCATCAACTGATGAATGAATATACAAAATTTGGTAAATCCATGCAATTGAATATCAGTTAGCCATAAAAAGGAATGAAGAACTGATACATGCTACAACGTGGATGAACCTTGAAAACATGATGCTAAGTGAAAGGAGTCAGTCACAAATAAACACAAGTTGTTTTATTCCATTTATACAAAATGTTCAGGATAGGCAAATCTTCAGAGACAACATAAATTAGTGGTTGTCTAGGACAGAGGCTGCTGGGAGAGGCAGGGAGAAGATAGGCAGAAACTACTAATGCTTATGGAGTTTCTTTCTGAGGTGGTGAAAATGTTCTAAAATTCATTGTGGTGATGGTTGCTGCTCTGTGAACATATTAAAAACTACTGAATTGTGTATTTATATCAGTGACTTGTATGGTATGTTCACTATATCCCAATAAAGCTGTCATTTAAAAAATTATATAAATTAACCCTTCATCACAATTTTTCTGTCTTTGATCTGTACTTGAATATCTAGAAGAAACATGAAGTTATCAATTTTATTTATTTATTTATGTTTGGTTGCATTGGGTCTTCGTTGCTGCGCGCGGGCTTTCTCTAGTTGCAGCGAGAGGGGCCACAAGCTCAGTAGTTGTGGCTCGTGGGCTCGGTAGTTGTGGTGCATGAGCTTAGTTGCTCCATGGCATGTGGGATCTTCCCGGACCAGGGCTCGAACCCATGTCCCCTGCATTGGCAGGCGGATTCTTAACCACTGCACTGCCAGGGAAGTCCCTGAAGTTATCAATTCTAAGGAAAGAAGAACATCACTATTTTCACCTAGATGTGGAAGAGTTGTACTCCAGATTTAAAACTTAAAAGATATTTTCCTTTTGGTTTTCAAGTCCAACACTATGAATAAATTTCACGTGTGAATAAAACATTCCATGTTTTGTGTGTTACTCAGTTAGGCCTGCATGTATATGCTAAATAGACTAAGGATGCAGTTCTAAATTAGGCAGCTAATTATTTATTTAAGGGGGAACCTAAACGAATACAACACAAAGAAAGAATTACAACTATTTACACAGAATCTGTCAAAGTTTCATCGGATAATTAAGAGTCTGCCTATTCCACTGTGAGGAAAGTTGATTAATGGAATCATGGAAAATTAGGGCTGGAAGAAACCCTAGAGATCGTCCAATCCAAATGATTAATTTTAAAACAATAAGGGTACTGAAACCCAGAAAGGGGAAATGTTCTGCTCAAGGTCATCTGTGCAAAGCTAGGCCATGTTTTCAGACTTTTTTTTTTCTGAGCTAGATATGCAGCTATAGATAAGAGAATTTCAAAGTTATGTTGATTAAAAAGAAGGCTTCTGGGAAAAGACTGTAGACTATTCCAACCCAGGGAAAACCTACCTTCAAATAAAAATTATTCATACATTTAAAGTCTAGGTCTAATATATTAACAGAGGCCATATATTTACATTTATTTGTGTTCTAAACAGAATATTTCAGTTAATGTTCATGCAGAGGAAATAGGAAGGAAAAGAAACCTTGTATTAGTGACTTTGGCAGGGGGGACAGTTGGAAAGGAACCTGGAATATTTAGAAAAACTATGAATTCAGCAAGGAGGAATAGAAGCAGCCTAGGAAAGCTCATCAGGAGCTGATTGTAGAACATTCTAATTATTAGAAAGGTCAGCCTTACATTGATTAAAAAGCTGCTTGCCTGAAACTTTCAGCCATTAATCCTAGTTCTTCTCTCTCGATCAATGCAGAATAAATTTGTTTCCTTTTCCACAAAATAGCCTTTAATATTAAATTTTTTTTCCATGTTTCCTTTAATTATCTTTTCTCTAAATCAATCATCTCCTGGTCGGTCAATAAATCCTCATACTTTCAGAACAACCACAGTTTCAGCCACCCTTCTGTTATATTTTCATTTTACATTGTGATTTGCAGGCATTGTAATTTTTAGCCCAAATATTCCACCCTCTAGTCTAGTGCTCTCTCTCACTCTGTCTCTCTCTCTTCTCCTTCTTCCTACTTCACAGCACTATTATAAGATCAATTAAGATCATATATGTGAAATGGCTTTGAAAATTACCAAGGTATATATATTTACATTTATTTAGCAATCCTATCAACTCCTTTCATTTTTAGTGAATTGCAAATTCTTATCTCAAGAACTACTCCTTTGATACATAAGGAAATGGTGAAGGGAATCCTTAAAGTGGAATTCCCAAACCTCAACTAGTTAAAGTCTACCTTCACTATTTTTGCCATCCCTGCATAACACCTGTATAATTACTTGTATTTTTCATTCAATTCACTTTTCTACATAAGTAATAATAAACATAAGATCAGTCATGATTTTGATGGGCTTAAGTTCTTTTTTTCTGATAAATAAAATAAAATGTATAACAATAAAAACTGAAAGTATTGTTGACATACAATGTAAAATCAATTTACATATCCCTAGTTTAAGTCATCTGCATTTTAGGAAGTACTGGTCAACTGAAAAGTCCTGGAGAGAGAACTCTGGGGTTAGTCTCCACTCTCCTGTCATTACATTAGCTTATTAAAACAGATTAGAATAAATTCCCCATATTTATTACCTGGATTCTTGGAAGTAACAATGACCTGACCCTGTAAGTTTGAAATATTTGGGGAATCGCATTGGTCGTGCCATTTTTCTAGAGGTTGAGTATGGGGCCACCATGTCAGAAATGACAGAAATCAGGAAAAGGGAAAGCTAGAGTCATCATATGCAGCAAGGCAGTGACCTTATGAGGGCAGGACCTTATATTTATGTTCTTCTCCACAGTATCCTAAATCTGATCATTGCTCCTGGCATGTAATCCATGCCCACTTTACATGGGGTAGATACCATTATTTTCTCAGAGATTTTATTTATTTGCTCAGGGACCAATGACAAACAGGTGCCAGAACTAGGACTCAAAACTAGCTCTGTATGACTCCAAAGCTCTTACTGTTTCTCCAGTTATACGGTGTTCAAGGCCAGTCTTTATCTACATGGATTAAGAAGAACCTTAATCCATTATCCTGCTGCCAATGGAGAGACATGAATGAAATGGTGCTGTAGGCTAGGAGAGACTCTGAGTCCAGTCATGAATCTGCTCACTTGACATTTCTGGGGCATAAGACAAACTATGATTCTACCTAAAGTTACTTCTTTCCTAGCAGTTGGTTCAAACTCACGTTTCTGAGTAGAAAAGGACTGACTTGACAAAGGGAAATAGGAGGAAACATTTCATCCTCATTGAATTAACTTAAAAAAAACTTTCAACTCTCAGATCATCTTAACGGTATAAAATTATAACGGGCATATCATGGATAAACTGCTAATTTTATTTGAGCAAAGTTTTTTTCTTGAACAAATAAAGGTTTGTAATAGTGAGAAAGGAAGTAAAGAAGAAAGGGAGGAGGGAGGCTAAGAGGAGGATTCTGGATAAAGAACGCCTCTGAAGAACCCCTCAGCAACCATGATCTCATGTCTTCCTCCTAAAAGTTCTGCACTTTGACAGGACCACTAAAACGCAGTCTGCTTTTAATCCCTGAGTTTATGAACACATTTTAGAGTGATTATAATTGATATTGGTATTATTGAAAACTTTCAAGGTATTTTCACACTATGTGAGCCTCAGAGAAATCCAATGATATAGGTGAACCAAGACTTATTATTTTTGTTTTTAAATAAGGTATCAGGGTCTCAGAAAGATCAAGTGTACCCCACCCTGAACCAACACACATATCACGCTTGTGACTCTCAAAGAACAAGAACCCCTCAGACTCCAGATTCAGTGGTATTCCTGTTACTATATCATGTGAATTGTTCTGTTTTAAATAAATTTTTTTTGGTATCTGTCATTTATTTAAACTTGAACAAATATGTATCAAGGAGATACAGTGTTCCAAGGTTACTGTAGCAAAAAAGAGCAAAGTTACTGTTCATTACATTCTAGTGTAGGAAGTCAAACAATAAACAAAAAACCAGATGAAAATGTAATAAGTCAGAAAGTAATAAGTGAGATGAAGGGGGAAAAAAAGCCAGGTAAGGGGATAACAAGACCAGAGAGAGAAATGGGAGAAGTTGTAATTTTATATATTTAGAAATAGAATATATTTCATATGTTGATGGAATACAACCCATTTAATAGAAGTTGGGGAAAGAATATAGAAATGCTACCTTTGTGTCTTACTAGTATAGTGAAACAAACTGGCAGAGTAGGAGTACTGCGTTTGTTAAGATCCATGGATCCTAGTATAATGCGTAAGAAGCTCATATTTAGAGTGGACCATAGTTCCAGTTCTGAATGGATCCTAACTCAGACCTCCAGAAAGATTCATTGCCTATCCTGCATTTTACTTCTCATATTTGGGAAGAATGCACTAATGATAAGGAATATCCTGGAAACTAAGGCTGTGTCTAGATAGAGCTTTCCAGAGAGAAATAAATCATCCATAAAAGAAGTGCTTGTCATAAGAAGAGCAGACATGGGATTCTGGAGCACACTGAGGTTTACATTACCACTGTGGCTCAATGCATCATCTGTCACTTTCTAGGGGAAGGCAGGCATCAAGGGGTGACAGATTACAGGACCTTAGAAAGCCCTCCAGCTGACCAACCTAATTACCCTCAACCCTCTTGCAGCCATCTGTCAAAGTGTTCTGAAACAGGCACCTTGGAGCCTAGGAGACAGCACTTTCACATTCCATTTTCTCGGTCATCCTCTAGCAAGTCATGTTGAAGTCTCTATATTCTCAACAGAGAAGTAGAGAGTTTACTTCCAAGCCCTCCTGATATATCACAAAAATTCAAGAGATTAAATAACACAGAGAAAAGAAAGGAAAGGAATTGATTTTCTCTCTTTAAATTGTACTCAGCCTGTAATTTATCAAGAATCTGCTAAACTCAAAAGCACCTACTATGTACTAACTCTTCATCTAGATATTTTCCACAGGACTCCTCTAACTTGTCTCCCTTTAAAAGTCTATCTACCTCTTCAATTTGTGTTCACAAGGGCAGTTTAATTTTTAAAACAGAGACAGCAAATACTATGTTCAATTTTCCTGTTGACTTTGGTCAATTAATCATGCCTACCTGGAGTACCAGGTGGAAGAGCATGGGGTTCATTCAGTTCATTGGAAATTAGTGCCATGATTGATTAGCCATGTCTGCCATGGCCTCAGGAGATAAAAGATTCAGAATTAGTGCTGTGATTGAGAAGAGTGTTTGAAGAACAATAACAACAAAAAAAAATGCAGGTACTTGGGTAGTTTTTAAAGTACTCAGAAACATTTCAGTGATCACGGTCATTTTGGATTTCAAATCTGGTTAAGGGTTCAAAATAAGGCTAAGCTTAATCATCACACATTTCAGGCATGAAAATAACTCAGGGGTCTTTTTTGGTCCTTCAACCTTGAGTTCACATTCTATTTCTGTGACTTATCAGCTGTGAGATTTTGATAACTTATCTGTGTTACTCAATTCACTCATATGCTAACTAATAATATGGAAAATACCAGCCTTTCACTGATGTTCAGATTAATTGAGGTCATGGATGTACGTATACAGCATAGAGCCTGGCAGAGGTTAGGAAATGGTGGTTATTATTATACTTAAACATAATTTAAGGTACAATAAATCATTCTTTTTTCTGTACATTTAAAACACTTTATTACTCTACTGTGGAATTAGTGCACTGTATTATAGTTTTATTTTTTAACATATATAAATGTATAGGCATTTATAAATGTATGGTCATCAATAACAGCCGGCATGTGTTGACGTGCTCTTCCATTCCTGATAAAATTATTTAAAAGCTTTCCACTTTCCTGAAGACTTCCATGTTCTCTTCCCTTTCATTCAAAACATAGCTTTGCCTTTTGTTTCAGAGGGATAAAGAGAGAGAGAGAGAGAGAGAGAGAGAGAGAGCAAGCATGGGAGAGAGAAAAGAATCCATTGGATAAGACATTTAACATCTCAACTCAACAACTACCTGTGCCAACACCTACATTTCCTCCTTTATTTCTGTGATAAACAAAATCTAAAGTCAAAACTCCAGCTGTGCTCTGGATTCTGTCCATTCCATCAACCTGGAGGGTTTTACACCTTTAGTTATCCTTTCTCCTATGTCTTCAAGTTCTCAACCATTACTGGATCTTTTCCATAAACCACGAAACACACTCTAATCTCTCCCTTCCTATAAACAATGAAAAAACAAACAACAAAACCCCCAAAGTCTTCCCTTGATATCCATCTCCTCCTCGTGTTGCTACTTTATGTTTCTCCTTTCCTTTATACAATTCTTCTTAAAATAATTATCTATGCTTATTGCCTATGTTTTTCACCTCTAAGGAAAGTTTGGTAAGGCTATTAGAAACCATATAAATATCCATGACTATAGGACTGGTTTATCCATACAATAGACTGTTACATAACTGTTCAAAAGGCTGAAGAGGCCCCATATGCACTGGTATAGAATCATGATTGAAATATAATGCTTAGTCAAAATTTGAGATATGGAACAGCTTGAATAATATGATATCACTTGTGTAAAATATTAATATGTACATGCTATTCTCTGGGAGTTTGAACTAGAAATTGGTAGCAGTGATTGTCTCTGAGAAGGGACCTGGTTAACTGGATGACAGGGATTGAAGGGAGATTCACTTTTTTTTTTTTTTATTCCAACAGAAAGTCACAAAAATTATAATCATCCTCGACAGTTCACTCAGTCCCATGTAATTAATTTTTTTTATCTTGATCTTTTGTTAGCACTTTTATGAGTTCATCAGTTTTCCATTAGAGTTCTGAAAATGCTTATTCATTCAGTTCAGCAGTACAGTCAGTTACCAGAAACCTGTACTTGTCAGAGGGAGACTCACTTTTTAACATACACCCTTTGTGCTTTTTGGATTTTGCAAACATGTTCCTGTGTTAGTAAGTCAATTAAATTAAAATTTAACATGCTAGAATAATAAATTACTATCCAAATGGACCACCAAATATGTATCTACAATAAAGAATCATATCTTAAGCTCTAGACACGTTTATCTGATAGGTTACTGGTGTCCACACTTGGAAGGAACTTATCAAGCTCAACATAACTAAAACTAAATCACGATCTCATTTTATCTTTCAAGTCTTGGCTAAAACATCACTTATTCAGAGACTTCTTCCTTGGCTTGTTATGTACTCTCTATGCCTTGGGACTGTGGGGTTTCTGTTTATCCCCCCTAGAGTGTACATTTCACAGAGCATCAGCCATGACCCACCTGTTAATCTGCATCCTCACTGCCTAACACAGACCATGGTTCAAGAAATATTTGTGATTTAATAAAGACAGTCTTCCATAAATCATACGCTAAGATAACCAACACATCATTAACTAGACTGAAACACCACTTAGAGGAGTATTTTATGGGTTTGCTACCTGTTGGGAAAAGTAATATATTTTCTTTCATTCATTCTTTTTTTTTCTTCTTTTAAAATTGAAGTATAATTGGCTTACAATATTATTTTAATTGCAGATGTACATCATAGTGATTCAAGATTTTTATACATTACAAAATCTTCACCATGATAAGTCTAGTTACCTGTCACTATACAAAGTTATTACAATATTATTGACTATATTCCCTATGCTGTACATTACATCCCCATGATTTACTCATTTATTCATTGTATAATTGGAAGGTTTTCCTTCTTAATCTTCCTCACCTATTTGATCCATCTCCCCCCACACCACCACTCTAAGAAACCACATTTTTTAATGAATCTATGAGTCTGTTTCTACTTTGTTATGTTTGTTTTGTTTTATTAAATTCCACATATAAGTGCAATCATACATTTGTCTTTCTGTCTGCATTATTTACTTAGCATAATACCCTCTAGGTCCATCCGTGTTGTCACAAATGGCAAGATTTCATTCTTTTTTATGGCTGAGTAATATTCTAGTGTGTGTGTGTGTGTGTGTGTGTGTGTGTGTGTGTGTGTGTGTGTGTGTGTATTCCACCTTTTCTTTACCCATCCATCTATTGATGGGCACTCAGGTTACTTCTATGTCTTTGCTATTGTAAATAATGCTGCAGTGAACACAGAGGTGCATATATCTTTTTTTTTTTAACATCTTTATTGGAGTATAATCACTTTACAATGTT
Organism: Phocoena sinus; assembly: GCF_008692025.1. Taxonomy (NCBI): domain Eukaryota; kingdom Metazoa; phylum Chordata; class Mammalia; order Artiodactyla; family Phocoenidae; genus Phocoena; species Phocoena sinus. The sequence continues at coordinate 40,255,854 of NC_045764.1, read as the reverse complement.
GTGTTAGTTTCTGTTATATAACAAAGTCAATCAGCTATATGTATACATATATCCCCACATCTCCTCCCTCATGCGTCTCCCTCCCACCCTCCCTATCCCACCCCTCTAGGTGGTCACAAAGCACCGAGCTGATCTCCCTGTGCTATGCGGCTGCTCCCCACTAGCTTTCTATTTTACATTTGGTAGTGTATATATGTCAGTGCTACTCTCTCATTTCATCCCAGCTTACCCTTCCCCTTCCCCGTGTCCTCAAGTCCATTCTCTACATCTGTGTCTTTATTCCTGTCCTGCCCCTAGGTTCATCAGAACCATTTATTTTTTAGATTCCGTATATATATGTGTTAGCATACGGTATTTGTTTTTCTCTTTCTGAATTACTTCACTCTGTATGACAGACTCTAGGCCCATCCACCTCACTAAAAATAACTCAATTTCATTTCTCTTTATGGCTGAGTAATATTCCATTGTATATATGTGCCACATCTTCTTTATCCATTCATCTGTCATTGGACACTTAGGTTGCTTCCATGTCCTGGCTATTGTAAATAGAGCTGCAATGAACATTGTGGTACATGACTCTTTTTGAATTATGGTTTTCTCAGGGTATATGCCCAGTAGTGGGATTGCTGGGTCGTACAGTAGTTCTATTTTCAGTTTTTTAAGGAACCTCCATACTGTTCTCTTCTTAAGGAACCTCCATACTGTTCCCTTTTCTCCACATCCTCTCCAGCATTTATTGTTTGTAGATTTTCGGATGATGGCCATTCTGACTGGTGTGAGGTGATACCTCATTGTAGTTTTTACTTGCATTTCTCTAATGATTAGTGACATTGAGCATCGTTTCATGTGTTTGTTGTATATCTTTGGAGAAATGTCTATTTAGGTCTTCTGCCCATTTTTGGATTGGGTTGTTTGTTTTTTGATATTGAGCTACATGAGCTGCTTGTAAATTTTGGAAATTAATCCTTTGCCAGTTGCTGCATTTGCAAATATTTTCTCCCATTCTGAGGGCTGTCTTTTCATCTTGTTTATGGTTTCCTTTGCTGTGCAAAATATTTTAAGTTTCATTAGGTCCCATTTGTATATTTTTGTTTTTAATTCCATTTCTCTAGGAGGTGGGTCAAAAAGGATCTTGCTGTGATGTATGTCATAGAGTGTTCTGCCTATGTTTCCCTCTAAGAGTTTTATAGTGTCTGGCCTTACATTTAGGTCTTTAATCCATTTTGAGTTAGGAAACACTCCCATTTACCACTGCAACAAAAAGAATAAAATACCTAGGAATAAACCTACCTAAGGAGGTAGGTTTCTGTATGCAGAAAACTAGAAGACACTGGTGAAAGAAATTAAAGACAATACAAACAGATGGAGAGATATACCATGTTCTTGGATTGGCAGAATCAACAGTGTGAAAATGACTATACTACCCAAAGCTATATACAGATTCAGTGCAATCCCTATCACACTACAAATGGCATTTTTCACAGAACTAGAACAAAAAAATTCACAGTTTTTAAGGAAATACAAAAGACCCCAAACAGCCAAAGCAATCTTGAGAAAGAAAAATGCAGTTGGGGGAATCAGGCTCCCTGACGTCAGACTATACTACAAAGCTACAGTAATCAAGACAGTAGCTTTGTCTTGTTGAGAGACTTTGTTGAGTTTTTACCATAAATGGATATTGAATTTTGACAAAAGCTTTTTCTGAATTTATTGAAATGACCATGTGATTTAATTCTAAAATTTGTTAATTGGTGTATCACCTTGATTGATTTGTGGATATTGAACCATCCTTGCATCCCTGGCTTAAATCTCACTTGATCATGGTGTATGATTGTCTTTTTAACATATTGTTTAATTCAGTTTGCTACTATTTTGTTGAGGATTTTTGCATCTATGTTCATCAGTGATATTGGACTGGTATTTTCTCTTTTTTTGTGGTGTCTTTCACTGGCTTTTGTATCAGGGTGATGCTGGCCTCATAGAATGAGTTTCAAAGTATTCCTTCCTCTTCAATTTTTCAGATAAGATAAACAGAAGGGTCAGCTTTTAATTAATATTTACTGTTATTTTTTAGTTTCTATTTCTTTCATTTCTGCTCTGATATTTATAATGTCCTTCCTTCTGCTAACTTTGGGTTTTGTTTTTTCTCTTTCTAGTTTGTTTAGATGTAAGTTTAGCTTGTTTATTTGAGATTTTCCTTGTTTCCTGAGGTAGGTTTATATCACTATAAACTTCCCTTTTAGAACTGCTTTGCTCTGTCCCATCTTCTAATCTATTGTTGATTCTTTGTAGTGTGTGTGTGTGTGTGTGTGTGTGTGTGTGTGTGATATAGTTATTGTATTCTTCAGCTCTATTTGTTTCTTTGTATTTTCCAACTCTTTGTTAAAACTCTCACTGTATCCATCTTCTCTCAAGTTTGTTCAGCATCTTCATGTTCACTACCTTGAAATCTTTCTTTAGTAGATTGATTATTTCCATTTCTCTTAGCTCTTCTTCTTCTGGGGCTTTGTCTTGTTCTTTCATTAGGAGTATATTACTTTGTCTCCTCATTTTGCCTAATTCTCTGTGTTTATTTCTGTGTATTAGGTAGGTCAGTTATTTCTCCTGATGTTAGACAAGTGGCCTTATATAGGAGACAGACTATGGGGCCCAGCAGCAACTCAACTATGGTGACCAGAGCTATATACTGTATCAGTACCACTATATGGGCTGTGTGGGCCCTTCTGCTGTGGTTGGGCGAACTACTGTGGGCTTGCTGGTAGGTGGGGCTGTCATTGGGCTTGGCTGGCTGCCAGGCCCTGCCTTGTGCAGTGGTTGCTGAACACTGATGGGCAGGGCTGGGTACCAGGGCTGCTGGCTAAGGGGACCAGGGCTTGTTCTGGCCCATTGGTGGGTGGGACTGATCCCCAGTGTGGCTCAATATGGGGGCTCAGGGGCCCAGGGCTTGTGCTGGCCCACTGTTAAATGGGAAAGCTCCAGGCACTCCAAACTGGTGCTTTGCAGCACCAGTGTCCAACGAACAGAACAAGCCCCCCAAAATGGCTGCCACCAGTATCTATGTCCCAGGGGGAGTCTCATTGCCTCCTGTCTCTCTGGGAGGTTCTCCAAGATCAGCAAGTTGGTCTAATTCAGGCTTCTTTCAAATTACTGCCTCTGAGCTGGGACTCCAAGAATGTGAGATTTTGTGTATGCCCTTTAAGCGTGCAGTCGCTATTTCCTACAGTCCTTTGGCTCTCCCATACACAAGCCCCACTTGCCTTCAAGTCCAGACATTCTGAGGGCTCATCTTCCCAGTGCATGACCCTTAGGCTGGGAGGTCCAATGTGGGGCTTGGACCCCTCACTCCTTGGGGGAGAATCTCTGGAATTGTTATTATCCTCTTGTTCGTGTGTCACCTACCCAGTGGGGGTCTTGACTATACTGCATCTCCACCTCTCCTATTTATCTCGTGTGGTTCCTCCTTTATATATTTAGTTGTGGAAAATCATTTCTACTTGTCTTCAGGTCATTCTCATGGATAGCTGCTCTGTAAATAGTTGTAATTTTGATGTGCCAAGGGAGGAGGTGAGCTCAGAGTCTTCCTACTTGGCCATCTTCGCTACACCTCCTCCCTTTCATTCATTCTCAAATTGCTCTTTTTATTTTTATCATCTGCTTCTTAATTCTAGTCTTCTGAGATTTTATGAACAAGCCATAATTACTGTTTCCATAATGTCAATTATTTTATGGATTTCAAAGTGGAAGATTAATATTGAGAAGTGATGTGATTTGGGACTCAGGGGATAGATAACTATTTAATATGGCTGACTAGGAAGGAATTCCCCTTCCTAGTTTAAACCATAAACAGTTGGGTAACAGATTTATTAAATAAATGAATGAATATATGAATAAACAAATAAATAAATATTTTAAAAGTTAGAAACATAGACAGCTGAGCCAGAAATCAAGAAATGGAAATCCTCAAGTGCCTAGTGAAAGAAACCTGTAAGGAATTAGAGTTTGGGCTATAAGCAACAGTTAACACTGAGTCCTCTACTAGCAATTATTTTCCTATTAGGTTTGGGGGATAAAACTGTAGAACCCATGCCTACAGGGAACTGAAACTACTGAATAACATAAAACTGGCCTTTACAAAGGATTCTTCCATACCTGATATAAGATTAAGGAGAAAAAAAAAAAAACTACTCAGTTAGTAGCTTAAGTAAGAGGTAAGGAAATATCTTGCAGGAACATCTTGTGGGTATAAAAAAAATTAACTGCGGGGTAAGATAGGAATAAAGACGCAGACCTACTGGAGAACGGACTTGAGGGTATGGGGAGGGGGAGGGGTGAGTTTTGACAGGGCGAGAGAGAGTCATGGACATATACACACTAACAAACGTAGTAAGGTAGATAGCTGGGGGGAAGCAGCCGCAAGGCACAGGGATATTAGCTCGGTGCTTTGTGACAGCCTGGAAGGGTGGGATGGGGAGAGTGGGAGGGAGGGAGACGCAAGAGGGAAGACATATGGGAACATATGTATATGTATAGCTGATTCACTTTGTTATAAAGCAGAAACTAACACACCATTGTAAAGCAATTATACCCCAATAAAGATGTTTAAAAAAAAAAAAAAAAAAAATTAACTGCAAAACATAGGGAGTTGGGGATTACATCATACATAGCTTTGAGGTTTAGATTTATGCTATCCATAATAAACCATATGCAGATAAATTAACATAAAAATTTTCTGAGGACTTGGAAATCCATAATCTTCTTTCTGTTCTCCCTCCACCCCCCAAGGACACAGGAGACAGCCATAGAAAACTGCTAAAGCAACAACTGAGTTTACATTAAAAAATTTCATAGCCCATAATAAAGCAACTACCAATGAAGAAGAGTCAGCAAAGAAAAAAGAGAATATGCACTCCAAAACTGAAAGGAGACTCAGTATGAAAAGGCTTTTTTATAAGCATAATTAAAACATTCAAATTTATTTTATAATGGGGAGGAGGAAAACAAAGCCAGAAAGCAAAAACAAGCAGATTATTATAAGAGCCAAATGGCTCTCTATAAGAAAAATACAGATATTAAAAACAAAACAAAATTTCTGTGAGCAGTTTGAATGGAAGACTAGGTATAGCTGAAGAGATAATTTATGAATTGCTTGATCTGAGACAGTCACCTGGAATGTAGAACATTCTCGTAAAAAATTTTACCAAAATACAAATCCATTTCCAATCCCAATTCTCTTACTCAATAGAATTGTGACCTTGGGTATATAATAACCTCTAGTCTTTTTTTATCTCTAAAATTAGAGCTAATAATAGATAACTTAAATCTCATTAAGTCATTGTGAATATTAAATGACATGATGATTATGACCATTTTATTCAAAAGGCACATAAATATTATCATTATTATAATCTATTATTAATAAGTAGTTTTAAGATACTCAATTCATCTACTTACTTGTCTCTAGATTTCCCATAGAACTAATTTTTTTTATTAAAAAAATTTTTTAACTGAAGTACAGTTGATTTGCAATGTTGTGTCAGTTTCTAGTGTACAGCAAAATGTACACAAAATATATATATATATATATTCTTTTTCATATTCTTTTCCATTATGGTTTATTACAGGATATTGAATATAGTTCCTTGTGCTATATAATAGGACCTTGTTGTTTATCCGTCCTATATATAGCAGTTTGCATCTGTTAGTACCAAACTCCCAAGCCTTCCCTTCCCTGACCTCTCTCCCTCTTGGCAATGACAAGTCTGGAACTATGTCTTTTTAACATTTTTTGAAGAATACCAGGTACACTAGGTTTTGTATTTAGAAAGATTATGTGTTTGTCTAATTCCAATATGTTTTGACCCATTTAGTGAATATTTAGAGAATCTTATAAAACAGTTATCAGGATTTCTATTCCCAGAGTAATTCATCGCATCTGAATGACACTCACAAGTTTATGCAGAGAGGGAGGGAGTGTAAGGTCAGGTTGACTTTGTAGAGACAGAGGAACGTGTATAAGTAGGTGGAAAGAGAAGAGAAGCATTTCCCACTTTTTATTTTTTGAAAATTAACATTAGTGTATGAAAATTTCAACCAAGTCAGTTTTCTGAATTCAAACACATTGAAGTTAATTGAATGTTCATTGTACATTAGCTGATTAAAGTCTCTGAAAACTCTTGCTCTACAGACATTTGTTTAATTCCAATTCAGCATTATACAAATGAGTTGACCATTGATCCTATGCTCTTCTTTTTTTCTGCAAAATGCTCATTTCACATCTTCACAGGCCCATTTTAGAAAACTCTAAAGTTTCCTTCTGCAAGTACTGACAGCCTCTCCCCATGCCTCCTTCTGTCTGATGTCCACATTTTGCTGCTCTGACCTTTGGCTTCTGGGCACATGGAGCTTCCTTAGTGACCTGAAGTGCATAGCCCAGTGCAACATGCCACCCTCTGAGCTGTCCTGATGGTTTTAGATAGTGTACTAAGCAGATCTAGAGCAAAAGGCTGCTTGGGTATGGATGGGAGGCCACCTGTCATGTACAGGGTGTATCTTTGGTCTTTAAGTGCCTGGAGGTTTATCGGCTTATGGCAGTTTCTCAGAGAAGTGGAACAGGGACAATCCTGGTATTTTGACTGCCTGGACTCCGAATGGGATGGGTGATAAGTTCTTATACACATACACAAAGGAAAGGGGCTTTGGAGTGGGGCATCCAGGGTTCTAACTTTCACTTGGCAAAACACCAGCTATATGACCTGGCAAGTTAACTTCCAAGAGTTAAGTTCCTCTCCTGCAATATAAGGATGATACGTTTACTTCAGAGTTTTTGTGGGGCTTTGAGATAATGTAAGTGGAATGTCTGGAGGACTGTTGATTTTCAATAAATAGTAGCTAAGATTAATTTTTCTAATTAAAAATATACACACATATATGATTTTATATAAATGTTTAAATTAGTTATCTATTGCTACATGTGAAATGCCAGAAATTTAAAACTTAAAGCAATATTCATTATCTCACAGTTTCTCTGGGTCAAGAGTCCAGGCACAGTTTAGCTAGGTTATCTGCAGTCAAGGTGTTGGCCTGGGAGGGGTCTCATTTAAAGGCTCAACTGAGTAAAGACTCATACCCAAGCTCCTGTCATTGGTGGCAGGATTCAGCTCTTTGCTCTCTAGCATTTGGAAGCTTCCCTCAATTCCTTGCCACGTGGGCCTCTCCACAGAGCAGATTACTTCACTCAGGCCAGCAAGGGAAAGTCAGTAAGGAGGGTCTTCTAGGTAGATAACAGTGACAAGGTAGAAGTAACATAATCATGAAGGTGACATTCCCATCACCTTTGCCATATTGTGTGGTTAGAACCAAGTCACAGCTTCCATCCACACTCAAGGGAAGAGACTATACAAGGTATGAATACCAGAGAAAGGGAGTAATTAGAGACCATCTCAGCACTGTCTGGCACAAACAGGGTCAAACCACACCTGTTGGGTTTTTATTATATTCCCCCCCTTTTTTGACTGTACATCCCCCTGAGCCCTTCAGCTTTCTATGCCCCTCTACCTACATCACCCCCCAGCTCTACTCTCAGTTAATCCATTTTAACAACCTGGTTTGTATAATCTCATCTTTTTCTCCAATCAGATACAGATGTAGATAGACAGACAAAAAGATAGATAGATGGATAGATAGATAGATATAGATGCACATAGATAGATACAGATGCACACACATATATGTACAGACATATGCATGTGCGTGTTTATTTTTTTTATTTAAAAATGTGATCATATTACACCCACCTTTTTACACTGTGCTTTTCCCACTCAGTCATATGTGATGGAAATTTTTTCAAGTCAGGAGATATGGTACTAAGTTGTGTTCTGTTGCATTCTGTAATATTCACACTATTCAATCATTCCACGACTAATAGGAATTCACTAAGTTTCCACTTTTTTGGCACAAAAAACAGTGATGCAATAAAAATCCTTGTGCATGTATCTTTACCTACTGATGTATTTGTTTTTCTGGGATAGTTTCCCACAGTGGGATGTCTGGGTCAAAGAATATTTTTAATTTAATACATATTGCCAGATTGCTTTCCAAAAAAGCTATAATGAAGCACATTTCCACCAGCAATATATTAAAGTGCCCCTTTTCTCTGTATCCCGCCAGCAATAGGTGTTATTGCTTTGTTTAGTGCTTGCCAGTCTGTTGGGCATAAAGAAATATCTCATTACTTTAATTTGCATTCACTGACGCTTGGTGAGGTTGAGCATCTTAATGTTTATTTGGCCACTTGGAATTGCCTTTTTGTGCGTTGCTTCATCATAGTCTTTGCTAATCTTTCTATTGGGATGTTTGAAAGAGCTATTTATATAAAATGGATGTTAACTCATATTCTCTGCATTAACATTTTTTGCCCAAATCCATTATTGTTTTCTATGCACTTTATTTATGGAATATTTTCCCATACAAAAGTCTTAATATTTTGTATGGTCTATATACATCTAAGTCTGTTTTATTCTATCTCTAGATAATAGATGAAGTGGACTAAATATTCATTTTCTAATATTTTATGATCTTATTCTTTTCTCATTTAATCTTTAATGCTTCTAGAATTATTTTGTGTTTGGGGTAAAATAGGGAATTAATTTTACTTTCTTCTGGAAAGATAGCCAATTATGCCAGTACTTTCTATAATTAATCCAGTTTTCTTACACAGTTATTACTGTCATTGGATTTTCACTGCTCATTTATCCTCAGATATAGCTCTGGATTTGCCAATCTGTTTTACTAATCTATATCTATTTATATGCCTATACTATGATGAACTGACTTGAGTGGCTATTTCAAATGATTTTTATGTAAGTCAACTTCTCCCTTTCTGTTTTTACTTTTGAATGCTTTTCTTGACAATTCTGTGGCATTTATTTGTTCATATTAACTTTTAGGATAATTCAATTTCAAAAGAAAGATATGTTAGCATTATACTCAGAATTTTTTAAAACTATACATTGATTTCAGAAGAATTAGCATTTTATTTATAAATAATTGACGTCTTACAATTTGTTCAGATCTTGGTTTATATCCTTTAGTATAATTTTGTAGAAATTTTATTTATAGAAGTTTCTGTTATTTCCCTATTATATTTATTACTAAGATTTTATTGTCCTTTTTCTTACCATTGTGAATATGTTTGGTTCCACTTCAGTTTCTAAGTGTTTATTGATATATCAGAGAAAAACTTTTCTTTTTGTAGTTTTATGGTACATCAAATCTCCTTACCAAATTCTCTTATCAATTGAAGGACAGCTTTGTTTTCATTTTTAACTAAGGGCTTTTTGTGTTTTCTAGGTGTAAAATAATTTTATTATCTAAAAGAGATAGGTTTAACAGTTTTCTTTTTAAATTTATATCCTTGTTTAAAATAATTTTCTTATTTCTAAAACTTTCAAGAAAATATTGACTAATAATACATATCCTTATCTAGTTCTTGATTTAAATTGAAATGGTTTTAGTGATCTGTTATTAAAAATAATATTTCCTGCTGAAATATTATTGGTAAATTTACATAACATGTAAATTTGGTAATATTGGTAAATTTACATAACATGGTTTTATTTCTACTTTTGCTTTTTCAATAGTGGCTAATGACTTTGATTATATGCCTTTTCATTATCTGTTAATGTGCTCCAATGTTTCTTCCTCTTTAATTTCTCGAAGCAATGGATTATGTTAATTGTGTATCTGATATAGGGCCACTCTTGCTTTTCTGGAAGGAATGTTATTTAGTCATGGCATATGTATACTTCATGAAATCTTTTATTTAAAGTTTTATTTAGACTTTTGCATCTATATTCATAAATGATGGTCTTGATTTTCCATATCTACTATTTATTTACTTTTTTTAAAAGAGCTTTATTGAGATATAATATACAAACTATAAAATTCACCCATTTTAAGGATACAATTCAATGACTTTCAGTAAATTTACAGTTGTGCAACCATCACCACAATCCAGTTTAGAGCATTTACATCACCTCAAGAAGATCCTTTATGCCCATGTGCAGTCAATTTCTGTCCCCAGCCCCAATCCCAGGTAACTACTAATCTGCTTTTCTGTGTCTATACACTATTTTAAATGAACATTTTATATATAAGAATCATACAATATGCGGCCTCTGTGTCTAACTTCTTTCACTTGACATATTGTTTTTGAGATTCATAAACACAGGTTTATGAGAGTATTATCTTCTACATCAGTTGTGTCTATTACCATCATAGTGTGCCCCTCTGTTTGGTATTTTTAATATTGAAGTCACCTTGATTAAATTAATATTGCCACCTCTGCTGTGAGTTTTGTTCTCATTTGCTTATATCTCTTTTACATATCTATTTGAATTTTGGAATTAAAATTAAGAAATTTTCTTAAAATCATTTGGAAAAAATTAAATATTTTTGGTGGTGTATAATAGTTTTGTAATATTGAAATTATCTTTTTCTTAAAGATTAGTTAGAATTAACTGTGAACCTACTGGTGCCTTCTTTCTGCACCGTATATAATTGTTTTTACATTCTCTTTTATATTAATCAATTTAAGTTTCTACTTGTTCTTGGATTAATTTACTAATTTATATTTTGTTAGGAAATAATCCATTTTTTCTAGTATTTCAAATGTTTGGCATGTATTCTCTTGTATCTGTCCTTTACCACTTTATTAGTAAAAATATGTCTTTTCTAATCTTTAGTCTTATATTCTATTTCTTCTTCTTTCTCCTCCTTATTCTCCTTCTCCTGTGCCTTCTGCTCCTTCTTTTAGGTCTTTCATCAGGCTTATGAGATAGTTAATGGTCTTTTCAAGCAATAGCTTTTTTATTTCCTATAATCTTTTTACTACTTTTAATATTAATTTTCATTAATTTCAGGTTTTCATTTTTTCCATTCTTTCTTCCCAGTCTCTTTTGTTTTGGTTGTTGTTTTGCAGATATTCTTTTTCTAAAATCATGAGATGAATAATATATTCCATTTTAATTTTCATTATCCTTATTTAAAATTCATCAAAGTGTAGATTTTACATTATTCTAAGTTTTGTGGGGTTTTATTTTTGTTGCTGTTAAATATTATTTGCATTCCTTCCAGAATAGTTTGTATTGTCAGGATTGGTTTACTCTTTGATTCCAGGAATATCCATTAGCTTATTTCTCAGTATCGAAGTGGGTGAGCTAAATCTGATAATCTTTTTAAGATTTCATTTAATTTTACTGAATTTCAGTCAGAGCTTGTGGGTTATCAAATCATCTTTGTAATCAAGTTCAAATCAATTTATATGAATGATGTGTGGACTTACAAAAATGTATGTTATTTCTCGTAAGAATATATGGATCTATACTATTAAATAAAATTATTTAAATGTATCATTAAATTCTTTCATTCCATATTTATTTTTGTCTGCTACATCCACCTAATTTTAAAATAAGTGTATTGAAATCTACGACATTGCATGCTTACCAAATATTTCTTGATTTTCTAATACATTCTATATTTAGCTTTTATGTTATTTAGTACACACAGGTTTATGAGAGTATTATCTTCTACATCAGTTGTGTCTATTACCATCATAGTGTGCCCCTCTGTTTGGTATTTTTAATATTGAAGTCACCTTGATTAAATTAATATTGCCACCTCTGCTGTGAGTTTTGTTCTCATTTGCTTATATCTCTTTTACACATCTTATTTCCTAACTTTTTAAAACACTCTAAAGCTTACTTTAAAAAAAAAAAGTATGATTTAACCCAGTTTTAACTCTATTGATCTCTTGCTTCCAATGGAAGATTTCAATCTATTTCGAAATACAAATATTAATTTTATTAGTTTCATCTTTATGTCTACTAATTCAATGTCTTTAGTGATTTCTTTTTTTTTTTTCCCTTTTCATTTTTTCCCCAGTTTGATGAAGTTGCTATTCATTTCACTTCTTGGCTTTTTAATTAAGAAATTCTAGTACACATTTCCATATTCTGGCTGATTGTTTCTCTCTCCAAAGATTCATAATCAGACTCTATTTATTTCACAAAATGGTACTAACTTCTTCCATACCAAATATTTTATTAACCCTATTTTCTTGCCCTTCCATGACATGAGATCTCAGAATACTTTCACCCTCCATTTTTCCTTTCTTTCTTACCAGTGACTAACCCCACCTAGATGATATCTTTAGAATGCTTCTTTTTCCCTCTCCCTCCCAACTTCTACTCAGCTCTGCTTTCACAGAGCTAATTATGCTCACATGTAAGTTATGACAATTTTCCTTACAGATGCTCCTTCTATTTTAATAATTCATATTAGTGCTCCGTTACATTTCACCAGAGCCTGTCATCATCCATTTAGGTATATATGTGTAAACTAAGGTTTATTGCTCTCCACGTGTTCCTCTCTTCCTCATTTCTCCTACCTTGAGATCTCTATTCTGATGGATCCGTTTTTTGGAGCTGGTCTTTGAGCATTTTTCTCTAAAAGAGTAAGTGAACAATCTACTCTCCAAACCCTGATGTCTTTGCAACTACATTCCTTTGAGCCTTGACAGAGGAATCATGACTTGACTAGGCATAGAATAATTAAGTTGCAACCCTTCATCTCAGTAGTCTTTAAATGTATCCCACCATCATGTAGCCTCCAGCCCTGTAGACCATAACAGTACTGGCTGTATGATACTTTTTTCCCTTTTAGGTACTGCTATGGGCTAAATTGTATCCCCTCAAATTCATGGCCCTAATACCCATATCTAGAGATAGAGGCTTTAGAGGGTTATTAGGGTTAAATGAGGTCATAAGAGTGGTCTGTAATCTGATAGGACAAATGTTCTTATAAACTGAAGAACGGGCACCGAAGAGCTCTTTCTCTCTCTCCACACACACAGAGGAAAGGCCTTATGAAGACATAGGAGAAGCAGGTTTCTGCAAGCCAGAAGGACAGGCCTCATCAGAAACCAACCTTGCTGGCACTTTGATCTTGGACTTCCAGCCTTTAAATCTGTGAAAAATTAAATTTCTGTTGTTTAAGCCACCCAGTCTGTGGTATTCTGTTATGGCAGCCCAAGCAGGCTAATACAGGTACCTGTATTTTTACCTGAATGTTTGTTAGATTTCTCCTTGGCATTGGAGCTCTAGAATTTTATCAGGATAGATCTTGGTGTGTCTTTCCTCATCACCTCCAACTAGAACTTATTATTTTAATTTTCAGATACATCCCAACCCACCCTCCTTAGAAAAATTTTATTTTCTTATTGGCCAATTATTGCCTCTCCTCACTTTTTCTTTTATAACCTCCTGAAACTACTTTATTTGCATTTTTGGTATCTGAGATTTATTATCCAATTCTCTTATCGGTTCTATCACATTTTCCCAGCTCTGTTTCATCTGAAATATTTCTTTTACCAGGTATTCCAGGTTAAAGATTTGGGCCTCAGCAGTGACTATCTGACTATACTCCCAATCAATCTGCTTACTGTTGTTTTTTTTTTTTTTTTTTTTTACTTCAGAAATTATGACATAGGATATCCAGACAGTTTTAGAATCTGAATGATCTTTTGTTTGTTTTATTCAAGAAATTCAAACTTATCTGCCAATTCTCTACTGCTGTTAAAGAGTTCACTCAACTGGCATCAAAATACTCCTATAACCTTCATTCAAAAATGAATGAGGGAGCAGAAGCAAGAAGAACTACAGTCCTGCAGCCTGTGGAACAAAAACCACATTCACAGAGAGACAGACAAGATAAAAAGGCAGAGGGCTATGTACCAGATGAAGGAACAAGATAAAACCCCAGAAAATCAACTAAATGAAGTGGAGACTGGCAACCTTCCAGAAAAAGAATTCAGAATAATGATAGTGAAGATGATCCAGGACGTTGGAAAAAGAATGGAGGCAAAGATCGAGAAGATGCAAGAAATGCTTAACAAAGACCTAGAACAATTAAAGAACAAACAAACAGAGATGGACAATACAATAACTGAAATAAAAAATACACTAGAAGGAATCAATAGCAGAATAACTGAGGCAGAAGAACGGATAAGTGACCTGAAAGAAAGAATGGCGGAACTCACTGCTACGGAATAGAATAAAGAAAAAAGAAATGAAGACAGTCTAAGAGACCTCTGGGACAATATTAAACGCAACAACATTCGCATTATAGGGGAACCAGAAGGAGAAGAGAGAGAGAGAAAGGACCCAAGAAAATATTTGAAGAGATTATAGTCGAAAACTTCCCTAACATGGGAAAGGAAATATCCACCCAAGTCCAGGAAGCGCAGACAGTCCCATACAGGATAAACCCATGGAGAAACACGCTGTGACACATACTAATCAAACTGGAAAAAATTAAAGACAAAGAAAATTTACTGAAAGCAGCAAGGGAAAAAGGACAAATAACATACAAAGGAACTCCCATAAGATTAACAGCTGATTTCTCAGCAGAAACTCTACAAGCCAGAAGGGAGTTACATGATACACTTAAAGTGATGAAAGGAAAGAACCTACAACCAAGATTACTCTACCCGGCAAGGGTCTCATTCAGATTCGATGGAGAAATCAAAAGCTTTACAGACAAGCAAAAGCTAAGAGAATTCAGCACCACCAAACCAGCTCTACAACAAATGCTAAAGGAACTTCTCTAAGTGGGAAACACAAGAGAAGAAAAGGACCTACAAAAACAAACCCAAAACAATTAAGAAAATGGTCATAGGAACATACATATCGATAATTACCTTAAACGTGAATGGATTAAATGCTCCAACCAAAAGACACATGCTCACTGAATGAATACAAAAACAAGACCCATATATATGTTGTCTACAAGAGACCCACTTCAGACCTAGGGACACATACAGAATGAAAGTGAAGGGATGGAAAAAGATATTCCATACAAATGGAAATCAAAAGAAAGCTAGAGTAGCAATACCCATATCAGATAAAATAGACTTTAAAATAAAGAATGTTACAAGAGACAAGGTAGGACACTACATAATGATCAAGGGGTCAAGCCAAGAAGAAGATATGACAATTATAAATATATATTCACCCAACATAGGAGCACCTCAATACATAAGGCAACTGCTAACAGCTATAAAAGAGCAAATCGACAGTAACACAATAATAGTGGGGGACTTTAACACCTCACTTACACCAATGGACACATCATCCAAAATGAAAATAAATAAG